>NW_005841950.1:2328843-2345580 GCF_000455745.1 Alligator sinensis | reverse complement strand
CCCCCCCCCTGCCACAACCCTGGTCCCTCCTGTTCTAGGGGCAGGTGCAATCTGACTGACAGAGTGTGACATACCAGCATCTAGGTAAATATTTTCCCATTACATCCCAAACCCCAAGGCCCATCATTCAGGCCCTTCCCCTTGCCTGTGCAGGGGTGAGAGGGGTTTTAATGTGCCTCACCTTCAGGAAGATACTCGGTGGATGCTGGCTCTTGCTCTCCATCTCCCCGATCAGGCTGTCCAGACGGGAGATCTCTCCAGAGAGCTTGGTGACAGTTTCTTTCTGATTGTTCTCAATCTCCCCATTTTATTCTGCCAGCTGGGCCATCCGTATCTCATATTCCAACCTCACCTTATGCCTCTCAGCTGTTATAGTTGCCTGCAATGATTAGTGGGAAACCAGGGAGGGGAGATAAGGACCTTTGGGGAGAGTCAGGTGCCACAGTGCAAGGCTTTGTGAAGCTGACAATTGGAAGAGTTAGTCCCCTGCAGCTCCCCTGGTCTTCAAGAGATACTGGGGCCTTGCAGCAGCTTTGCTCTTCGACCTGTCTTGCTGCACACTCAGACATCATGCCTGCTTTCTGTGTACTTCATTCAACTTAGGAAGCTTTTCTCTGCAGCTCTAAGGGCTCAGGTGGTATGCAGGAGAGAAGTCAATTGCTCTCCCCATTCACAGTAACACATAGACAGGCAGGCACACACACACACATAGGGGTGGATGGAAACAGGCACATGCACGCACGCAGGCACAGACACACGCAGGCGAGTAGTTGGTTGTGCCCCAACCCATGCACCCACACGTGTGCAGATGCCAACCCAACTCCCAGATGAACAGAGAAGACATCTCCACCTTCCCCTCCCCAGGTCACCCTGATCACCAGTAACCAGGAGCACTTACCTGATATTTCTGGCTCTCACTCACTCTCAGATTTTCAAGCTTTTTTCTCTCTTCCTTCATAATCTCCAGTTTAGCCTGAATTTGTTTCTGATGGAAGGAAAGTGTCTTGAGTAAGTTTTCTTTTGGGGGATGGAGAGGGAGGTATGTTTTTCTCACACACAACCAAGATGCCTTCCCTGTTGTGATTTCAAGGACTGTCACATTATTATTGGCCAGCTCTCATGTGCCATTCAGTGATATTCATATGAATAATGCTGGTCTGTATAAAAACTTTGACTACATGGCACTTGGGTCTGCCCCGAAAATGTTATCCTCAAGGGATGACATGGAAGTACACATGGCTCAGAGGCACTTTGAAACTCTGGCCCTACAGAGAATGGTTTGAAGTAGCTGAAATCACTGTCTTCCTACCTTGTATTTTGGGACTGCCTCCTCAATGAGCAGCACCTTGTGAGAACTGTGCTCTGGGGATCTCTCACAAACCACACACACAGCTGCTCCGTCCCCCTCACAGAACAGGCTGAGCTCCTTCTTGTGTTTCACACGCAGATTATCAGCTCCAGGAACGAACTCCAAAGTGTTTAATGTCTTCTACTACCTTTGCCAGCTGCAAGTTTGGATGAAGATTGCCTTTCTGGATCTTGGTTTTGCAAATGGGACACCCTAAGGGTTCATTTTCTTTTGATTTCTCATAGTAATCATTGATGCAAGCTCGACAGAAGTTGTGCCCACACTCTACTGTTACTGGGTCTGTCAGATACTTCATGCAGATGGGACATTTGATATCCTCTTGGATGTCCTGTACTGGTTTTCCTGAGGCCATGGTTGCTGGTATCCTCAGGGCACTTCTGGTCTCTCCTGTCTATTTTGTATATGGAGAGAGAAGAACATGAAAAGCATGTAAATTTTAGTGAAAGTCATATGGGAAGGGAGATGGAAAGGCAGGGAGAAAACAGGGTGTGAAAGGAGGCCAGCCTTAGCAGGAAAGGCTTGTGTCACATAGGCAAAGGAAAGGGGAAACCCAGGTCAATGGCAACAATCAGCATTTCTATTGCAATTCCCACTTCTTCTCTCCTTCAGGCCCATTTGTGTCCACAGCATCCCTCTCCATTTGCTAAAAACAGAACTCTCAGATCCCCTTTCACCACCCTTTTGCCCTGCTCAAGGGCACAGCTGTTAATGTTTGGTTCTTCTGCCTATGCACTGAGGGCTGAAGTCACTCACTTGCCCAAGATGAGCTTTGTGCCTCCCCTTGGAGGGATCTCCAAGAAGGAATCATCCCAAGGTGCCTGGTTGAGGAGGGGGTTTGTTTCCTTGAAGCAGAGGTTGCAAAATCTGGCCCTAAGCCTGGTGGATCTGCAGAATAGTCCTGTCTTTCTATGGAACTCGTCTGCCCAGCAGTTCTGGCTATAGGTACTCAACCATCTAGCAGGAGGCCTTGCTCCATGGTCTATGCTCTGCCAGCTGTCATGCTGACTGCACCAGCAGTCCCTTTAAAAAGGGATTAAAATTTATTGCAGTTTTTCAAATATGTTTGTGTGCATCACTGATACTACATCATGTACAAGTTTGCTTATTTCAGCTGCAGGAAACACAAACTTTAACTACAGCCCATACATTGTTCCCCATGCAGGAACAGTGAAGCTCTGGGGGCTGCACAAACATGCCTAATAAATCTGGGGAAAGTGGGTTAAAGCAGGAGCTGGCTTGTGAATGTATCTGTGTGGGAAGCAGGTGGGTAGCTGGGTGTGGGCTGACAGAAGTGTCAGGGCCATGAAGTTCCTGAGGGTTGTAGTTGGTTGTCACCCAGCTGCAGCTGGTGGGGTTGGTGCAACCAAGATGCAGGTCATGGCTTTTCACCTACACCATAAAGAAGTCATGTGTTAATTGAACATTATCTAGCAAGGAATTCCACTAACTGATCAGTCAAGCCCTGTGTACTTGGGGGTTACATTGGACCAAACACCTTCAAGCACATATAGAGAAGATGAAAGGGCAAGTCAGTGCCCACAATAACCTACTTTGAAAGTTGGTCTCCTCTAAGTCGGGAGTGAACCCAGCTACGTTACAAACCACTGCTATTGCCTTGTGTTACTCCACTTCAAAGTATGCATGTCCATTATGGGAGTGATCAATCCATGCCAAGAAAATAGATCCTGTTCTAAACAACGGCTGTCATGAAATAACGAGATGTCTGAAGCCAACACTGAAGGATAGCCTGTTCTTCCTGGCTTGCATTGCACTACCTGATATCAGAAGAAAGGTAGTGAGCCAAAAAGACAGATCACGGCAGGCGGAAGATCCCATGCATCCATTGTATGGTCACACAGAAGTAACTAAACGAGTTAAAACATAAAAGAGTTTTGGCCAGTACGGCACCACTGGACACGATGGCTAATAGGAAGCACCTGAGGTTATAGAAGAAAAGATTACGTTCAATCAGGCGCTCCAAAATGGACCTGGAACCCCAGGAGGACCCCCTGGGCAGGGGAAATCTAAATTGGCAAACATGGCAATGCCCAAAATCACCTGCACATGCAAGCAGGAAGATCAAAAACTGACATGATCTACTCTACATGGCTCTACTCTAATGACATGAGTCTATGTGAGTGTGGTGAAGTGCAGACTATGGATCACATGCTCATCTGCTGAGTCCTAGGTGAGACCTGTACAACAGAGCACTTTGCTGCAGCAATGGAAAGAGCCATGGCCTGTGCACAATTCTGGAAACACATCTAGTTTATGGCAACGACTCGAAAAGAAGTCAAAGAGGTCTGACAACAGAAGAAGAGTTAAAGGACAGATGCTCCAGCTGTTTTCACAACATTTCTGGAAGGGCACTGAAATGACCTGTTTATGAACAATTGACCAGTAATAGGCATGGTTACCTACAGCCATCCCATGCCAGCTTTCCTATGTGAATAATTGTATTTAACATCACATCCAATATAAACAGGTATAGAAATTATTTCATAATGACTTTGAAGAACTGTCTTACATTAATATTACACTGATCCTTTTCAAAGGACTTTCCATAAGGATCTGGGAAATACAAATGAGAAACCACTGCTACAAATAACCAGCTGAGAATAAGGACCCAACATGAGCTCCCTTTTTAGTACATTTTACAACCCTACCCCTGAAATGTACTCATTACTTGCCCCTTCACTAATGTATAATACATGTATAATGTGCATTTCCCTGAGTAAACTCCCTTCACCTGCTCAAAGAGAGGGTTGTCATACAAATAGTTTAAGACTGTTATCCACAAACTTATCTCTGTCTTCTGTGTCATTTCCTTACATACGTGCATACCGTCTCTTCCAGGGAAAGACTATTTTGGGTTGAGTGAATGACTTATCGTAGTGGTTAATGAGATTGTAGCAAGGTTTGTATTCTGGGGCTCTACGCCTTTATGTATTTGTATGATCAAAAGGGAGGCTGCCTAAGGGACCTAGAGAAAGCCCCAGTTCTTCTGGCCACCAGCAGGTCCGTCCCAGACCCTGCTCTGGTCTCAGTTCTGCTGCTCCTGACCCACTCATGCCACCCTGGGGCACCTATAGCCTTAAGGGCTATTACATGGCTCCATCCATCCCTTACACCACACCCATGCCCCATGGGAGTTACCAAATAATGGCTTTGAGGTACGCTTGGACCCGATCCAGTACCAGCCCACCTCAGCCTTTATACCTTTGTCAGGGCCTCAGCCTTCCTGGCCTCAGACTCTTTTCTGTTGCTGGTTCCCTTAGCCCAGGCCACTGTGCCTGCCCTGACTTCTGGGTTGCAACTCTGCTCTGCCTCAGGCACTGAGCCTGCTCTGGCTCCACCTTGGCCCCTGGCCCCAGTTTCACCCTTCACCGGGCTACAGGTCCATGATCCTGTCAGTCTCCAGCACTGGTCCCTGACCTTCAGTCCCCCTACACCCTGGCCCCACTCCTAGGCCAATTCAGATCACAGGCACCCCTGTCCCTACCTCAGCCCTGCTCTGGGTGCTGAGCCTGCTGCAGCTCCATCTCCCCTGGCCCTATCTGGCTTGAGTTGTGTTGGACTGCTGTCCTTCCCTAGACTGTCACCCTGCAAGGCTCAAAACCAGTCTGTGTCAAGCCCCCAGCCCCTGGCAGGGCTCCAGATACTCTTGTGCCTTCAGGCATGACTGGGACATCTGCAGCACCCCTTCTAGCCCCAAAACCAGATCAACAGCTGTAATCTGGAATAACAAATTAACCTGCTGTAGGTATAGCCAACGGCAGCAACAGACTTTCCCTTACCTGGGGTTGTGCTCTTTTGTAAGGCACCTGTAGGCAGGCAGGTCTTAGAGCAGCTCTGCAGCCTTCCTGGCCAAGAGCTCTTCATCCAGCAGCCTGGAGGGCTCAGCTGCAGGGTTTATATTCCTCAAGCCCCACCCCCTTCTGGTCATGTGCCTCCCAAACCACCTAATACCATGGCGACACAGACTGCTGCTCTGGCAGCCTCCTGCTGCTGAGTTAGGCTTTTGCCCTGTTGGCTTGTTGTGAGATGCCAGGCCTATGGTTAGCAGTGATAGCCACTGGTCTCCAGGGGCATTTTTACACATGCTTCTGTTGCGGCACCGGGTGCTTTTTATTAGCAATGTGCACTAATTAAAAGTGCCCAGCATTGCATCAGGAACACATGTATCAGTGCCACAGCGTGCCTACATGCTGAGAAAATGGTGGTGGTGCATTTTGAACTAGAGCACATTGGACTTGTTTTTGTTCAAAGTTTACCACCACCATTGTCTCAGCGTGGAGGTGCACTGCACCGCTGCTACGCATGACACACAAGGCTGCCAGAGCGCGCCAGTTCACATGTTCCAGCAGACTCAGTGAATCAAGTCTGCTCCAATGCACTGATTTCCACCTGTGTGTAAGTGCCCCAGCTGCCTATTTCCTTGCAGCCAGATCACCCTAGGCACAGAGCTCCTGACTGACAACGGGGGCAACTATTTACCCTGATGGGCCTCTCCCCAGCCTTGGTAGCTTCCCCCTGCTTCCACTGCCTATATGCCTCTTTTTTGCCCTTAGGCTTCCCTGGATTTCTCCGTTTAGCCAAGGAAGTTTTTTGGCCCCTTTCCCCACTTCCCTTGCAATGGGATCGTCTTCCTCTGCCCCCGAAGGATTGCTTCCTTTAGGAATGACCACCCTTCCTGGACTCCCATCTCACCAATACTCATATCCTGCAGTGCATCATTGACTAAATTGCTGAGCACACTGAAATTAGCTTTCCTAATGTCAAGCACTTCCACCCTACTAGTTATATTTCCCACCCTGCGCCGTATGGTGAATTCAGTTGATTGATGGTCACTGTCCCCAAGGTGATCACAAATCTGCAGCTCCCCTACCAGGTCATCCCCTGTACCCAGCACCAAGTCCAGTAAGGCATTCCCCCTAGTGGGACCATATAACTCCTGCATTAGTTGAAGGTCCTGTACGCAGGTTAAGAACCTACGTGATGGTTGGATTTGGCTGACTGCTCCTCCCAGCAGATGTCAGGGTAGTTTAGGTCCCCCATGACAACCACGTCCCTAGACCGTACAGCCCCTGAGAGCTGCCTCAAGAATTCCAAGTCTAGCTCTTCCTCTTGATGTGGTGGTCTGTAGCAGACCCCCACCACATTTCTTATTAATCGTTTAATTTTTCATTCTAGGCAGAAGTCCTCGCGTCACAGGCTCCAGTGTCAGTTTGACCTCCCAGAGTAGAGCTGCAGTGATTTCAGTAACAGGTGAACGTGTCCTTTGTTCCCCAGGCAATTAGGGCTAGAGGAGAAAGAGCAAAGGGCACACAGAATTACTCTATGAGCATGTTGATTGGGAAGAAAAGAAACATCTTTTATGAAAAGCACAGCTCAGTGGTGATGCGTAGGAGGTGCACAGGGGTGCACATGCACCCTCTGAAAGCACTGCTGCACCCCCTGACCAGCCACACTTGCCACTTAGGTGACAGGGGGGGCAGGTGGAAGCACCAGTGCCTCCCCGTAAATGCTGGCTGGAGAGTGGGAACACCTCGGCACTCCCAGAAGCGGTTGCAGCCACTTCCGGAAGCAGCCGCAGCCACTTTGGAAAGAGGCTGCAGTGATCAGCCACGGGGGACCACCCCTCCCCACTGGTCAGTGGGATTGGCCGTGGGTAGACCCCCCAGTCACTGACTGGTCACTGGGGGGGAGGGCTTGTGCCCCCCTGACTAAGGTGGCACCAGTCACCCATGGCACTACTATAAACCACCCCCTTGGCTGACAGCCACGATGAGGAGGCCCTCCCCTGTCCTGGTGGAGCAAAATGTGATTCAGACCTGAAGAGATTGACTCCTCTTTCCTAAGTGACTGTGCCTGGGGTTTCTCCATCTCCAAATCTTCCCCAAGGCCTTAGCTTTCCTGTCTTTGCTCCACCCGGGGAGCAGACACAGAACTGAACCCTCACAGAGGTTCTCCATATGAATTGGAGTCAATGTTGCGTGGGAGGAGGTTTCCTGGGAGGAGGCCAGGAACTGCCAAGTTCAGCTACAACAAGGATTCCCGACCTTCTGCGCTGTGTAGTAGAGCACCCTGTCCCAGGGACACATGCCCCCTGGTTGATAGTCATCCATATCATCCGTCTGTCCACAGGCCCCCACACAGCACTCCTTTTGTCAAAGGTACAAATTACTAAAGGGTACAGCAAGATGGGGTGCACTTTTATTACCTCCTCACCTCCTGCAGTACCAGTAAGACATCACTGGCATGTGATCAGGAAGTTGTCTCCTACCAGCAGCACAATCTCTTTTTTTGAGACCCTAATCCTGCACATTTTGTGTGTGAGTTCACTGGAGCAGCTTTCAGGAGCCAGTTAACATTATTAATAAAGGACAGGTCTATGACTTTGAGCCAACATCAACAGACAACTGCCTGGAGCCTCTGCCCACAGCCATTTCTATCCAACCAGCCTGGTTACATGCTACAAGCCTCTGAAAGATCCAGTATCTTTACATCTTCCCTTTTCTCATAAAATTAAGTTATTTAAAGTCATAGTCTTCAAGCTTAACAGCTCTCAGCTAGTCTCTTGTTAGGCTCAACCACCTCAAGAGACATTCTCATCGATCACCTCAGTGTCTCCTGAAGGTCCATCTCTGCTACTTAATTTGATTTTGTGGACCTTATTCAAACTGAGGTCCTGGAGCTTCTGCTCTTTCTCTTCCCTTTTCAATGGAGGAATATTCTACTGTTCATTGTCCCCAATGACTTCACAACATGCTACACCTCAGGAAGAATAATTTAAAACACAGATACAAAATGGGCGACACCTGGTTGAATTGCAGCACTACAGAGAAAGATCTAAATGTCTTAGTGGATCACAGACTCAATATGGGTCTGCAGTGTGATCATAAGTGCACAAAGTGTAAAGGCTGTTTTGGTACACATAGACAGAAGCAATAGGTTCAAGACAAGGAAGGTGACAGTACTTCTTAACTTGGCCCTGATTAGGCTTCATCTGGAGTACTATGTGCAGTTTTTGAGCTTTGCATTTAAAAAAAAGACCTGGAGAAGTTAGAAAGGGTCCAAAGGCAGGTGACAAAAATGACAAAGGCCTTGGAAGGCAATCCATATGAGAAGAGGCTGAAGCAAAAAGGTATGTTTGACTTGCAAAGAAGGCACTTGGAGGGAACATGATAGCAGTCTTCCAATACCTGAAGGGCTGTCCTAAAGAAGAGGAAAAACACCTTTTCTGTCTTACAGCAGAGGAGGATGCAGACCAGTGGCTTGAAGTTGCAACAAAGGAGGTTTTGACTGCGTACAGGAGAAAATTCTTCACTGTTAGATCAGTGAAGCAGTGGAATAGACTGCAAGGAAAATTGTGAAAGCTCTGTCACTGGAGGTGTTCAAGAGGTTGGATGAGTATCGGTCAGGGATGATCTAGGAAGAACTATGTCTATGTCTGCTATAGGTATTTCCCATGCTTCTGTGTTTTGATGGTTGCAACATGGGGCCAGGAGGGATATTTTTCCACTTCCTGTTGCTATAACTGGTTTGGGGTTTTTTTGTTTTTTACCTTGCTCAGAGGCACTGGAGTTGGCTGCAGCCAAGGCTGGGGATTTTGACTGTGGTGCATTAATGCTCATCCTAGGACTTAAACCCAGAGGTTCCAGGTGAGAGGGTCTTGCCCCTCTGCTCAGGGTCAAATCAATTGTCACATTTGGGATCAGGAAGGAATTTTACTCCATGGTGAGTTTGGTACAGTCAAGGGTTTTTCGCCTTCCTCTGTACCAGGGGACACGGCCCTCTTCCCTGGATCTTTTGAGCATATTTTAACAATGCTCATAGCAATAGGACATTGGCTGCTGTTGTCTTCTGCTTATCCTGTGGCAGGTTAGGGTGTTATGTCTTCCACTTGTGTCAGGATTTTCTGTGCAGTATTATCAGTTAGACAAGTTTTATATAGGATGATTTATATAGGGATGATCCGGCCTCTGGCAGGGAACTGGATCTCCACAGATCCTTTCCATCATTACTTTTCTATAATTCTTTGATTCTATATGAATGAGAAGTCAGCTTTAATGAGGATATTGTTGGCACTGGGTTTATGACCCAGGTACCTTGTTCTGTGTGGACCTAAACCCTCAGAGCAACCACACCCTTTCTATTTGATAATAAGTTATTTTTATTGATATACAGTGATAGAAGATAAGAATAATGTAAACAATTCTATTTCTACCAGTAACAAGGGTTCATAGAGCGCAGGTAGATCTGGCCAACACGTCAGCTTCACTCTGAGGTTCTTTCTTGAATGTCAGATGTCAGCAGCCTGGAGGTTGGAGGCCAAGGCCCACCCCCACAGTGGGGTGGGTGAGACGGGCTGGTGGTATGCCCTCTGTCCACGGTGGCCTCAGGTTCCCCTCTCAGGGACCCTTTGCTGCTCTGAAATCCCTCCTCTGGTATTCTTTCTCTCTTCTGGTGATGACTCTTCATCTTTGAGCATCGTTAATTGGTTTCTCTGTGGTCATCATACTGTCTACTGTCTGTCCTGTCAGCATATGACTTGGTTTCACAAAGCCATCACATGCACACATCGTAATTTGGGCTTTTCTGGTTTCTCTTAATTTGGTCCATTTACCAAAACTGGAAACCTTAAAAGCCCTGTAGCTGGGCACTGTGCCCTAGCCAATGTGGCAGAGTCCCTTATCTCAGTTATAGAACAATTTGGTACACATCTTCCATTTCCCACCCAGTGTGTCTGCTTGCTGCTTGCCTGTGTCAGACACAGTAGGCCTTGAAGGAAACTTTTTCATAAACAGGCTTTTAGAAATCCAGTAACCCATGCCATTGTCCTGAACCATTGTTCTAATACATTTCTACTTTACCTACAAGCCAATTCCCAAAAAGTAAACCTCTAAAATGCCATTTTCTAACCATCAGCTACTACCTTTTGTGCCCATATTTTGTCATCATAGATTCATAAATCATCACATATAGTAGCAAAAATATGTGCTCCTCTATCATAGCACCTCTTTTGTTTTCTTCCAGGTGTCTCTGGAGATTTCCTTTAGTTACATGTACCATACCTCTGCTAAGGTAGTTTGATATTTTGGTCCTAAGCCTTCGGTTGAATAGCAATTCTTCAGGGGAGAATCCTTGTTTCAATGAATTGAAAGGCATTGGCTTCTCCACAAAAATCAAAGGGACTTTTGACCCCTAGATGGAAGCTGCTCAGCCAATTCGAGCTCACTGTATGAGCACTGTCTCTGGATGGGCAGGACCAACATGGCTTAAGTGCGGGAGGGAGAAGCAATTTACCAAACCAAGCACTATACATTCAAGGGTTAATAGAACTGGGTTTGACTTGAATGTCTTAATAGCCTGTTTCTGAACCTCCTAAATCAGATGGCCAGGTGAGCAGCTAACTACTTGGCTGCATCCATCTTACCAGCTCCTGGGAGATGTCTGCTTCTCACCAGGCTCCTTTGTCTAAAATGGTACTGTGCAGTGCTGGCATCCTGGGCTGACTTGTGCACTAACACAGTTTTCTGAGTGGAGAGGCATGTCTGTGTTAGTATGTGGTTCTCACTGTCTTCTGTGTTACCTTGCAATGCAGTCCCTCACATTCCTCCTCCCTGGGCCTCACTGGTGAAGTGGCTGGTCTGTGGGTTCCTGCCTGTAGCCACTACTGGGGCAATGACTGTCAGGTCAGTTCTGCTGCACTGCCTAGCCCTGGACTCCATGCCCCTCCAATGCCATTTTGTTGTGAACCCCTGGAAGGGTTCCCTTCAGCACTGGGAGTTGATCCAAGGCACTGGGTACACTAGACTGTCAGAGAGTGCTGCATCATGTCTATACCTGTGCCAAAGCCTTACTTTGCAGAATATAAGTTCTTTGGGTGTCAATTCTCTGTTTACTGCTCAGTCTCCAAGCTGCTCTAATTTCTTGCCATGAAGACTAATAACAACATGGAAGCAGATTATTTTTGGCCTTGTGACTTCTTTTAGTAATTCATTATAATTATTATCTGGTTTTATATCACATAAGGTATTTCAAGTTTTCAAAGAGCATGAATAAGAATCATGCTTGAATAAGAATCTCTTCAAAAATATTTTTCCCTTCTAAGAAACTGGAGCTGCCAGAATTATTCTTCTTAGTGCATTATCAGGATGTGAAATAGCTTGAACTTCCCAGTTCTACTTTTGCTTTCTAACTTTGTGAAGGCAACAAAAGAAACTGTACAGAATTTAAGTTGAATATTGAAGCAAAAGTGAGCGTCACTCTTATTAACACAGCTCATTTTTCATCAGATTTATTCTGTAGTCTGATGAATGGAAATATTCACTGAAAACATGAATGAGGTATAAAAATGAATGAGCATTTAGGAGGAAGAAGCAGTATGCCTAGAACATACTGAAACTGCTCAAATGATTTTCTCTGGAACTCATGAGCTCTGGTCATTTGGGTATGTCTATACTATGGACCCACCACTTTCTAGAAGAGCTGCATTTGAGGATGCCATACCCATCTGATCCCACTTGCTCCCACCAAACTCAGAAATGCAACAAAACTGCTGCTGTCAGGCTGCCCCCTACTCTTAGTCTCATGGAGTGCCTGTACATGAGCTGGGAGGCTAACTAATTACAGTGTGTCGAAGCAGACTTGATTAACCAAGTCTGCTGGAGTGTGCTAATCAGCATGCTCCAGCCAGCCTCTGTGTTTCATGTATCAGAGTCCCCATATGACAGCAGGGGCACTTAGATAAAGTGCCCCCACCACCATTTTGAAGAATGGGGATGCTGATGCACGAGATGCTCCGGGCACTTTAATTAGAATGGCTCTCAGAGCAGCTCTAATTAAACTGCCCCCTCCCTCCAACCCCAGAGCATGTGTATAAATGCCCAAGTATGCTAAAAACAGAGATCTTGAGAGCAGCCTAAAGGAATCCCTTGAGTGCATTCAGTAACACATTTATGTGTTTGGCACTTGTGAGAAAGAGTGGATGGGCAGGGTATGTTTAACTGTGCCCCTCCTCAGAAACACTGGGGATGTAGGGTAGACATACCCTTTTGTGACATGCTCATTACTCTTTTATATGTCCTGAATAGAAATGTATTCTTTGGATGAATAGTGCCAGGACAAATATATCCTCAATGGTATGCGTTAATGCGTATTAGCCTATGTTATTGTGCATTAAGGGTGCATACCTACATGTGTGCACCTTAAATTTGCTTTAAAAATGGTGAATTTAGGCTATTCACACCTAAATTTGATACCTACAAATGCAGGTATCAAATTTAGGCTTGAATAGTTAAAGCGCATTAACGCGTGTGTAGATGCATTAAAACACATTAACACTGTGTTTGTGGACTGACTTGGGACTAACTTTAGTCCCAAGTCAGTCCACACACAGTGTTGATGTGCTTTTATGCCTGCGTGTATAAACGCCTGCCTAAACCTGCTTAATGCATATTAAACTAACGTGCATTAAATTTAGGTGCACTTAAATGCAAGTATAGACAGCTGCCCCCCACTACCACAGCTAAGTAGATTTGCAAGGGTTGCCTGCGTGCACCTGTCACCACAGTGCCGTGCACAGTCATAAAACAACACACACAGTTCCATCAAACACCCATAGCAAGAGATATCCACTTCTTCCCCTTCCCCAGCTCAGTGGCAATGAACACTCACCTGATACTCATGATCCCTTTGATTTTAACTCACTTTAAGTTCTTCATCCTTTTTCTATCTTTCCTTAGGGTCTCTAGTAAGGTCTGAATTTGCTCCTGATGGAAGGAAAATTCACTGAGCTTTAGTTAAAGCGCCCAAACTGCCATTTTTCAGCACGGGGATGCTGATACACATGATGATCCAGGTGCTTTCATTAGATCGGATCTTGGAGTCACTCTAAGTAAAGCACCATGCCCCCTCCTGACTCCTGGAGTATGTCTGTAAATGCCCACGGTTTTTAAGTGATGCTTAATGCACATTAGCCTATTTTAATGCTCATTAACTAAATGGAACATGTTTTAGTGATGCTTTAATGTGCATTGAAATAAGCTAATGTGCATTAAAGGGCACAACACCCACCTATTACCCTTGGTGCACCAGCAGTGAGTCTTTTCAGAAACAGGGATCAATTTCAGTCACAGGGAATGACAGAAACATTTCTGTTACTTCCAGAGAAATCGCTAAGACCCCCAAGTCTACAAATATTTCCTGACAAGCTTCACTTTCCTCTGAGCAGTCCTGTCCAATGAGACTGCTTGCAGGACCTGAGTGTAGAAGGTGCATGACTGCTTGCAGGAGGACCTGAAGGAATACTGCAAAAACCAGTTCAGTCTGGACAGCGTAAAAACTGCTTGCCAGGGGGCTAATGCACTGCGATTTTTCATGAGGCCTCAGCCATAGCCTAGAGGACATCGTGTCTTATTGTACTCCTGCCAGTCAGAACCTGTGTCACCAGTGCCCTTCCAGAACATTGAGTAGGCTACAGTCAAGTCTCTCAAGACCAAGAAATGACTAATTAAACATCTCCCACTCATGAACTGTAACCTCAGCTCTACCACCTGGAACTAGAAGTGGCCACCGGGAATGGCTCAGTATGGCTGTTCTAACAAGCAGACCTGAAGGGCTGTGACAAGGTGCCATGATTACATTCTCTCAGAGTTGAATTCAGCATTTTTACACAGTTAGCTATGTCCATTGTACTGGGGAATCTGTGTTGGATGGTGAATTAATTAGTCAGAACAGCATAACCACAAATCATGGTGACATGAAAAGGGGGATAGTTTTATATTTTTTGGAGGAATTGTATTGTTCCATTGCATTCTCTCCACATTTTCCATTTCTCTCTCTGTCCAGAATAAACTGGTCCTCTGTCCTTAATCCTCCTTGCTGAGAAATGGACAGGGACCTTCCCCAGTGAAGAGGCCGGGGGGGCAAGATGTAGGAAACGGCAGTGGGGGATGCATAGGATGGTTAAGCATCAATGGGCTTGTCTACACATGGCCCTTTTATGCAGGATTAGTCTAAAATTGCCATTTTTGAAGCACATTAAGGTTGCCTGTCCATACATGTGCACCCTTAATGAACCTTAAAAATGGTGATTTTAGGCTAATCTCACTTAAATTTGATACCTGCTTAAAGCAAGTACCAAATTTAGGCGTGATTAGCTAAGTCACATTAGCCCACATGTAGACACTTAATGTGCATTAATGTCGTGTGCATCAAAGGACGCATGCTGCATTAATGCATTAATGCACATTAGCATGGCTACATGTAGGTTAATGTGACTTAGCTATGAGAGCCTAAATTTAATGTGCCTTAACGCACATTAGTGTGTCTACATGTAGACGCACATCTAAATCATTTTAATGCACCGTAAACAAAGGCACATTAAGTTTAGGCATGCATTGTGGCAGGACAGGAGGGGGTGTTACTACACTGAGCCACCCTCCTCACTGTGCCCGACCATAACCCCACTTTGGGTGTCTCCCCTGGGGCGCCTACATCTGGCCAGCCCACTTCCTGGAGCACACCTACAAGCCTTGGACAATTGCCACCACAACCCGGGCTTGGGTCTTTGTTAGTGCTCTGTTCCATCCAGGGTGCACCAACCCTGTAGACCTTGAGGGTGCTTTACCCCCCACCCCGGTGGGTATGTGAGGGGTTTCTATTAGCTGGAAGCATTCACAAGCAGCCTTCAGTACAGGAAGAAAGTAAAAAGCCTCACCCACTTTAGCTAGCTGAGCGAAGGGAGCTATGGCTGTCTGACCCCTCTCCCCACAGGAATCCAGAGCCAGCTCGCTGCATGCAGGTAGCCTTTTACTGTTCAGGGACAGAGGTAATGGGGTAGATATAGAGCAAAGAGATTTTAGAGAAAAATGCCTTGAGCAAAACAGAAGGGGTTGGAGGACCCTTTGAATACAGAACTAAAATACTTATCCCTCATATACTGGCTGAGTTTCAGGTAAGTTACTTACTTATATATCCAGAGGGTAAGAGAGCTCTGGAGGCACATCCTTGTATGTGAGTGAGTTCCAAATTGACTGCCGATCCTCCTCCCAACATGCCCCTCAGAGGAGAAAAGAAGAGTGAGCTCCTACCTCCATCAGAAATTTCTCCAGGTTATGCCCCATTGCCCAGGTGATAAGCTACGCTGAGGCTATCTCAGGCCAGGAGACGGAAAAAGAGAGCGCAGGATTTCTTCGCATGCATAACTACATGTGTAGACCCGCTCGCTGGGTCTGTAATTATGCCCATCTTAGACAGGAAATGGGCTATAATGCAAACAGAGGGTTGGAAGTCTGTAGATATAGAAAGATGTACTCCTCAAAATGGGTTGGATTTTATTTGCCCTGGACATGACCTACACTGGGGATACTTTTGTATCAACAAGTATCTTTGTAAGTGTGCATATCAAGTGCCAGAGGAAAAGACTTTCAACAGTTCTATAGTAAGACAAGTAGATGAAAGTTGTGTCTGTGTAAACGCAGGTTATTGACATGTTTTGGTAAATGATTGGTTTAAATTTAAAGTGAATTGGTTTAATACTGCCTGTAGTGTATGCAGCATTACAGTTAGAAAAGGTTGTAACTTTGAATTTAAAGTGCGTAAGCCAATTTTTCTTAAGGTATAATTGAATTTTACTATTTTTGAAAAACTGGAACCAGCACCAATTGGTATGAATCTGGATGTTGTGCAAAGTCTACTATACCATCCAGAACTTAAGACATTATTAGAAGTGAACCAACGTAATGCAAAGCAATTAATTACTGAAATAGCTCATCACAACCAGGAAATTACTAGTATTTTAAATACAGTTGCCAAAACCAGAAGACAGTCCTGGTGGGAACCTCTTTTTGGGTGGTCCCCAGCTAGTTCTGGTATGCTTAATACAATGCTGCATCCCATAGTGATCATAATTATTTGTGAGATTTTCACCCTGACTGGGATGATATGGATGTGGTGTGCCTGCTTAAAAGTATACAGAAAGCTACGTAAGTTGTTAAAAGATCAAGTATGTGTAGAATGAGTGCAATGAGTTTTGGAGTTCACATATTTAGATAAAATGGTTAATAGAGTTTACATGAGTTAGAGTTGTATGTTTTTGTGGGAGTGCAGATCGTGCTGCCAGCTCCAAGCATAGTCTGGGGTCTGGGGGAAAGGGCCTCAAGGACCCCAAAGTGTGATTAGTTGGAATGCACAGTGTGATTTAGAGATACAAAAGGGTGTGAGCTCAGCTCTGGTGCATGTCTGTGGCTGAGTGTCTAAGTGTCTGAACTGGGAGGGAGAGGGGGTGGGATGGGGTTGGACCCAAACCATCGGGGGAGGGGGGCAGGGGCAGACCCAAAGGCAGGGGAGAAGGGGGATTG
>NW_005841950.1:2324950-2328661 GCF_000455745.1 Alligator sinensis | reverse complement strand
AGAGCTGAAGCAGGGGGGGAGAAGTGGGGTGGAGCGGGGTCCAAGCCAAAGGGGGGGAGCGGGGTCAGACCCAAAGAGGGGGGAAGTGAACACCCTACTAAGTGTCACCCACCGCCATTAAATAACCTTTCCCTGGGATGAATTTTGCAAGGAGTAAAACCCACATTTTCATAATTAAGAATTCAGCTTTAACAGCAGATGCACACAGATCAGCTCCCTTCAAGGAGAAGCTGATGATGAAGCGGGCTGTCTGTCCACTTGTAAAAGCGCCCGGCACTGCGGCACAAGCATGTGTACAAAAGCCCATTGTTGCTGGCTCAGGGACTTGGCACAAGTTACCTTAAAAGCATCAATATAGCAATTAAAACAAAAGCAGTCATTAGTTAAGGGGTGTTAAACTGCCATCAGTATGTTTTAAAGATAAGCCACTGAAAAGGAGGCTTATGTTGGAAATCTTTGCCTCATGCTGTTCCAGAACATTGTCTGAATGGTCAGGGGAGGCAAAGCACTACTTTCATTCCTCCAGCATCCCAGGATGCACCGCTCTTAGCCACTCTACCCCTTCCTACCCTCCAAACCATCACCCACACTCCACCCATTCCTACTTAAAGAAACTTCTTTGAGCTTAACAGCAGAGACCACGGAGCTGGGGAAGACTGCTTCCCCGAGCCACATGGTCTCTGGGGCTCTGTGCTTTGGCTGGTCTAGGTGCAGAGGGGCTGCCTCAGTTTCATCCCTAGCAGAGAGCCCCAGAAAAGCAGCGCGCCCCCCCAAGCTCTGCACTTGGGCTGAAGCTGAAATGGCTGCTGGGCACGAGGAGTGGTTTAACAGCAGAGGGACTCTGGAGCCAGGGAAAGCACACTTGCCACCCAAGGCAGCACAGCACCCGCTCCCAACCAGCACAACCTCTATTGCCCCTAAACCAGCTCACCCCTCGGACCCAATCCCAATTCACAGAGACACGTGCAATATTTTAGTCCTTTAATTTATTCTTAATCTTTTCCGCCCGTCTTTCTCTTCATTTCCTCAGCTGCCTCACTTCAGTTTTTCAAGATTTCCCCTCCCACCCTGTACTCCTGCTGGATGTGGAGGAAGGGAAGGCCCCATGCTGGTTTCTCTGCTGCCCAGCTACATGCCACCCTCCCCTCTTCTCTCCCAGAGTCCTGGCTCCTGTCCACTCCCCTGTTCACCGACCTTGTAGTGGGAAGTCACACTGCAGGTCTGAAATGACATGAAGCCTTTTCCTGAGACTGCTTTAAAAACACGGAAATGTTATGACATCATGACATTCCACAGATTTCTGCCATTATATGGGTAACCTGTGCCAAAGACCTTCGTTACCTGGTTGTAAAACTGGGGCAGATACTAAGAGAAATCCAATAGCCCTGTAGCTGCCACATTAATTGCTGGAGTTCAGAAGAAATGCAAACCATGTGTTTCACATGTCTGCAGCCAAATTCAAATCCAGCTCAGGACACCTGGAAATGAGGAGAGTCAGACCAAGTGAGAAGTCACCTCTCCCTACAGTGCTGCTGAAGAGGTCCAGATACACAGGCTTGTATGCAATACAAGAAAGAGAAAGCAGGTAACACATCACAGTAAAACCCAGGCTCTTGTTTTAGTGATAGAGGGTGCGCCCATATGAGATGTTTACTGAAGAGCTGCCTCATTAAGTCCACAGTAAACACCTGTGTCTACACATGCGTGCCCCTTAGGCCCCAGAGAACTAATAAACTCTGCAGCAGGGAAGTACTTGCACTTACAAGTACTATCCTGCTGTGGAGTTTTTTTGTGCACAGCAACACACATGCAGATGCTGACCTGGCTGGCTGGGGCATGAGGGTGCTTCAGTGCAGGGCCTGCCTGCTGGCTAGCCCTGCATTGAAGCACCCTTGTGCCCCAGCCAGCCCCTCTGCAGAACATTAAGCTGGGTCAGAGCAGCCCTGGGCTAGCAGGTGGACCTCTGGAGCCCCCTGCCTGCTGGGGCTGCTCCAACCCAACTCAACGTGCTGTGGTCCTAGGTGCACATGCAAACGTGGTACCCAGGTGCAATAAACTCTAACACACCATGCTCTGGAGTTTACTATGCTTTAATATGCACATGTAGACATGCCCACTGCCTGGCTATTCTCTGTTGGGATAGGAAGGATTCAAGGGGGAAGCAAATCCCGAGGCTCTGTCCCCAGCAACTGAGGCTGGGAAAGAAGAGGAGAAGAAAAAAGAACTGGTTTGGGTGCTTTATTTCCAGCAAGAGTGTGTCAGAGCTGAAGGGAGCAGAGAAGCAGATTTAGTAACAGCAACCTGTGGAAACTGGATCCGCAAACTTAGAGGACACTTTTACTAATGGCATTAGAACAACACCCATGCCCATGAAGACTTGTACAGGACTTGTGAGTGGCAGCCTGTCAGTACCATTCTGCAAGAATCACTGTTGCCATATTGGAGCTCTAGGCGCTTGTGAAAAGTTCCTCAAACATTAAGCCTAAGTCACTGACTACGTCCTCAAACCCTGTGTGTGCGAAGCAAAAGTGATTCCCAGGGCAGATCCATACAAGCAATAGGATAGGGGTTTTTTATCCACATAGATCCTAGGCTTTTTATCCAAATCCAGCCAGTCCCCGTTAATGCTAGAACAGACCTCAGGGTGTAGGCCAGACCATCACAGTCCAAGTTTGGCTTCCCTTTCCCAGACCCAAAGCCAAGGGTGAATCCTCTCCCCAGCAAATGAAACCTTTGGGAAAATGAAAATTGGGGCTCCATTAGCAGCATCAAAAAATGCCACTTGCCCCCCTTCATAGTCCAGAGAGACACGGATTTTTCTGGGGACCTGGTTCAGCATCACATGAGTTGGAGGGCAGGTGAGAGTCCAGTAGCTACCTGACAAGTGCCATATAGCCCAGATCCCTGCTTCAGGGTCAAGTCTGCTCCATCCCTTCCTCCGCACAGATGCTCTGGCAACCCCCACAGCATAAAATCCCCCGTCCTCCACTTCCACCTCCCAGTAATGTCTTCCTGCACTGAATCCATCATAGCCCAGCACACAGTGGTGTGTATCAAATCTCTCCGCATTGTCAGGCAGTTTTTGCAGTTTGTCTCCCCGTGTCATGCTGCTCCGATCCTCAGCCAGGATGAGGTGGGGATGAGCCGTGGCTGGATCCAGAGTCACCTTCACTAGAGGGGAAAAAGGCACAGATGATTAGGAGCGGAGCTCAGGCACGAGGGAAGCAGAGTCTCTCCTCACATCCCCCAGTATTCTGGTTCTCAGGGAGCAGCCTCTATCCTGGGCACTCCAGATGGAGCAGAGTTCATCCCGCAATTTCTCTGCCTGTGTACTGGTGGCCACTTCTGCAGTGGCTCACTGGCTTCTAGAGCCAGCAGCTTTCCACTCCCCTTCTGGGAATGCTCCATCTCCAGCAGCATGGACACAACAAGGAAAAGCCAAGAGGCTTTTATGGAGGAGTGATCTAGAGGAGAAAGGTTCAGCTTTAACCCCGATGATGCTCTGTCTCCTTAATGTGTCCTCCACTCCCAGGCCATAGCATGAGAATGAAGGGGCAGCAGTGGGGCAGAGACACTCAGGCAGTGAGCAGGATGCATTATTAGTTATTTGAGCCCCTTCCAGACGGAAAGGAGGTGATGGCAGAATCTTCACAACTCACCAAGTAGTAAGACCTTTTCCCCCAGGAAAGGAGAGGGTAGAACAGCCTGTAG
>NW_005841950.1:2324659-2324919 GCF_000455745.1 Alligator sinensis | reverse complement strand
GGGAAAAGGTCCCTTATTTCCCAATGCTGAATTTCAGCTTAGAAAGGTATGTTGGATACCATTTACATTACCAGGACAGGGTTCAAGGTGTTCAAGTGGCAAGCAAGGAGCACACTCCTCATTATCAGTGTCCATAGATATTGCTTTTGTGGCTATTGTCCATTAAGTGAAGGAGAATCTCCAGCACAGCTTACCCTTTGTGTATGATCTCAGTATAGCCCATCCTTTCCCCATCTCAGCTGTCAGAGTGCCTGCAGGGG
>NW_005841950.1:2312481-2324628 GCF_000455745.1 Alligator sinensis | reverse complement strand
AAAGAGTTCAGAGATAAGGTTTCATGCCTCTGGCTTCTGATGCTGTGTCGGGTTGCTGCCTCTCTGGGCTGAGGCCCTGAGAATGAGCAGAGATGCTCCAGATGCTGAGTTTGCCCTAAAAAGGTTACAGAAGTTTTGGAAAATGGGAACAAAATCAATGGGACACCCGAAGTGTTTAAAAATGGGACAGTCCAGTAGAAAACCAACCTTTGGCCCCTCACCTTGGCTGCTTGGAGCTGCTACTGTGGCTGCTACAGAACATGGCTCTGGACCTCCCCACTCAGCTTTTGGGGCCAGAGGAAGAAGGAAGGGATTTGAGGCTGTCAGTCAGGATGAAAAGAGGAGGTCAAAGTGAAGGTGTATGCTTAGCTCATCCTGTCCTCTTGGGCAGGGGGCAGAGAAGGGAAGAGGCTTTGAGAGACACTCCAATTCATTTAATTAAAGAGCATCTTTAATGTGGGGTCAACTTCTTGGATGCTGACATGGAGCCTGGTGCTTACATAGACTCACTCCAGTTGCAGCTGCAGAGCCAAAAGAGCTCTTGGGCACTTGCCTTGAACGTCTGTGGTTGAGAGGAACAGACTAAGACTTCAATACCTGGTGTACTTTGTACACTATTGATCTTAGCAGGACTCACGGGGAAAAAATAAATTACAGAGATGTCCTGATACTTCACCTCTGCTACATTTCTTCTGATTGTAAAAGTTCCACTTTTATTATTTACTTATCCATGACCTAATTGACCAGAACCCACCTCCTCCCAAATTCACAGCATCTCCACCCCAATTCCCCACTTAATTTCCTTTGGTACCTTTAATCATCCTCAGAATCTCCATTATGGCAACGTTTTTGCAGGAGACATCCCTGACTTTTGGTTCCAGCTCAGGAGAAATCTCCACTGGCAGCTGAAACATCTGTCTATCACACCTGGTGGGAAACAATTTAATGGTGTTTTATTTAAGGCAGAAGTACCTTCCTGTTCCTTGCTAGTGACAGCTGCTGCTGTCATGGGGCCTGACATGCCAATTCCTCCATAGGGGCTGTGTAGCACAGGCAATGGCAGGGTACTCTCATAATATCCTTCTAACTATGGCCAGGAGAGAGCAACCCCAAGGGTAAAAGGGGAGTTCATGCTCTTGCAGCTGGTACATTCCCAGATTTCTGTTGAGATTACCTGGAAGGGCTCTAGTCCACAAGGGAGACCTCTGGCTAGGGTGGCTATATTTCTTGATGTCCCAAAAGGGGACAACCTGAAAACTGCTGATGGCGGGGTGGAGGGGAGGGAGGAATACCTAAAATTTGCAACATGCTTTTAAAGTTCTTCTTTTTCAAAGGTGTTCTGGCATCCTGCATCACTCTGCTCGTCCCTCACTCACTCCCCAGCAGGTGTAGCTGCCTCCAAGCTCTACTCTCAGCTGACCATGCTAGAAAGCGGGGCACAGGAGAGTGGAGCACTATGGGAAGACTAGCAACCCCATACTGCAGGGCTCAGCAACCTATGCACTACAGGCTGGATCTAGCGCATGGATATGGTGCTTCAGCAGCATTCAAAAGGAGGCTTCAATTTAAGGGGTTAAGTTCTCCAGAGTGTTTTCTACCCAGAATTCAACCTGTCCCAACAATTCTGCTGTTGTGCCCATTGGAGATCTGGCTGCAAAACCACCCCAGCATCTCTAAGTGTGAGGGTATGAGAACCACATACCTGCTCGAAGTGCTCCTGACATCCTAGAGGGGAAAGAAAGAGAGGACCTGTGTCTGAGTCTCATATGTCATGCACATGTGGAACTCAGGATCACAGGAAAAGAATTATCCAATATTATGAGAAAAAATATAAATATAAATAAAATGAGAAAAAAATGACTATTCATTCCATCCAGGAAGGGAAACACAAGCTGCAGGTGCTTCCTCAGCCTGATGAAGGTTATTTATACCTGAAAGCTTGCAAAGAAGAATTTTTTCCAACGAGCAGGTCCAAGGAGGTGATCCTCCCCCTCTATATGACACTGGTCAGGCCGCAGTTGGAGTACTGCGTCCAGTTGTGGGCGCCACACTTCAGGAGGGATGTGGGCAACTTGGAGAGGGTCCAGAGGAGGGTCACCCGCATAATCGGGGGCAGCAGGGCAGGCCCTACGAGGAGAGGCTACAAGACCTGAACCTGTTCAGCCTCCACAAGAGGAGGCTGAGCAGGTATCTAGTGGCCTGTTATAAACTAGTCAGAGGGGACCAGCAGGCATTGGGGGAGTCCCTGTTCCCCCGAGCACTCCCAGGAGTGACTAGAAATAATGGTCACAAGCTGGCAGAGGGTAGATTCAGGCTAGACATCAGGAGGCGCTACTTCACTGTCAGGGTGGCTAGGATCTGGAACCAACTTCCAAGAGAAGGGGTGCTGGCTCCTACCCTGGGGGGCTTTAAGAGGAGGCTAGATGAACACCTTGCTGGGGTCATTTGACCCCAGGACTCTTTCCTGCCCAGGGCAGGGGGTCGGACTTGATGATCTGCTCAGGTCCCTTCTAACCCTACCAAATATGAAACTATGAAACAAGGATTTTCCCCACCTCACCTCCCACCTTCCCTGTGCAGGACTCTGAGATCCTTCTACATCAGCCCCACCTGAAGGAATGCATCTGCTGGCTGCAAGCACTTCCCCTCCATCTCCTTGATTAGGTTATTAAGAATGGAAATCTCCTTGGACATTTTAGTGATGTTTTCCTTCTGTATCGTCTCGATCTCCCTCTCCAACTCTTCCAGCTGGGCCAGCAGGAGCTGTTCCTGTTCCTTCAGAAACTGGTGCAAATGCTGAAATCCAGACAGAATTTTCTGCCTCTCAGCTTTTGTCCATTTCTTCATAAAAGCACACACAGAATGAAAAGCAATCATAAAAATGGTTAGGCAAGGAAAGGTGGAACACCAAAATACTCAAAAAAATCCATTGCTGAATAAACTACAGGAAAATTTCTTTGCAGACAGAAACACCCAAATATCCACTATGGTTAAAAGAGAAATAAGTTCCCATCATCACAGTCTGCTCAAGCATCACTGCTAGGGTGTTTTAAAATCTGATATGATGAAAATACTGTGGTATCAGTGGTATCTCTGTCAGTTAAGATGCTGAACAGTAGGATGAAGGACTCAGTCCTGCATGGAGACTGATTCCAGGGGCAACAAATGGATCACATGATCATGAAGAACTAGACAAGGGCCCAAAAACACATTGGGACACACCTGCATCTACCACCCGGCAGCAATAAGCACCTACCAGATATTCCTTGCTTCTCTCCTCTCCAGTCATTCTGAATGCCAAGAGCTTTTCTCTCTCTTCCCTAAGAGTCTTCAAATGAGCCTGAATTTTCTCCTGAAGAAACAGAAATGGTTTGAATGCTTTTTGTTTTGAGAGCTGGAAGGCAAGGGGGAGGCGGATTTTTTCCTAGCTAAACCCCAGCTCTTCAGAGCTCCTTGGAGAAATCTGTAGCCATGAGAAATCTGTCGCCATGAGGGATCAGTACATGGGCTGAGACTTTCATCTGCCCTTGAACCTCATCCCGGACCCTTGTAGTAACTGTACTGGATGGACTGAACTGACATTAACAGTTGAAAAACCACTAGCGATGCTGATGGGTGCTGGGAATGGCTGCCCCTGTCACTGC
This sequence comes from Alligator sinensis, assembly GCF_000455745.1. Lineage (NCBI taxonomy): Eukaryota > Metazoa > Chordata > Crocodylia > Alligatoridae > Alligator > Alligator sinensis. The sequence goes on along the minus strand of NW_005841950.1, from coordinate 2,320,984 downwards.
CCTAAGCTCTTCCAGCTGTAGTGCTTTCTAGGGACTAGGGCTGTGCAAAATTTTGCTGGGGGTTTCATTTTGAAGCTGTTTCGACGTGTTTCAAGCTTGAAACAGCAAAATCAAAATAAAATGAAAGGCTTCAAAACAGCTCCTAAACAAAACAGCTTCAAAACGAAAGTTTCGAAAAGTTTCAAGTTTCAAAGCTGGGCTTGCTTGCAGCTAAACAGAAAGTAAGGAGAGGGAAGGAGAGGAGGGGGGATGGACTGCTCTGACATTGACTGTGTAGCTGGCCAGCAACTGTGATCCTTCCCTGAGGTCCCTTCCAACCCCAGTGCTCTGGGGGAGCGACCCCCCAGAAAAACAGCATAAAAAGTTGTATATGTCATGAGTTTTGTTTATCACCACCTTGAGGTACAGTTTCCCAGAAACCCCTGCACCTATCTCCTTGAAACTTGGCAGGCTGTGTGGCCTCAGCAGGGGCTACCATGCCTGCTGTTTTCACCCCCCCGTGCCTTCACACTTACAAGTGACACAAGTTTTGCTCTGAACAGTTGAGGTGCAGTTTCCCAGAAACCCCTGCACCTATCTCCTTGAAACTTGACAGGCTTTGTGGCCTCAGCAGGGGCTACCATCCCTGCTTCTTTCATTTGAATCAGGAAAGAAACGACGTGATGGCCTATCAGTGAAACATCGAAACAGCATCAAAACAGTGAAAGTTTTGACAAAATGAAACAGAACAGTGCTTTGAAACAGCAAAACGAAACACTGTCCTTTTGAAACAGCAAAATGGAAGTCAAAACGAAGCAGTGCTGTTTTGCACGGCCCTACTAGGGACCTCCCTCCAGTAATTTTTCCAATGCTGCCAGGAGAACTGCATTCTGGGAGGTCCCCAAGGTTGTGCTATATGAGCACAGGGGGAGATGTGAATTGAACTAGTTTGCAAGTCGTCTGGTTAAGTGCATTGTAACACAGTGCAACCTGGCTTGCCTTAATATCCCCTGGAATTACTTTCTCTGTGGTCAAGCCTAGTCAAAGCAGCATTTGGCAGGAACATATATGTTGAATAGAGCTGATGCACTGTGCAAGAATCAACAGGGTTGTTAACACAATACAGATCTTTGTTGCAAGTGAGTCATCAGGGCCAAGCACCCAAGCAACAAACAGTTTCTAAGCCCCCATGGGAAACTCCTTTTACCTGCTGGGCTTGAGGATCTTTTCTCTAGGTGTCTCTCCCTCCTATTGTAAGGGCTGCCTGAGTGTTAGGTGCTGTTCCTGGGAGGCAGCAAGATCTAGTGGGGCTTGGGACACCTGGGACCTATTCTTACCTCTGCCTCTGACTTGCTTTGTGACTTAGGTCCCTGCCCCTCTGTTTCTCTTGTCTGGTCAGACAAATGTTGCTGCTCTACATGGCCCAGAACTATCAAGATGGGATCTTGTTTAGGGTCTCTAGGTCCTTCTGTGATGCAGAGGGTTTGTAGTGAATATTGCAATAGAAATAGTAATCTAGTATTGCAATAGAAACCAGTACCAATATATACACTGAGCAGCATCTGTCATACAAGGAAGGTTTCACAGAACAATTCCACCAACAGTGGAATAAGAGAGAAATGGAGCATACCAGAAAACACATGACAAAATTAACCTTGTATGAACTTCCAAAGTCATATTTACCCAAAGAACCTTGTCTGCCAAAGCTGTTATACGTATTAGCCCAGATACTAATCACCTACCTTGTGTTCCTGGGCAGCCTCCTTTATGGGAACCACAGTGTGAGCTTGATGAGCCTGGGATCTCTCACACACTACACAGAGGAGGATTTGATCTTCATCACAAAACAATTTCAAGGCCTCCCCATGTTTCTTACACATCCACTGCTCTTCTGCTCCATTGGCTGCCGGTGCCTTCAGCTGCTCAGCTATACTGACAAAATTTGCCAGCAGCCTGTTTGGGCACAGGTTCCTTTGTGGAAAGGTCAGTCTGCACTGAGGGCAGGAGACATCTTTTTCCTTTCCCTCCCAGCACTGGCTGATGCAGGCTCGGCAGAAGCTGTGCCCACAGCCCATGATCATCACTGGGTCCTTGAAGAACTCCAGGCAGATGAAACAGGTTATGTCATCCTGGAGATTTTCTACAGGGTTCCTTGTGGCCATGGCTCAGAGGGGGAGTCCAACTGGGTTAGTTTTGTCCTCCTCAGTTTAGAAATCTGCTAAACCCAAAGCAGACAAAAGGGCGTTTTGCTTCCTGAAACTGAGGCTTGTTTTCTGCTGGCTTGGCAGTAGTCCATGGTTTCAGTTTCGCTCTGGAATTGCTAATGAAAACTCTTAACTCTTTGCCTACAGACAGCAATCATCAATTCACAGAGAAGAACTGACTTAAGCCACAGCTAATAGGACAACTGGTTCTGTTATAAAAATCCTAAAGCTCCAATCCAGCCAACACTGTCTCACTTTTCTCTTGCTCAGCCTGCCATTGCAATCAGTGATTGCCCTGTGCAGGATCAGGGCCTGAAGAAGTGCTGTTGAAAACACCTTGACCGGAACAAACAACTGCTTGCTAAGGTAAGAACCCACATGGATCTGCTCGGGTGGGACCTCAGTAAAAGTATTGGGAATCTGGTTCAGTAAAAACAGCCCCGATCAGGGGGCACTTGTACATGTGACACCATTACCATGTGCACATGACAAAAATGTCATTTTGTGTGGCTTTGTACACATGGAAGAGTTTTGGGGGGTTAAAATGAGTCTGCATTGTTGCAAACTAAACTACATCCTGATGTAGTTTAGCTTGCAATGATGCATTGCAGCTGTTAGTCAGCTTGCCCACCAGCCACAAGAGAAGAGGGCAGGCTTCAGAGAAAAAAAGGATTGGGCCCCTCACTGCTTCTGGCTTCAGCAGGTGCCTGGTGAAGGCAGAAGTGGCAAGGGGCCTGATTTGTTTTTATTTTTATTTTTTTGGTGAAGCCTGCCTGCTTCTTCTGTGGCCGGGGGACAAGTTGCCAGCTGGCTGAGTGACCCCTGAGCTGCAGGGGACCCCAGTCCTTCCCTCTGTGGTGGTAATGCCCCCTGGGGCCAGCTAAACAGGCTGGTGGTGGGCCAGGTGCTGCCCCAGCTTGGGGTTGAGGAAGAGCTGGATCAGGCCAGATGCTGTGTCCAAAGTGGGGCAGCACCCAGCCCACTAGGAGTCCTGCCCAGGTGGCCCCAGGGGGCACCACTGCCGTGAAGGAAAGGCTCAGGGATCCCCACAGCTCAGGGGCTACTCGGCCTGCTGGCAGCTCGCCCCTTGGCCACAGGCAGGCTCTGCCGGAAAAAAAAAGGATTGGTCCCCTCACCAAAAAAAATCCCCAAAACCAGATCAGGCCTCCCACCATAAAAGTGATGGAAAAATAAAACCCTGCCATTTCAATTAAAAACCCACCATTTCAATGTATGGGGCATAGATTGCAACCCTGAGGACTAAGCCCCCATTACTTGTACAAGAACCCAGGGTCAAGAACCCTTTGTCCTGGTCACCTTACAGGATACCCAGGTGGTTCCAGCCCTGTAGTTGTCCCAGGCTAAGGGCCAAGATGAAATAAGAGTGAGGGAACAGCCAGTGGTGGGGCTGAGGGAGCTAGGCAGTGTTGTGTTACCGCCATCAGGTTTGTTAGGTCTGAATTCTCCCCCATAACATTTCCCCCAGTGAAACCCAGCTGGCCAGGATGTATGTGTTCTTTGACCCAGCAGCCGTGGAGGCCAACCAGAAGTCATGGATTCCATGTGGGGAGAAAGACAGGTAGGCAATGGTGTAGGGGACGTGGGGTGGGGTGGCAATTCAACAGAAAGCATTTAGGCCCCTTAACCATTCTGTCTGCAGGAGGGGCTTGGGGGCTGACAGTGAAGGAACTGCAAGAGTCCAGGGAGCAGCTCAGGAAGCAGAGATGTGGTGGGAAAAGAACAAAGACTAGAGATGCAGCTGTGAAGATTCAAATCACTTCATGGTCTAATCTGCAGCCAGATAAAATGTGGCTGCAAGTATTTGATCTCAGTGTGCTTGGATGCATGTTGCAAATCTCAGCAGGACTCCAGGGCTGTTAAATCCCTTCAGTCAGTTTTGCTTCTTTCCCAGCAGCCAGACACTGTTGACTAAGAGGGATTATTTTCAGAAGAATGTGGCAGCTTCTGGTTTTGTGGTGACCGAATATACAAAGTCAAACACGTGTCACTCACTTGCTGCTGCACTTTAAGAAGGTATATTTCTACTCTTATCTGGAACCAGAGCCCATGGCCACAAAACTCCTATATTAATTACTAAAAAAATCACCTGAAGAAGGATGTCTGTCATTTGAAAGCTTGTCTCACTCTATCCAACTATGCAGTTGGTCCAATAAAAGATACCACCCCCTCCCTGTCTCTCACATGAAACCATTAGTCATGTTCATTAACATTATTCAGTGCTTCTCTGGGACCACAAATCTTCATTGCACCTTACCAAGGGAGGAGAAAGCCAGGCATGAATTCTTGTTTTCCTGTAGATTTAGATATTAATTGATTCAATTGCTCCCCCACCCTTATTCTGGCCACTTTAACTACATTAAAGTACTACCTGCACTTTAACTACAGCTGGTTGAACAGTGCAAAACTTCAGCACGAAAGTTATTTGTGGATCATAGATTGGAATTTAATTGGCTGAACGTTAGTGGGATTCAGCTTCCTAAAGCATTTAGGTACTTTTGCAAATAGCTGCCCTGTGTCAATGACAAGAATTACCCCACTGCCCTTGGATCTTCTATTATTGTGCAGCTGACAGGTACTTAATATGTATGTACACATACTTTACCATCACAGTATCACTGACCTGGAAGGTTGCCTTCAGGAATCACAACATTGTTATTAGCTTAAGGGCTAGGGACAGACATTACATATAAACCAGTTTAAGGAACCAGAAACTGGTGTAAACCTATGTGACAGGAGGCCAACTCAGAGCTAGGTTTTAACATCCCCCCAACTCAATGCTCTATTATCAACAGGGGAGGGAGGGCACCCCTCCATAATTGCAGCATCCTGCCAGGGCCTGGCCACACCCCCCACCCTCAGTTCAGCACTATGTCTGGAAAGGGAGGGCTGCTGTAGTGCCCCCAGCTTCTAGAGTGAGCCACTGCAGGAATGTGCCTGCACTTCCTCAGTCCAGAGGAGATGTTTGTGTGGTTACAAACCAGTTCAGCCTAGCCAGGATAGACTAACCTGCAAAAGTTGAATCATTTCAGGCTCAGGCTTTTTGAATGTCTGTCCCTAGCCAAGAGATTGCCCAGTCTGTAAGACAAGAGAGTCATTTTAGTTCTCTATGCTCCCACCAACACACACACACACAGCCAATACTAGACCACAAAGAGGCATATGGTTGCCCATTGTTTACCTGCTGCCTCTGACCTGCTGGGCTCAAACATCAACAGGGATGACATGCCAGCAAGAGTACAAGGTGCAAAGTGTGAGCTATTGCCGCTGTGTGAGGGAGTCCATTGTTAACGTAGAGGGGAAGGAAAAAAAAGATGAGCGTAGACTATATGTTCTGTCTGCATGTTCCACTGCAGGATGGAGACTCAGGTCCTCCTGCTTCCAGCCTCAGCACAAGGACAGTGAAGCAGAGTGTGAGAAGGGCTGCACCACAAATTGGCATGAACTGCATCAGAGGCATGAAGTCCTGGAAAGCATCATCACAGAAGCAGGAAGAGAGAGAAAGGTGGGAGTGTGAGTTTTAGGAGAGGCAGAGGGGCTATGAACTCCTGGAGCGCCTATCTGCAGTAGTGCTGAGCTGCAAGAAGCACCTCCAAAATCAGTAATCTCCCCAGGACATGGTGCAAAGTGCTGTGCTGTGCTGTGCTGCAAGCACTTCTCAATTAGTGCTTGTGCTGTGCTGTGCTGCGGCACATGGGAAAGAAGGAAGGGTAAAAGAAAGCAAGTGGGGAGTGCAGACAACTGATGCCGCCTATGCCTGATGCTGTTTACCCTCACTGAAGGTTTTCCATCAAGTGCACCTCACTTTATTTAGTGGAGATTGTTCATTTGTGCCTTGCTCCAGTTTGATTTGGCTTGTCTTAGTTAGCACTTTGTTTGATGTAATATTTGTTATTAGGCTGGTTTAAGTATATGTGATTTAATTTGCATGGGCTGTGTTGTTTAAAACTAGGGATGATGTTAATTACTCAATGTCAGCTGGTCTGGCCATGCCTTGTTAAACTGTTCATGTTCTGGAGTTGCTCATTTTCAGTTCTATGCCTGCTGCCTGCTCAGAAATAATGAAAGGGGAAGCCAAGCAATGCCCCAGAGACCTTTCTGCCCTGCAACTTCATGGACTCTCACTTTGCTGTCACTGTCTGCCCTCCACCCACAGCTGCCAGGATTAGGTTACATTTAGTCTCATGTTTTAGGAACCTTCCCTCCCTGGGGCAGGGATTCAAGGGATTTATCCATCAGGGAAAGTTTCCCTGGCCCCATCTGCATGGTAAATTTATTATGCCCAGCAGTAGAGTCCATAAGCAAGCTGGGCTGTCCTCTGCAAGTGGCCTACTAACCTGGAAGCAGTTTAATCACCTTCACACAGTATTTCTGCTGGGTAAATTGGCACTGTTGAGTGATGGTGTTAATTTAACTTAGTTCTCCACCCAAAGCTAATTACCAGCTGCACAAACACAGCAGTGCTGCTGGATTCAGAGACAGGTAGCTCAGAGCAACTCAGCATGCTGATGGTTTCACTGCCAAGCATGGTCAGATGCCATGTTAAACCTGTCCATGGCAACCTCTCCAGATGCATAAAACATATCACATCTACCCAAAGAACCATGCTTACAAAACACCTGAATGTTGTTCCTGGTGAATAGGGATTTTTTCCCCACTTTTGTTCCTGATTTCTTTCAAACAGGCATTGGCCTTTCTGATATGGGTAGGAGATACTGTTGTTAATATCCTCTGTCCTGTCTGATTTGGAAAGGCAGGAGGGAGGCTCAGAATGAAGTTGGCCAACATGTCTGGGGAGAAACTGGTCACATGGAACAAAAATTAAAAAATCCAATAAAAGGACAAATTTCAAGGAATCTCAGTGGCATGTGCGGAAAGCTCATGTTCTTTTTAGAGGCTATGCAAACTCATGCACAGCAGACACAGAAAGGATCAAAGCCCTGTTTAGAGATGAGTGGCCATGCAGCTGTACACAGCAGATTCATATAGGGTAGTGGTGTCAAACTCCAGCTGCTTGGTGGGCCCATATTCCCTGTTTTCCAGCTACCTGTGGGCCACATCCATAATTTGTCACTAAATTAGGTAACATTTGACTTTATTTCTGGCCTGACTTGGTCTTCCTGTTGTTGATGTCAGGCCAGGAATCTAAACTGGAGGACTGTGGTCTTGAATTGGTGAGCCATAAATGCTCAATCTTCACCCTGGAGGAAGGGGTAGTGAGCTGGGGGGCAGCTGACTCAGTGCATTCCAGTTTCTCCCTGTTTTTGCGTCCAACAGGAGGAGGTTGCACCTTGGTGGGGAACTGGGTTTGCTCCTCTGGAGGCATTTGGCACTGTAGTGGTACGATCATGAGCCCTGGATAGCGAGAGAAAGTCCACGGGCTCAGGTGGTAGTTGAAGACAGAGCAGGCTTGTGAATGCAGGTAATGTTTCATCTCTTCAGGGTTGAAAGAAAAGCATCTGCTCCCTGTGAAAGGGCTGAGACCTGGCGAGGGGCTATAGGAGAAAAGAGTTGGAGTCAGGGACATGGCAGGTGAGATCGGGACATTCAAGACCCCGCCGCGCCCCGGCAGAGGGGACATGGCAAAAGGGCTGTGAGGATCCAGTTACACCCTAGGCCTTGTGAAGAGAGGCAGCATGATTGTTTCTGAGGGTTGATGCCTCTGGGGCCCACTGCATTGCGAGGTGCCATGAGATCCACGCCGCGCTGCCAGTCAGAGGAGCCGTCCTCCAGCTCAGGCACATCGGGCTTCCTCTCGCCGCTGTCACTCAAAGGTTCTTGGCCGAATGGCACCAGGAGCCCTGTGGGCAACGGGCTGGGCTGGGCATCCTCGGTGGGGGAGTGGCTGTCTAAAGGTGGGAAATGGAACCAGGCAGTGGGAACAGGCAGGGCACTCTGTGGCACGACACCCTTGGGCTGTATGTTAATGAATGGGTAGTTGGGTATCACCAGCTGGTTGAAGTTGAACTTGTGGGTGAACCTCTTGCCCTTTGTCTTGTGAAGAATCCTTTTGCTGAAATAGTATCTGAGTGCCCGGCTCAGCTTGTCATAGTTCATCTGAGGCTTATATTTCCTCTGGCCTCACAGCCGTGCCACCTCGTCAGGGTCCTTGATCACAAACTCTCCATATTCACCCTGCTGCCAGGCAATGACGTGACAGAACGCCTCCTTCTGCAACACCCCCCTCTCCTGCCAATGCACGTCCCATCCTGCTCCATGCCCCCCTCCCCGCTGCTCTGGGTCCAGCCCCGTTCCCCCCTCTTCCATGCTGCTGTGGATCTGACTCCACTCCACCCCCTACG
>NW_005841950.1:2288624-2312451 GCF_000455745.1 Alligator sinensis | reverse complement strand
TATCCCCCCCTATTGCTTCAGATCTTGCCCCCCCCCACCTACACCCCTGCTGCCACTTCAGGTCTGGCCCTGCTCTACCCCCCCTCCCACCACTGTGGGTCCTGCCCCACTCTATGCCCTGCCACTCCAGGTCCGGCCCTGCTCCACGTCCCCATGGCCCACATCCACCTGCCTCCCATCCCCACTCCACTCCTGCCATTCGTTCCCACTGCCTCCTCTTTCCTGCTGGCTGTTCTGGAGTGCAGCAAGCGGGGGGCACAGGCAGAAGTCCCACTGCTCAGGCAGCCAGGGCATGCTCACTGCCACCACAAAGTTCCCCAGCAGCAGCGCAAACTTGGGCCCACGCAGCCCATTCGCTCAGCCAATCACCAACACCCTCTCAGCAGCACATGCGCAGTTGGCTAAAATGGTTACAAACAGACAGACGAAGCCTTTTATTAGAATTAGAATTTGTCTACTGACATAGGACCACTATCCTTCTAAAGTGGTATCGCAATACTGTTAATGGACCCGTTGACTTGAAACGTGCCAGATCAACATTCAGGATCCCAATATTGCACTATTTGACAGGAGGGCATGGTACAAAATTATATACTCACACACCCCACTATGAGTTCACACACATACACAAACATGCACTTTTGTGACTGTGTATTAACACTAGGGGGCATTTGGGGTAACTTAAGGTCAAGTGCCCCCAGGGTTACTCAAGGTCATTTGGGGTTGGGGTAACTCAAGGTCAACGTGCCCTGGGGTTACTTAACCTCAAGTAACCCCAGGGGCCACAGTGACCTTAATTGGTAGTAATTGATCAAAGGGAAAAGCAGAAAGGCAGCAGGGTGGAGGAGCGATGCCAGGGTAAAGCCAGCACAGAGGCTGGGGATGGAGCCAGAGCCAGAGCCGAGAGGTATGAGAAGAGGGAAGCCGGGGCAGGGGGGAGTCGGGCACCGGAAGGGCTGCAGGAGAGGCTGTGGCTGCTGACAGAAGCCATGGGTGTGAGGGAAGCTGTGGGGGTGGCAGGAGACAGATCCAGGCTGCTTTAGAGGCTCCAGGTGCCAGAAGCCGGATTGGGGCTGCAGGAGAGGCTGGGAACAGGCTGCAGGTGCTGGAGAGGGGCTGCGGGCCCGGGAAGAGCCAGAAGGCAGCAGCAGAGCACAGAACAGGGGAGAAAGCCGGCAGGCAAGCTGGGAAATCAGGGGACGCTGCGAGAAGTGCTGGGAAGATCAGGGAGAAGGTGTAGGTGGCGAGGCACCCCCGGGGAAGCTGGGGACGGATAGAAAAAGAGAAGACTGGGGAAGAAAGCAGAGGTGACTGGGCACAAATGGGGAACAGAGAGACAGGGAAGATCAGGGAAAGAAAGCAGACACAAACAGGAATGGAGGGAGAGACACGGATCAGAGAGAAGGCAGAGATGGCAGGACACAACCGGGAAGCCGGGAGGTCAAGGGGGAGGAAGAGGGAGGCAGAGAAGACAGGATAGAGCAGGGGCTAGAGCTGGGAGACCAAAGAGTAGGGCTGGGAGGTCAGCAGAGGAGGAGAAAAAGCTAGAGCCAGGGGAAATAGAGGCAGCAGAGAGGAATGAAGCGCAGAAGGAGGTCAGAGAGATGGGGATTTAGTTGGGAGCCTGCAGCAAGACAGAGACCAACTCAAGGTCAAAAATATCAGTTTTATTAGACAGGCAGTATACTATACAGCTTACAAAGTTATTGGTTCCTACACACACAAGCACTCACACATGTACCCACACGATAGCGGAAGAAAAAAGAGGCTTGGTGGAGGGATTGAAGACAAAGTGTGTAGGGACAGAGTCCAGATCCTTTGCTTGAGGAAGGAAGGTGGGTGATAGCTACCTATCCTGGGCTGTGAGTTGATCCTCGATGGCCAGTTGGGGTCTTCTCCAGCAAGGTGTTGTCCAGAGGGGCTCACCGGCAGGACCTCTGGGTGGATAGGTGGCGTGGCGTACTGCTGGTCCAGATGGAGAGGGCACCCCGAACAGATCACACTCTACCACCCCTTGTATAGGGGTGGGCTACCTGTGTCTCCTATGGGAAGGACATGTCCAGGCAAGAACAGTCCTGCTCAGATGCATACGTGCAGATTCAGGTCTTGTCTGGTAGGACACAATGGTGGGGTTGCTGGTTTTTGTAGTGTCTTTATCTTCCAAATGTTGGGTACTTGTAGGTTCTTTATCTTTCAAATGCTGGATTCTGTCTCTGTTCCTGGGTGAGGTCTGTGGTTCCTGAGTGAGTCAATGCAAGGCAATGGTTGGGTCGTTGAGTTGATGGTCCAGTCGTTGAGTTGATCATTCAGTAGAGGCCTGCTACCATTGTACCTCAAGCACCCTCATTCATTCCCATTCATTCAGGAACCAATTTACATAAGACTGGTTAGGCATGAGTCACAGTTACAACATAGGTTATACCCAGACAGAGGACACAAGATGGAGGCTTGACATACCAAAATGGAAACTTAACATTACTTTACAGACACAGACCTAAATCAGAAAATTCAATATAAAACAGTAAAAATCAATACAAACTGTCATGACCCAAAGGGTATGATTTTGTGTGTGCTTCGGCACTGCAGAATTATTTCCTGCCACAAGGAGCTTTCTTTGCACGGTGCAATTCTCAGTTGCATAGAGAAAACCCCGGTGCAAAGGAGTTCCCGCCACCCCTATGTAAATTTGTTTCCCACTATTGGCTGTTTCTAAATTATTCCCACGTGGCAGCTAGCGATTGGCTTGCTAGTCGTATAAGAGGCTTGAGCAGTTTCCACCCAAGTTGGAGGACTTCACATCCATCTCGTGAAGAACTCTAAGCGCGCTGTGGAGCCTAACAAACTCCACGTGTGACTTAGAGGAGGATACAGGGGCCTGATCAACCTCTAGCCTCTCCCCATCGCCGCACGATCCCTCGATGTACCCTACCCTGCGCGCTCACGGAGAGTCACCTTTCGGACTCTCATTTCGGTCGTTCCACGGAGCCTAGCAAACTCGTGTGTGTATCCAGAGCTCTGTCCGGTTTGTGTTGCGGAGCCTAGCAAACTCCGCGTGTTTGTCTGTAACTGCAACTCAAGAAAGTTTTCCTGCCTGCACCGCGTCCACCTATGGTGTAAGTAAAATAATCTTTAATCAACCTCTACCCGTCAGTGCCTAATTCTAGTTCGCCGTGCCGACCCTTTCCCCGGCCCACATGCCTGGGCTGCTGGCCACAGCCCCTCGGCCCCGACACAAACATAATAGAACACTGTTTACAATATAAAAGGGGCTTGTTACTATAAGGGAGCATAAGAACCTAGCTTACCTAGTACTACTTGTAATCACTTATACGGGATAGAGGGGGCAGAGAGAAAGTCAGAAATGGTTGGAGAAGGGGAGGGAATGTATTTTTAAATAATATTAAAAAGGAAAAAAAGAAAAACTGGGGGTTTTGCTACAGATCAACATGGAAGATTAAGAGCTCCAAACGGATATCCAGTGTGCCCAGATACTGAGTAGGGAGGTGACTGGAACAGCCTGATTTGACTTGTGTGTCTCTGAACTCTCTGGATTTTAGAGGCCTCTATCCACTCAGGTTTCACAGCCCTTTATTTTCAGGGCGGACACCTGACTCTCACAGTGCTCATTCTTGTGAAGACATAGGCAGGAAGGGCACAAACAGTGTTATGTTATAGCCCATCAGGTAACATGATACGATTCCACCATGTAGAGGTGGGCCTGTATTCTAGGCTCATTGCAAACTGAAGGGATATAATCAGCATAGGCCATTCTCATACGAGGTAGGCAAAGTCACCAGGCTAGGTAGAAGAACAGCTTGGGGCTGGGGATGCAGCTGCCTACCCCCCTGAGATAGGAAGCTGGGCAGACATGCAGAAAAGAATACAGCAGTAATGGGATAAGGAGAAAAGGACATAAAAACCTGTGCATAGTCCAAACAACAACAGTAGCTTACTGTCAGAGCAACCATACCTCCACTGGGCTATATTCCCCTGATTGAAAACCTTCAGGGCCTTACTTGCAACCTTAGGGGATTCCAGGAGCCATCAAAGCCCCTTCCTGCAACCCATAACCAAGAGCTTCTCACTCTGCAACTTGCTAAATTTGCTCTGGCCCTAGGGTTATATGCTGCCTAAGCCCTGCCCCTTTCGGTCAGGTGGTGCTCCAGCTGAGCAGGGGGTTTTCCTTAGGGCTTGAAGGCTGGTTATTAGAGCAGCTTATGACTGCTGCTCTAGCAGCCTCCCTGCTGTACTAGCTAGGCTCTGCCCTACTGGCTTTTTCCTTAGCTGTCTGTTCTCTTGCAGCCAACTCCACAGCTCCTTGCCTAGATAGCAGTGTTTCTTTGCTGCCTTCCTGCTCCTGGCTAGCCCCTGTGCAGCTTCCTGGGCTCTATCTGCTGCCGTTTTTCTCACTAAAGATCAACAGGAGCCTGAGGCTCCCGGTTATAATTATATACATGCATATATACTCATGTATATATACCTGGGTATTCAGTGCCCTGAGTATAATTTTAGTATAGCATGCAAACAATCAGGAAGTTCTGGACTAGGGTGGCCATTGGTCCTGTTTTATACCAGATCATCCTGTTTTTAAACCCTTTTTCCCCCTCTCCTTTTCTGAATGTTGAATGGACAGGAAAAAAATCCTGTTTTTGAGTTCACTGGTGGAAATGCATGTCAATACTTTGTCCTTGTGATTACTGACTGTGCCTACAGGTAGAGGGCAGTACACAGCCAGGAGGAGAGGGGTTCACATCTAGCCAGGGAGGGAGGAAGGTGATGGCCCAGCCCCTTGCTGTTGGGGCCCTTTGGCCAGTCATCGCCCCATCCCTCCCTGCAGACTGGCCAAGGAGACAGTGACTGCACCCATCATTGCAGATTGGTGAAGGGCAGGCCACCTCAGCCAGCGGGCTGTCCTGTATTCTAGGGATGCATCAGTGGCCACCCTATTCTGGTCTCAAGAAGAGGGTTATTTAATTTTGACCTAAATATTCAGTTTTGGGTCAAATTCAGCAACTTTTAGGTGATATTCCCAGGAGCAGCTACTGACACCTTGAGCTGGATGAGTAGGTCACTACCTATTTGTTCTCAGTTCTGTTTCCAACTGGAGGTCACCATTTTCTTTTTATATTAAAACATTCATGTACTAATTTAAAGAACATTTGTAATTATACATGTTTTTCTGAAAAAAAATGAGCAGTGTCACAATATCTTTATTTTTCAAATGGCATTAAAACCATTCTTGAAAGTATATCAAAATCACATCAATACATTTTAAAAGTATTTTTCTGATCATAAAAACATTGAAAATATTGATTATAAGATGTGAATAACATTTGAGGGATGTGTCCTAAAAAACAACAGTGTCCTGGGAGTCATGGGTAACAAAACTTGTGTGGACCTTTGGAGATCTTGGACCTAGGAATCTCCATTTCCAACCTCTTCTCCAGTTATTCAAGTGCTTTACATTAGATGTGGCAAATCCTCGTACTCACCAGCAGTCACCAGCAAGTGCCCAGTTGACCCTGGAAGGTACTCGCATGCCTCTTAAGAAACATGAATTTAGTTTTGTTCTGTGTATACATTACTGATATCTGTCAAATCAGGCACTTGGGAAATAAAACATCTGCTCAGAGTCATAAGACTGACCAATGGTTTTCAACGTTGTGAACCTGAAGAGTGAGAGCTGGGGAAGACCCTCTTTTCAGGCAATATTAAGGAGACGTCTGTGATCCTGGACCTCCCTGGAAGTAGTACAGAGTGGGGCTGCTCTTTGCCACAGGAGGAAGTGAAAGCTACCTTGTGTTTCTCACCCACTTCCTTTCCTCCCGGGTTTGTACTGCGCTGTTGGGCTCTTTGATGCTTAGTCCTCTCTCCTACATGGTGTCATTGTGCTGTAGTTTCAACTTTGCATTTTTCCTCTACATGGAGAACAGGGGAAATTTCCAGCCAATCCTTCTGTGATGGGGGGCCTGCTCGGGGCCGATCTAACCGTGGCCCACCCACCTGTTCCTCGCCCAACCACCCGCCTTCTTGCTTGCCATGCCTTGTTGTTAATTGATTAATTGATGTTAATTAGTGGGATGCTGCCCATTTAGCACCCCCTGGCATCGGGGCAGTATCTGCATCTCCGTTTCCTCCCCTACACCACAGCCTATGCCTCGCTGATGGTACTGACATTGTTTGTCCGGGCCTTGTTGTAATTTGGCCCCCTTGTCCTCACTGGGCCCTCTGTGGCTTTGTCTCACTCTGCGCCTTCACTGGCACTCAGGCTTTCCGCAGCCCTGTCTAGCACTCCCCCTCCCTGGGGCTTCTCAATCGCTGTCCCCTCTCTCCCTGGGGCTTCTCAATCGCTGTCCCCTCTCACTGGGGCTGGGGTCCCCACACTACTGTGAGTCCCCTACGAGGCCTCCTCTGTCCCCTTATAGCCTCACCCAAGCCACTGGTCATAACAACAAACAAAACACAAGCCCCTGGGCTATAACATAAATTCAAGCCAGCCGGCTACCAGCATTCAAGCCACCCCAGGAATATTCCATCCTTCAACCATGTCGGAGACTGTATCTGCAGTCAGGACTCACTCAGGCAGGGCTTCTTCCCCCTTGGCTGCCAGCAGGGAACTGCCCTCCTAGCCTCAGGTCTGGGATTTATATGTGAGCCAGGCCCTGCCCCTTCCTGTCAGCTGACCTGTAACAGGCAAGTGCTGCTGGCTCACTCTGGTTGCTCTGGTAACCCACAGCTGGGGCTCCCAATTCAATGCTAGGGCTCTTCCCCTAGCGGTTCCCACTCTTATAGGAGCTGGGCATCTAGAGTGCCCTGAGACACCCTCCCATTCCTGGGAGATGCAGGACTGATCATGTTTTTGGTCTGTCTCTATTGTCTCTTCATACTGCTCATGACTGGTGAATCAGGTTGCATAAATGTGGAAACTTTCTGCTGGGATGTACTTAGCAATTGCAAAATGAACCAATCGCTGTCACTTGCAAATTCAGACAGGTAATGGATGAGGAAAAGTGGAGAAGAATTAAAGTGTCTTCCAGTGTCACTGATCTACTACATCAATGCTGGACTGGAATACCAGAATATCACCCTGACCATTCAATACACAATGAGCTCTGCTCCCCAAAAGCATATTCCCATGTTACTTACGGACCAGTCTGCACATTGCACCCAATCTGTTGCACTGAATTAATTCTGAAAATGAGCAGCAAGGCAAAACAAGCCTGGATAAGCCCCTGGTCCCACAGAATCACCCCAATCCACCTACCTGATGAGGTACACGCACATCCACCCTTCCCCTCTATGAACAATCCAGTGATACCCTGACTCCCCAACTCCTCACTAAAGCCAAGGGACCACAACAGGTCATAGATCTCTATATATACATGGACTACAGACATTTCCCTGCATAAATTAAACCCCTTTGCGCAGCCAGAGTGAGATGACGAGACTCTAATGTAAATAGGAATCTCTTCCTGGTTTTTAAATGAAATTATTTTGGGTGGGTAAAGGCCAAGGTACAAAGGTTGGGCCGAAGACAAGAGATGTCCATCCGACAGGCAGAAAATGCCATCAAGAGGCAGAAAATGGAACAGACCCCAAGGCAGGTGAAATCCAGGGAAAGAAAAGGGAGATTTAAAACCAGAGCCAAAGCCATTTATAAAATCTTTAGATATTTGTACAGATTTCTACTGATGGCCTAGAATTTTCCAACCTCAGCTCCCTTCCCACTGTTTCCAGTATTCAGAGGTTTAGGAATCTCTGATTCAGCGGATCCAACCCTATCTGCCATGTTGAGTACCTGCTGATGAATTTTTCCTCCCAGGTGGTGGAAAATTTGCCCAATCCCACTTTAAACAAAGTTAAACTCTCAGCCTCTCCAACATCTTGTGACAATGAGTTCCATGAGTTAATTTCCACACGGTCCACCTAGGGCCATCCTGGCCAAAGAGGACCAGGAGGCACTTTGTATAGCTCTCCCCATCCCTGGGCATTGTTTCCACAGATGACGCTTCCCATGAGGAAGGCTGTATGGGGAAGGCTATTGATTGAAATAGGATTGGCTTGTGTAACCAGACTACACTCATCTCTTGCAACTTTTGGAGTCCTGCTAGTGATGGGGGTAGGGGGTTGGTGGAGAGGTATTCCTTCTGGGGAAGCTGGAATGTCCTAGTGAAGCATTTCTCCTCTTCTCATGCCAGTCTTAGTGCAAGAGGGTGAGCCGGGCTCCCTCATCCCACAGCCAGAACCAGGGCAGGATTCTCTCCCCTGAAAACCAGGCCCGTGAAAAGGTGAAGATTTGTGCCTCGGTATCAGCATCAAAAAATTCCACCTCTCCTTTTTCATAGTCCAGACACACCCGGATCCTCCTGGGGGTCTGGCTCAGGGTCAAGGTCTTCTCTTGAGGGGCAGTGAAAGCCTGGTATTCCCCAAACCACTGCTGCCCTACAGCCCAGATCCCCCACTCAGGGTTACGGCTAATTGCTCCCTTCCTCCACACGGACTCTCTAGCAACCCCCACGCCCCACCAACCTCCCCACTTCTTCACCCCCACCTCCCAGCAATGTTTCCCTGAGGTGAAGCCCTCACGTCCCAGCACACAGGAAACAGTGTCAAATCTCTCAGGATTTTTGGGAAGGTGCTGCTGTTTCGTTGCCCACTTCACACTTTTCCAATTTGCAGACAGGAGGAGCCAAGGATGGGCGGTGTCTGGATCTAGACTCACTTCCACTGGGGAGAGAAAGGGAATCACAGTATCAGGGGACAGAGCTCAACCCTGGGGCAGGCTGGAGCCATTCTTTATTTTCCCCAGCAGCTGGATGAGACTGTCTTGGACCTCAGGGATCTGCCCCTGCCTGGGCATTTGAGGTTCCTCAGCCCAGAAGGGAGAAGATCTGCCCAGGGGGGAAGAGAAGGATGTGACAACAAACCCACAGGGAAGGCAGAAATATCTCAAGCTGAACATCCGTATCACAGCTTGGGGTGTTTTGGTGCTGGGCTCTGAGAGTGTTTTTATTCTTTGTGAAGCGATAAATTGTCTTTATGGAACTCTACCATTTACTCTACCACTCGTGGTGCTCTGGTGTGGTGCCAGAGGACTGGAAAAGGGCCAATGTGGTTCCCATTTTCAAAAAAGGGAGGAAGGAGGACCCAGGAAACTATAGGCCAGTTAGTCTTACCTCGATCCTGGGTAAGCTTTTTGAGAGAATTATCTTAGCTCATGTCCACGAGGGGCCAACAGGGGAGATTATGATTAGGGGCAACCAACATGGGCTCATTCAAGGCAAGTCCTGTCAGACCAACCTGGTGGCCTTCTATGACCAGGTCACAAAATCCTTAGACGCAGATGTAGCAGTGGACATAGTCTTTCTGGACTTTAGGAAGGCCTTCAACACTGTCTCTCACCCCATTCTCATTAAAAAACTAGGAGACTGTGGCGTCGACACCTACACAGTCAAAACTGGCTGGAGGGCCACACCCAGAGAGTGGTGGTGGACAGGTATTATTCGACCTGGAGGGATGTGGGCAGTGGGGTCCCGCAGGGTTTGGTCCTCGGGCCTGCACTGTTCAACATCTTCATCAGCGATTTGGACAAAGGGGTAAAAAGCACCCTGTTCAAATTCGCAGGAAGATATGGGGGGAAGTGGGCACGCTAGAAGGGAAGAATAGGCTGCAATCGGACCTGGACAGGTTGGGTGGATGAGAACAGGATGGGTTTCAATACAAACAAGTGCAAGGTGCTGCACCTGGGGAGAAAGAACCAGCAGCATACCTACAGGCTGGGAACTCCCTTCTCATCAGTGCAGAGGCAGAAAAGGATCTTCGGGTCATTATTGATGCCAAGATGAACATGGACCGACAGTGTGGGGATGCGGTCAGGAAGGCCAACCGCACCTTGTCATGCATCCACAGATGCATCTCAAGCAGGTCCAAGGAGGTGATCCTCCCCCTCTATGCGACACTGGTCAGGCCGCAGTTGGAGTACTGCGTCCAGTTCTGGGCACCGCACTTCAGGAGGGATGTGGACAGCATCGAGAGGGTCCAGAGGAGGGCCACCCGCATGATCAGGGGGCAGCAGGGCAGGCCCTACGAGGAGAGGCTAAGGGACCTGAACCTGTTCAGCCTCCACAAGAGAAGGCTGAGGGGGGATCTAGTGGCCGTTTACAAAGTAGTCGGGGGGACCAGCAGGCATTGGGGGAGTCCCTGTTCCCCCGAGCACTACCAGGAGTGACTAGAAATAATGGTCACAAGCTGGCAGAGGGTAGATTCAGGCTAGACATCAGGAGGTGCTACTTCACTGTCAGGGCGGCTAGGATCTGGAACCAACTTCCAAGAGAAATGGTGCTGCCTCCATCCCCGGGGGTTTTTAAAAAGAGGTTAGATGAACACCTTGCTGGGGTCGTTTGACCCCAGTACTCTTTCTTGCCCGTGGCAGGGGGTCGGACTTAATGATCTGCTTAGGTCCCTTCCAACCCTACCTACTATGAAACTATGAAACATGAGAAAATCTTCACCAGTGCTTACCGTTGTTGTATGGTACATGAGGTCTTCTGCCCTGCTCCATGTCAGATGGCAGTGTGTCTGGATAGAAAAAGGGGCACAGAGGTAAAATTTATTGTGGGAAATCTGGTATTAGTGGAACAGCCTTTCAAGAAAGTTTGTGATGTCTTTACTGATCAGCTGGAGGGTCAGTAGACACTTTGGCACTGTCTGAGCAAGCCCTGGGTCTTGCCTTCTGCTCCAATGGCCCTACGGGACTTTAAGGACAAAAATATCAGATGCAGCTTCACTTGGCCTCAAGACCCAAGCCATGTCTTAAGGCCAAGTTAGCAGGCCATAAGTCTTAAAACCAGTCTCCGGTTAAATTTTGTCTTAAGTTTGGTGGCCAGAGTTGTGGCAGTGGGACCTGGGTCTCAGTGTGACAGGGCCCCACAGCTTCCACCCACCCCAACTGCAGACACAGATGCCGAGAAGCAGTAAAGCAGCAGGTTCACCGTGGTTTTCTAGTATGACAGTACACAAATATCATCCCTACGTAGCCCAAGTTTATGGATGATTTGCCCAAAGTCACAAGCAGAGCCAGTTACCAGACGGCTTTATTACTGCAATCAATAATATCAACTCATTTTGTTCAGTTTCTCCCCCAACAAAAGAAAATCAGGCTTCCAATTAAAAAGAATTTGCTGAAGCATGTGTCCCATCTGAGGCACAGGGTCCCTTCCCTATTCCTTTCAAAAATCCCTTACCTATACCTTCAAATTTCTGCAGTCTCCTTTACAGTTAGATGCTATGCAGACAAGTTGCTGAGTCTTGTTTCCAGCTGAGGGGAAATCCCTGCTAACGGCTGGAACTGTTTCCTTTTGAACCTGAAGAAAAATAAATATGTGTTATTCTACTTTTTATAACTCAGTTGTATGCTAGTGACATGTGCAAGAGGGACTTCACTCTCTCCATGTACCTCAGGCTCAGGGCAGGTGTAGCACATGACAGTACCAGCTCCCTCCACAGGGCTTGATGAATGTTTTTCAGCTCTGGACTCTCCAGGACATTTCTCAGGATAAGAAAGGCACTGCAATTCCATGGTCAGCTGGCTCATGATCTGGTGGCCTGGACAATTCCCCAGGGATAAAGAAGTGAAAAGCCTATATTCCAGCCCTCCAGTCCTCAGGCAGCCAGTCCCCAGGGCTGAATACTTCTCATGCCAGAAATAATCCCAGAGTTCCCATTAAAGGGGAAAAGTAATGGTATTTTAACATCATCAGACATTTGTACCAAATGGTGACCCTGTCCCACAGAGGAACAATAGGGCAGCTCTGTGCCTAGGCAGGGGCAGCACACAGGGCAGCGGTTTCATAGGCTCATAGTTGTTAGGGGCTGGAAAGGACCTTACAGATCGTCGGGTCCAGCCCCCCTGCACTTGGGCAGGAAAGACTACTGGGCTCAGATGACCATAGCAAGATACTTTTTGAAGATCACCAGGGTGGGTGAGTGTACCATCTCTGGGGGGAGCCTGTTCCAAACCCTTGGTACTCAATTTGTAAAGAAGTTTTTTCTTATGTCTAGTCTGAAGTGATCTTCAGTCAGCTTGTGCCCATTATATCTTGTCCTCCCCTGGGGGGCCTTGGTGAACAGATGCTCCCCCTGGCCCTGATATATGCCCTTGATATGCTTATAGGCTGCCGCCAAGTCCCCTCTGAGTCTTCTCTTCTCCAGGCTGAACAGTCCCAAGCCTTTCAGCCTCTCCTCATGTGACCTGGTCTCAAGGCCTCTAATCATGCATCCTTTGGATTCTCTCGAGCTTCTCCACATCCTTCCTGAAGTGTGGCACCCAAAACTGGATGCAGTACTACAGCTGCAGTCTCATGAAGGCTAAGTAGAATGAGAGAATGACATCCTTAGCCCTTGCTCAAGATGCCTCAGTAGATACAGGCCTGGTTGCTGCCAGGTTTCCAGAGGTGGTGGCATGGTAAGCAATGGCTACTATTTTTGCATTCCCATGTGTCAAGAAGCGGATGCCCGGGGTTGCTGCCCTGATCCCCTGTCACTCGCCCCCCTGCCCCCTTTCTTAATTATGCTATTACTGTTGCACATGCTACACTATGGTGATGTACCTGTAACACTGTCTTGGCCGCTTCTTGGCATGCTGAGTGGGAAGGAGACTTGTAGCTGAGTCAGTTATTTCACGCCCAGCTCTTGCTGACTCTGGATTCCATGAAGATTAAAGGGCAAAGAGCAGCATCCCCCCCGTAGATGTATTGTCACACATGCAATAGTAGCTACAGCCAGCACTGTCCCACAGAGGCGTGAATCAGGCCTTGCACCTGTGTGGGCTTGAGCAGGTGACAGGAGATGCTGCATGGGGGCCATTAATCCTAGAGCTACCCCCTGCAATCTGGTGTTTGATTGTGGAATGAGGAACAGGGAAATGGGGAAGTGTGGAATGGGGAACGGGAAGGATAAAGCATTAACTCCATCGATAACACTGTGAATACTGTTTCCCAGCCCTGCAGCATGGGTGATTCCAGAAATAGATTACACAAACAGATAAATGTGTGTGTGTTAACTTCCATGTTTTTATGACAAACCAAGGAGGCATGGCAATTTCTATGTTTAAAACACCTTGTATTATATTCTCTCTCCTTTCTTTTCTTTTTTTTGAATTTCCCATTAAAATAGCAAAAGTCCGAAGTCCAGAGTTTTGCTGTCTCCTGCAAATAAGTTCTCCATCCTCTTATAGAGGTTTTTATGGACGTAAAACCCGAATTTTATTTACAGAGAACAGTGGAAGTGGTGTGGGAACAAAGGCATAAAACTCAGGCCACCTGGCACTGGAGTTTCATAGTTTCATAGTTGGTAGGGTCGGAAGGGACCTTGACAGATCATCAAGTCCGACCCCCTGCCATGGCAGGAAAGAGCACTGGGGTCAAACGACCCCAGCAAGGTGTTCACCCAGCCTCCTCTTAAAGACCCCCAAGGTAGGAGCCAGCCCCACTTCTCTTGGAAGTTAGTTCTAGGTCCTAGCCGCCCTGACAGTAAAGTAGCGCCTCCTGATATCTAGCCTGAATCTACCCTCTGCCAGCTTGTGACCGTTGTTTCTAGTCACTCCTGGTAGCACTCAGGGTAACAGGGACTCCCCCAGTGCCTGCTGGTCCCCTCTGACTAGTTTGTAAACGGCCACTAGATCCCCCCTCAGCCTTCTCTTGTGGAGGCTGAACAGGTTCAGGTCCCGTAGCCTCTCCTCGTTGGGCCTGCCCTGCTGCCCCCTGATCATGTGGGTGGCCCTCCTCTGGACCCTCTCGATGCTGTCCACATCCCTCCTGAAGCGCGGCGCCCAGAACTGGACGCAGTACTCCAACTGCGGCCTGACCAGTGTCGCATAGAGGGGGAGAATCACCTCCTTGGACCAGCTTGAGATGCATCTGTGGATGCATGACAAGGTACTCCTGGGGCCTTCACCACTCCCAGCACTTCAAACCTCCCTGAGACCCTCTCACTGACATCCCAAACCCCCATGTGCCCCCAGAAACCTGCCACTATCCCAAGACCCCCGTGCTCCAAGACCTCTGCTACCACAAGACTCCTACATCTCCAGAGACTCATGCCGCTGTTGGAGCTGGGATCCTGACCCCAGTGCCCGTACTTCTTGGGTTCTGGTGAGAGGACGTGGCATCTCTGGTCTCCTGGTTGGGTGTGGGGTGGGTGGGGAGGCTCTCAGAGAGAGCAAAAGCAAGCATCACTACCTTCAGTTCTGTCCCACCACACCAAATGAGAAGGAGCAGAGCCAGAGCCCTGGGAGATAGGGGCTGCAGAGCAACACTGGTAGTCGGCTCCATTCTCTGACTTTCATAGGTTTGAGCCCCTTCAGGATGAAGAAAGTCTAGAACCAAGGTCTCCCAGCTCATGAGTGACTGCTCTAACTTTTTGGCTACTCTACAAAGTCTCTTCCAACAGGGGACAGTGTCTGTGGCTCAGGTGCTTCCCTCTGGCCATTCTTAAAGTGCATCCCTGAGTCACTTTAAGCAGTGCCCTCTGAGGAGGGGAGAGAGTTGAGACTCACCCCTTTCCTTTTTAGTATACAGGTGCCTCCCTGCTTAGCACCTAGGTACTCTGGATCACCCATTGGAGGCACCTAACTCTCCCTAATTACTATATGGCAACTCTAGGCAGCAAACCCTGTCAATATGGGTCATGATCCTGTGGCAAAGGACCTACTTCGTAGCTGCTGCAATGTCTTGAAGCAGGAAACCTCTATGAATATTTTTCTGGGTGTTGAGTATTCACTTGGAAGTTTCTCATCTGAACTGTCAGGAATTAGGACCCCTATTGCAGTTATGCATATTTATCATGGAAGTTATTAAAAATAAATTAGCAGGCATGCAAACACTTAAGCAACTATTTTGAAACACTAATGTACTCCAGGATCACTAATCTAGTTCAGGCTGAAGCAGTACAATAATCACATTGTAATTACATCACAAGAATCAAATCAATTACTCACCAGATTAATGTAGTGGGTATCCTTGCTTGTATAATGAAGGTTTTCACTCCATCCCGTTTCAGGACAACACAGGTTGTCTCCTAAGATAACCCAGAAATGACTGTTAAGATATACAATAAAGCAAAATGTGAACAATGCCACTATTTAAGGTAGGAGGACCTACTGCCTTATTCAATGAAATATTGGTGTTTACTTTAGGAAACTGATAACAGTTATTGTGAGAGTGTACACATAGACACACACAAATGGATGATAAGGAATAAAAGCTGACACTGTCCTGTCTGGCCTCACTCACATCTAAAGTCTTTCATCCCTTCTTTTTCTTAATAATTTCCTAGGGCAGGGAGGGCCATGCAGCTTTGGATGTCAGCTGCCAGCAGGAGCAGGGAGAGAAAAGAGAAAGAGAGAGAGAGAGAAATGGAAAGAGAAACACAAATCAGCTTTTTTTTTCTTCACAATCTTTGCTTTCAAGTCACTGCTTTCTATTTGTTCTGCCTCAGACCTCAGTATTGAAGCTTTTGGGCCAAGTCTGGACTGCAGTGGATATCTATTACTCTTTCATGATTCCCCCACCCAGCCATCCTGGAGGCACTGAGTGCAGAAGCATTTTTCCCCATTCCTCCAGACCCACGGTGTAGGTGACACACCGCAGCATAGCTGATCCTCTTGATTTGATGATGTCTACTTCTAGCCAAAGGAAAAGAAAGTCCCTTCCATCTTTTATTCCAGCAGCCTAGCAATGAAGACACTTGACCAACAAACAAGAAACTTAGCTTCCGGGTTCCCCTCTCCCAGAGCTGTTCTCAGTATGTCTCTCTCAGTTCCCAACAAGTGCATAAAGCCCAAGCCCTTTTAAACTCAGTTCCTTAGTGAAGGAGTCTTGAAAACCAGAAGATGGGCTGAAGTGGGGACATCTCACCATTTTTAGGAATAAACTTTCAGGACAGGCAGTGAAATGTCACATTTGGGAGCAGTCAGACAGATACAGCCATTCTGTGTCTGTTTCCTCCTTTGAATAGCTTGTTTAACATCAAATCTAACAAAAACGAGTATAAAATTAACTTGCAATCATTTTGAAGAACATTGTAAAGTATTAATAGTTCCCATTTTTAAAAACAAGGCCTTAGATGAGGACCTCCCCGTTCCTCCTCTTCCACCTCCCAGCACTGTCTCCCCGCAATGAATCCCTCACAGCCCAGCATGCAGCACGTAGATTCAAGTCTCAGAATTTTGGGGATGCGGTGTGTCATGCCATCTTACAATTTTCTGATCTGTAGAAATGTAGAGCCAGGTATAAGCCATGTCTGGATCCAGAGTCACATTTTTTGGAGAGAGGAAAAAGAATCACAGCATCAGGGCAAAGCTCCGCTCTGGGACAGGCTGGGGCCATTTTTCACCCTCCCCAGCAGCACCGTTTTAGCTGGGATTATCCCGGACCTCAGAAGCTACCTCTGTCCTGGGCCCCTGTCGCTGAGCAGAAACAGCCTTGCAGCTCCTCAGCCTGGGCACTGTGCCCCTGCCCAAAGGAAGGGGAGAATAAGGAAGAAAGACTGCATACAAAGAAAGAAAAATCTCAATCCAAGATTTTTCATTTCCTGAGTGAGTGCTCTAATATCTAGGGCACCAGGTAAAAGTGTCTCTAGCAGTTAACAATTGAGATCAGGTCCTTTGGTATTTACTTGGCAGTAGAGCCAAAATGCTAGCATGTGTTTCACCTGAAGTTACCTGCACCTTCTGAGAGTAAGACCTGTTGCAGTTCTGTTCTTTTTATAGATTTTATTAAAAATGAGTAAATAAGCAAATAGATATTGAAGTGGGTATCACAGAGTGCTAACATACCCCAAAATTACGACCCAATTTGGAGTTGACACAGCGCAACAATCACATGACAATGATATTAAAAGATTCACATTTTCAAATCACCAGTTTAATATGGTGGGTGATCTTACTTGCATTATGAAGGCTTTTGTTTCACACACACACCCCTTGGCACAGTAACTCGGGTTGTCTCCTACATTAACCAGGAAATGATGGTTAAATGCAACAATGCCATTATTGAAGGCATTGACAGGTTGGTGTTTGTGTTAGAAAACTAATAACAGTCTGTTTGTGTAAGCCTACACCCACATGCAAGAAAGAGAAGGAGTCAAAGATGAGAGTAACACTTTAAATACAGACTTAAAACTAAAACCAACATGAAGCTAAAGAATTTGAATAACTTCTGCTTCATTTCTTGGGAATTCCCACTCCTAGGAACGTCACCTGGAACCAAGCCACGAAGGCCTGGTCAGAGCTGTATCACACGCCTACATGACCCCAACCTTACCCTCTGCTCCATTCACCATGCCGTGCTGCACAGCCCTACTCTCTCGGGTGGGTGCAGGGAGCAGGGAGGCTCCAGCTGCTGTTGCAGCAGCCAGACAGGAGCCCAGGGGCCAGTAGTAAGAGTGTGGGCTGCCAATTGAAAGGCCCTGGTTTACAGTGTTGATCATCCATCCCCCCTACTCTACGTGAATTTACCCATAGCTCAAGTCTTTCACCTTTTCTTTTTTCTGGGTAACTGCCAAGGAAGCAGGTAGCTTTCAGTGATGTTGACAGCATGAGGAGGGAGCAGGGAAGGAAGAAGAGACAAAGACCTACTCTTTTCTTAGTGGTCTTTGCTTTTTTAAGAGTTCGCTTCCCGTTTGTTCTGCCTCAGGTACCATGATGAGGTTTTGGGGTCAATTAGGTAGACACCAATCTTCTGGAGACTCAGGGTGATCTTATCTGCTCCCACAGGGGCAACCTTGGGACCACTGATCAGAGAAAAAACTTCAATTGTCAATTGACCTTTGAGTTTGCAAAAATCGGCAAGATGGTTCAAGGTTCAAATGATCTTCCCTTGGCTGAAGCAAAACTAGCTCTTGAAGGGGTTTGTGCTGGTAGTAAGAAATACAAGTTGCTTTTAATCACAGAATCATAGAAAATAAGGGTTGGAAGGGACCTCAGGATGTCATCTAGTCCAGCCCAAAAGGTCATCTAGTCCTTCCCCAACTTCTAATTTGAAGCCTTGAAGGACCATCCCCAACTAGATCATTCCTACCAGGGCTTTGTCCAGCCAGGCCTTAAAAAGCTCTAAGGATGGAGATTTCACCACCTCTCTAGGTAACCTGTTCCAGTGCTTCACCACCCTCCTAGTGAGAGAGTTTTCCCTAATATCTAACCTTAACCTCCCTTGCTGCAACTCACATTTTATGAGACTAACTTCTGTTCATGATTAAAGTTTTCCTCATATCCAGCAAAAATCTTGGCCTATGCTCCTCACAGGAGATAAAGACTTTTGGTACTAAATCCTATTTCTCCTTTACGTGGTGAAGTGACTCTCATGTAGCTACATGCCATTTCTGGTCCTTACACGGAGTTTGGATTTTATTTGTACTTGCCAAGCCATTGTTTGCCCTGAGCGTGCTCACAAGGCTCCACTACAGTCACACAGGAGTAGACTAGCCTGGGTACATATGTAATTATGTATAATTATGAAATTTTAGTTGCCAGAAGAAGAGAAAGCCCCGTCTTTCTTTTGGCCCAGCTGTCTGCCAATGAGGAAACTGGCACAGTGAACAGGAGACTGAGCTTCTGGGCTCTCTTGACACATAGCAGTTTTCAATATACATTTCTAACTTCCCAACAAGTGCTTAAACAACCAGCCCATTTAAACACAGTCCCTTAGTGAGTGAGTTTTGAAAAATAGAAGGTGGGTTGAAGGGAGGACATTTCACTGTTTTGGGACTGAAGTTTCAGGATGGGTGGTAAAATGTCCCACTTGTGAATAATCCAGGGATCACAGACATGTCACAGCTGTTCTGTGCCTGCTTCTTTATCTGAATTACTTTGTGTAACATCACATTTTTAGCAACAAACACTATAAAATTCATTCATGATTATTCTGAAGAACTATAAAAAAATGAACAGTTCAATTCTTTTTGGCTTTTGATTAAGGAGCTGGGAACTACAGGTGAGAGTCAACCAGAACAAGTTACAAGCTAGGAATTAGAACTAACTTCAGTCACATGCTCCATTCGGGCACACTTGAGAATGCAAGCCCTGCAGTGAGCTCATTACAAGCCCTTTCCCTGATGGATGAGGAGTGGCATGTGTGTGTGTATATAGAGTATTTGGGCAGGATCCTATTTCACTTTATGTGCCCAAATGCCCAAATGGCAGTTTCTCAGCCATGTAACTGGCATTTTTGATATGTATGCACACTCTGTGATCCCATTCCCCATGTAGTATAGACGGTTGAGTGTCCATACAGCGATTTATCTTGTATAATAAGCTACACACTGGCTGGGCAAGTGTACAGCTCTAGATTTGTGTACCTGAGTAAGCCTGGCAATTTTGCTCCAGCAAAACTAAGAAGAGAAGGAGGGCTTTCTTCTCTGTTAGGTCCTGTCATTGGGTGGTGAGGATACTTGCTCAGGAAGCACAAGACCCTGGTTCTAGACCCTCAATCCTAGAGCAAACTTGAACCTGCCTCTCTATGGCTTTCCAGTACAATGTATAAAGTGTCCCCATCCCCCTGCAGAAAAAAAACAGGTCTGTGATACAAACAGCTTGTAACCTTGATCCGGCCAACATAAATGTCTTTCCTGTCTAATTGCAGACCAGTGTATAGCATGCATACAGATTCACATAAGGTCGTTGCTAAGAACAACAGCACTATAGAGGAATTTAAATCAAGCACAGCTCTACAATCTAAAAGTACCAACCAGTTTCTTACCTGTTGTGCTTCTTGGCAGCCTGCTCTATGGAAATAATGTGTCAGCCTGAGATGCCATGCAAGTCACACATAAGAGTTTTTGGCCTATTCTTTGAACTTTTGGTCTATGTTCTTTACACACCCACTCGCCTGCTGATCCTTTGGCTGCTAACAAAATCAGCTGTTCAGCTATTTATATATCAGCTAATTTTTATGTCTGTGGTTCCGCCTGGCAAAGGTCTATTTACACTGAGGGCAGGAGACTTTTTTATTTGACATATGCCCTGCCAGGACTGGGTGATGCAGGCTCAGTAGGAATGCTACATGAGGGCTGGAGTAACTGGATCTTTGAAAAACCCCAGAGGCGCAAAACAAGCAGATACACTTCTGAGCCTTCCTCTGATACCCCCTTTATGCACAAGCCAGGATAGGCTTTTTCAGCCCCAGAAAATAAGAAAAAAAATCTGTTACATCCACACCGATGCCTAAGGCTGTGATCTTGCAACTGTTTTCCTGAGTACTTCCCTTTCCTCAGGCCCATCCGGCCAATGACGTCAATGGGACTAATCCCAGGAGCAGAGCTTAGAAGGTGCACGAGTGATGGTAGGATGAAGACCCAAGGGAGCTCTGCCTAAATCAATTCAGTCAGGACAGCCAAAACACTGCTTTCCAGAGGCTAATGCTAATGCACTGAGATTGCTGCTGAGGCTGCAGCCAAGGTATAAATAAGCTCTTTGGCTATCTCTGGAGTTCAGTAGTGCACAAGAGCACCAGTTAGGATCTTTGGCCCCACTGCCCCTGGAACTCCAGTGGGGAAGTCCTGTGACAAATTCCACTGCCACCACACTGGAGATCTCTGTCACTGGTAGGCTTGCGAGCACTGCTGGGGTCAGGGGAAGAACAGCTCCACTGTCTCATTCCTAGATTCAGCTCATGCAGAGTGGGAAAGGGTGGATGGGATGTTGCTGAGAACTGTGTCCCCACAAGCGCAGACAGAAGTGCAAGTCCCCAGTCTAACTCATGGTGCTTTACAGAAAGTGCCATGAATTAGACCGACCCTCCCAACCCAACTGACATTACCTCTTGGGTCAGGAGGGTGGGTTCCAATCTGGAGCTGTTCCAGCAAGACAGCTTTTGTGTCTGAAGTCTCTTCCCCTACCTCTGCTCCCCTTCCCCCTCCCCCCCAGCTCCAGTGCTGTCTTAGGATGTGAGGGAGAGAAGGCAGAGGGGGAGGGGGGAAGGTCTGTTCTAAGGTTTCTCCAGGCTGCACTGGAGTGAGGGGGGGATGGGTAGACTGGAGCCCACGACCTCGAAGGGCAGGGGCTCCAATCCACCCTGGCTCCAGTGTGGTTGGGGAAACCCCAGAACAAATCTCCCTTCCCTGCATTCTCCCCTCTCCTATCCTAAGACAGCACCAGAGGTGGGGCTGGGCTGCAGCAGCCACACCACTGGAGCAGACAGAAGTTAATGAAGGCATTCCACTTTGGAGCACCTTCATTTGAACCCTCATATAATAAGGGTTAATTTGTCAAGTGATCAGAGTGCTCTGCATCCATGCTGGTCTGTTACGATACAGCTATAGAGTGCTTTCAAGGGGCTAATCACATGAGAGATGTAATTTTTGTCTGTGCCTCATGAGTGTAGACATACACTTACCATTGGAAGGCAAAAGAGAATGAATAATGAGTAGGGAAGGATGAGAGCACAACAGCCATTGGTTGGGAGGAGGTAGCCAAGGCCATGTGCACCATGGGGTTCATTTAATAATGACCTAGACCTCCCATACATTCTTTCCTTCTCCCCTCTCTGTGTATATATATTTTACATACTTTTTTCAGACTTCCTTTCTCTTCTGCATAGCCCATGTTCCTCTATTCATAGCTTTAGCAGGTGTTAGTCCCAGGGATGGCTGCAATGCCCGTTGGTGGCTGCTCGGCTGTTGCTCTGCCCTCACTTCTCAGGTTTGCTCCTCTTCACCTCTTCTGCCATGCCTTGTCGTTACTAGATCCTTGGAAAGGGAGGCTGCCCCAGGGATCCCTGATCGCATGGTTCTGTTCAGGTGTCACTATTCAGTGCCTTAAAGGCTAATTACATGGCTCCAAACACACTTTATGCCACACCAATGCCTCGCAGATGTGATCAATTAGTGCCAGTCCTCGGCCTATACCAGGACCCAGATTCTGCCACTGCTTGGACTTACAGCCCCTCTGTCATCAACCTTTCTGGCCCCCTCCTAGGTTCAGGCCACTGTCTTCATCCACCCATACCCAGGCACTTTGTCCATTCTGGCTACTCCTGGGTACTGGACCCACCTAGTCCTCCCACCCTGTGCCCCCCCCCGGGCACTGGACCTTCTCTGGCCCTGTCTCCGCTCTTTTTCTGAGCTCTGGCCCTGCTCCCAGGCTGGTTGAGACCACCACTACCCCTTGTCTCAATCACTAAACCACCATTTTTTATAGTTTTGTTAAATGTCACTATATTTCCTGCTTCTTCTTTCCCATCTAGTTAAGCCTTTTGCAGCTGGTTCTCCCATGCATTCCTAATAGCCAGTTCACCTCTTCCAACCTCCCAGTTCAGTTCCTTCCCACAGCAGCCTCCCCTCTTCTTGGTCTCAAGGTCAGAGTCAGTCTGTATGTTGTTCTGCTCCTTGCTTTTCACTCAGAGTGCAGGGGAAAAATAGATAGCTGCTCCTGTGGGATTGAGCTGTCTATCCAAATGGCCCTCCCTAGTTCAGAAATGCAACCCCTCCATTGCAAAATAAAGGCTTTTAGCTCTCAAGTCCATGTAGACTGAGGTCCTGGCATTTCAGAACATGGATCATATCAGTGGATGATTCAGGCTTATGCTTGGTTCCATCAGTGCCAGCAATGACCAGCATTGTGTTCTCCAAGGACACTGTCAGCTCCTAGGATGTCTCAGTGTAGATTCATCTAGAGATTTACCTCCTATCCACAGAAGAATGATAACAAATGGCTTTGCAGTGCCCTCTGTTACTAAGAGTCTATTGAGACTGCAGCCTTTGGGAAGCAGTCATCTACTGTTTGTGCATCACGTGGCACTATGGAGAACCATTCTTTGTTGGGGATACAGCCCTAATAAGAAAGATGAATGAAAACAATTAGGAAAAAGTCCTCCAGAGTCCTAGAAATATGCACTCCCTTTGCCACCTCTACCTTATCCTCCTCCTCTTCCCCCTCCTCCTCCTCATTCGTCTGATTCCTCGTTGGCATCTGCTCTTCTTCCTTCCTCCCCCCCCGAGGCGGAGGTTGAGAACACTCCCCGACCCAGGGATCTGGAACAGCACCGACCATGGCCGTCAGGTGCTTGGCAATCTCCAGAACCCCCGACTTCTCCTGATATAACCCTGGGAGGTGGGTGGAGAGTACAGTTAGGAGCAGACTCCGGGGTTAAGGGAAAACATCACAGGGAATCTGATCCTGGCCGTGGGAAGGGAAATGGGGTATTTCCCCTAAGAGAACAAGTGGTACCTGGGCCACTCGAAGATGATGATGAGCCAACCTACCGTCGAACCTTTGTGCACGTTCCTTTCACTACCTCAGATTTGTATAACTGGTGGAACAATACCCCCAGCTTGAGAGAGGATCCTGAAAAGGTACGAAACCTGTTTGAAACGATTTTCAAAACCCATAACCCAACCTGGGCAGATGTTCAGTCTCTTTTAGATGTCCTGTTGACACCAGAGGAAAGGAGGATGGTAATAAACAAAGCCCGTGAGTACGTGGAAAAGGAAATCATCGCAGGGCGCCTGCAAGGAAATAAGGACAATCATGTCCCCACCCAGGAGCCAGATTGGAAACCAGACCAAGATATGACCTCTATCCGTGCCTATCGAGAATATATCCTCCAAGGATTGAGAGATGCTGTGAAAAAACCCCAGAATCTCAGTAAGGTGTATGAGGTCCGACAGGAGACAAACGAGACCCCGAGTGCCTTCTTGGAAAGAATTTACACGACTTT
Source organism: Alligator sinensis (assembly GCF_000455745.1). Taxonomy (NCBI): domain Eukaryota; kingdom Metazoa; phylum Chordata; order Crocodylia; family Alligatoridae; genus Alligator; species Alligator sinensis. The sequence continues at coordinate 2,288,740 of NW_005841950.1, read as the reverse complement.
CAGACAATACACCCACAAGGACCTGGAGGATGCATCGAAGGCTCGCATGGTAAATATGATCTTCATAGGTCAGAGTGCACCGGACATTAGGAAGAAATTGCAGAAGACAGACAGAG
>NW_005841950.1:2282508-2284357 GCF_000455745.1 Alligator sinensis | reverse complement strand
GACCCCGACAGCCGCAAAGCTCGAAGGAATCAAGACTTGGATACATTCCAGTCGCCTAAAGCCGGTGGCTGGACCAGAACAAGAAGGAATCCCTGCAGACTCCGGGACCGGAGACAGAGAACAGTGGAAGGTGGAGCCAATAAGAGACTTGAAATTCCTATTCAAAAGAAAGGAACTTTGAATAATTTGACAATCTTTGATTAAGTTTTACAAGCCTTATTATGAAATTGTTCAAGGTTTTATTGTGGGGCACCCTGATCTGTCCACTCCTACTTATAGGAGGGGAAACCCTTTTACAACAAAAATTTGACCCTCAGGAAAATGTCTGGATTTATCTGGCCCAGGAAATTTTAAATAGAACGGACTTCTGCTTAGCGGGAGGGATCAATGCTCACCTGGTTTTTACCTCATGCTTAATCGCAGTACCAACCCCTTTGAAAATTTTACAAAATTATACTATGCTGAATAAAGAAAGTACATATCAGAATATATATAATTGGGGGACTATTGTAAAAGATAGAAGCAGAAACATGTTTTCCTTATGGGTTCAGGCAACAGCTAATGCTTCCGAATGTTTCCTAATGGTTAATTGTACTGGTAATTGCCTTAAATTGAACCAAGGTAAAAATGTCCTCTGTAATGAGATTGCTGCTGTATGCAATGCTTACTTGCTTTTATATCTATCTTCAGGCCTAAGGTAAATCAAATGATTTTACAAACAAGGAAAGCTGATGATACTAGATTTGTGTTAAACCAAATTGAATGGAGCAATTATAATAATAATTAAAAAAAGAATGCCCATCTGCAATGATAAGGAGGAGACAGTCCTAGATAAAGGGGGCTTGAAAACAAAAGAAGAAACAGAGTACTGGGTTAAAGGGCTCATTAAAATACTAAAAGTCACACCCCTAGGTGGGGAAGAAGTATGCTAATGAAACACATATGTATGTAAATGAGATACATAGCTAAAACACAGGTATAGAGACATGCTCAGTAAAGAACTTCTTGCGTCACTCACTTGTAACCAATCATTAAACAAGCACGCTTGCAAAGGCATTGAAAACTCCTGTATAAAAGATGCTTAGAAATAGTGATCTGGTGTGCTTGTTACGTGAATTATTCCGCTTGCACCTTTTATTGGTAGCAATAAACCTTCTTTGTACTTTCACCCCTGGTATCTTTATTGGCCTTTGCATACCGGGCATGATCCCAGACTTGAGCTGGGGCACAACAAGAAGAGAGGAGGAAAAGGCATGTTGCAACATTAGTCTTGAGGGCATAGTGCAGAGCTGAAGATATGACACTGTGGGAACATGATCCCAGACTTGAGCTGGGGCACAACAAGAAGAGAGGAGGAAAAGGCATGTTGCAACATTAGTCTTGAGGGCATAGTGCAGAGCTGAAGATATGACACTGTGGGAACAGAGGAAAGAAACAGAAAGGATTTGCAGAGCACCAGTTCAAGAGTAATTGGCTTTTTAAATTTAGATTAAGAGTTGAATCCACTGGGGAAAGAGAATCAGAGTGCACAGGGAAGACCCTGGAGGGGGTGTGAGCAGATCTCTGAGTAGCTACCTGCCACATACTGGCTGTTACAGAACTAGACACTGGGGAGCTGCCTCTGCCTTGAGGCACCTGAGACTGGTCAGAGGTTTCATTACTGCCCCCTGCCATCCAAGCACTCAGGGATTCTCTTATTGCTGCTGCTGGGAATGCAGAGGCACATGTCCACACTGTGTATGGAGTAGGATCTCAGAGTATGCATAAGTGCCAAAAGTGGCAGGTATATGAATGTGAAGTGAAACTGGATTCTGCCCTGGAGGTTACCTTCCCTCTGTCTTGGATTTGC
>NW_005841950.1:2280736-2282486 GCF_000455745.1 Alligator sinensis | reverse complement strand
TTTCACACATTTCACTGCAGGAGAAAGTCCAGCAGCTGTACCCAATTGCTGTTATAAAACCAAAGGGAAACATTCATTTATGGTAAGCAATACTCATTTACCCTCTACAATTACCAGCTGATAATGAATGTTGTTGGTTTACAGAAACAAACATTGAATTCCTTTTTCTTTTGGTATTGGAGCAGGTGTAATGCAAACAATGAAAATAAAGGATTTCCCCCAACCTGTCTCCTCCAACAAAAATGCTCAAATTTCATTTACCTGAAAAATGTCCATCAATGCTACTTTATTTTTTTCTGCATTATGTTTCTTTTTATTACTTTTGGGTAGAAAATATGGGTTTCAACCTTTTTCAGAGGTTGAACTTATATTTACAAGAAAATCAAGTTTTTCTAAAAAAACATTACTGAATGCCAAGACAACTGGCCGATAACCAGTATTGGGAAAGGGGAGTCTGTTTTGCAAAATAAACTTGAACTTTAAAACTTCTGACCACTGTAGATACATCTCTGCTGAGGGAGTGCACCTTCAGGGCTCTGTCTCCACTGCTCATTCACCAATGGACATCCATGCTTCCCTGGTCACTGGTTTCTATTATTTCTCATGGTCTTCGTTCTGTGGATATTGTTTCCTTAGAGCCAGAATGGAGATCCATTTTGATCTTCCTCAAACCCATTTCAGAAAAATCTGTAGACCCAAATGTGATTCTAAAAAGAATCATTTCCAGCCTGGGCAAAATGGAAGCCACTGACTAAGGGATGAAAAGCCCAAATCCATCCTAAAAATATAGTTATCTGGGTCTCCAGAGATATATGATATCTAGACCAATTTTTAGGTTAATAAATCTTCCCTTGTGATTGAGAATCACAAATCACTTCCCTGGGCCTCCTCTGGTCATAGATTTCATAGATTTCATAGAAGTAGGGTCGGAAGGGACCTTGTAGATCTTCAAGTCCGACCCCCTGCCTGGGCAGGAGGGAAACTGGGCTCAAATGACCCCAGCCAGGTAGGCATCGAGCCGCTTCTTAAAGCCCCCCAGGGTAGGAGCCAGCACCACTTCCCTTGGAAGTTGGTTCCAGATCCTAGCCGCCCTGACTGTGAAGTAGTTCTTATGGATGTCTAATCTAAACCTACTCTCCAACAACTTGTGGCCGTTATTCCTTGTTATCCTGGGGGGCGCTAGGGGAAACAAGGTCTCCCCCAAACTCTTCTCGTACCCCCTAGTGTGAGTTTATAGATGGTCACCAGGTCCCCCCTCAGCCTTCTCTTGTGAAGGCTGAACAGGTTCAGGTCCTGTAGCCTCTCATTGTGGGGTCTGCCCTGCTGTCCCCGGGTCATGCTGGTGGCCCTCCTCTGGACCCTCTCAATGTTGTCCACATCCCTCTTGAAGTGGGGTGCCCAGAACTGGACACAGTACTCCAGCTGTGGCCTGACTAGTGTTGTGTAGAGGGGGAGGATCACCTCCTTGGCCCTAGTTGAGATGCACCTGTGGATGCACGATAGGGTTCGGTTAGCCCTGCCGACCGTGACCTCGCATTGTCGGCCCATGTTCATCTTGGAGTCAGTGATGACTCCAAGATCCCTTTCTGCCTCCGTGCTCTCAAGAAGGGAGTTTCCCATTTTATAAGTGTGCTGCCGGTTACTACTGCCCAAGTGCAGCACCCTGCACTTGTCCGTATTGAAACGCATCCTGTTTTTGTTAGCCCACCCTTGCAACCTATCCAGGTCTTTCTGCAGTCTCTCCCTCCCT
>NW_005841950.1:2279346-2280397 GCF_000455745.1 Alligator sinensis | reverse complement strand
GCTCCTTGATGATCTTCTCAAAGAGTTTCCCCAGGATTGAGGTAAGACTGACAGGCCTATAGTTGCCCAGGTCCTCCCTCCTCCCTTTCTTAAAGATGGGGACCACATTGGCTATCTTCCAATCATCTGGCACCTGGCCCGAGTACCACGAGCACTCTTAAAGCCATGCCAAGGGCCCTAAAATAACCCCTGGTAGCTCCCTCAACACCCTGGGGTGGAGAGCATCTGGACCTCCTGACTTGAAAACGTCCAGCCCCTCCAGAAGCTCTCTAACCTGGTCCTCCTCAACCTTAGGTCTTGAGGCATTCCCCTCGAGTCCGTCTTAAAACATGGTGGGGGAGTCCTGGTCCCTGCACAAGAAAACGGAGGTGAAGAATTTGTTACAGAGGTCTGCCTTCTCCTGTGGTGCAACCAACAGATTGCCCAGAGCATCTTGCAGAGGCCCCACATTTCCCGGTGCCTTCTTCATCCTTATCTTCCTTCTTCCCCTCTTCCTTGCTCCCGCAGCGGGGCCACCACCACTTCTTCAGTGCCCTCCCAGGCACTTACCCTGGTATTGGAGCATTCTTCTGGCGTCTCGGGCTCCCCAGCTCTGTTCTCCTCACCCTCTGCCACCGGCTTCCTTCCCTCCTCTACTTTGTCTCTGGCCCCCGGATATTGCCCCAGCTGCAGATTCACACCAATCCGCTTCAACTGCCAAGGTGATAAAGGCAGGCAGAGGCAGATAGGGAGCTTCTGCTGCAGCATGGACGTCTCAATCTGGCAAGGTCCATGCTCCTGGCCAGGGGTGTGCCCCAGGTGAGTACCTCTTGGGTCCCCACACTATACACGCACAGACACACACACATGCAGAAGGGCACACACTCTACTCACTGTCTGCACATGGACACACGGAGACAAACGCACTCTTCCTCCTGCCATGAACACAAGCACATACACACACACATGCATGTACACACGTATGTACACACAGACACACACATGTACAGATGCAGATGGGCACACACTCTACTTACTCTGCACATAGACACAGACACAAACACACTTTCCC
>NW_005841950.1:2278976-2279315 GCF_000455745.1 Alligator sinensis | reverse complement strand
GAGACACATGCATGCACAGACACATGTGCACATACACACACACACACACACACAGATGGGCACGCACTCTACTCAGTCTCTGCACATGGACACACAGAGACAAATACACTCTACCTGCCATGAGCACAGACACATGCATGCACACACAGACGCCAGAGACAGATGCAGGCGCACAGATGGACACACAGAGGCATGCATATGCACGTAGATGAGCACACACGCAAAGATGCACTACAGATGCACTCATACACACACACAGACACATGCATGCACACAGAGATGTACACATGCATACCCCCCCAGCCACATACCTTCCCCTCACAGAACCTCCCCTCTGTC
>NW_005841950.1:2225932-2278959 GCF_000455745.1 Alligator sinensis | reverse complement strand
GCTCTGTTTTGCTCCCTCCCAGCCCCTGTTGCACTGACTGCATATGGGGCCAGCCCGGCTCAGGTCAGGAGCTCCATGTGGCACCTCTGCATGCAGGTGGCAGCACTAAGAGGAGTGGCTATGGTGGGTATGCTACATTTTGGTATTCCCCCTCCCCACTTCATGTCCACCTGGCCCGCATCCCTGCCTTCCCACTCCCCTCCGGGCAGACACTGCCACCATGATCCCCCACTTCACCATCAGGCAGGGAGGCTGGGGCGTGTTCCCCACTACCAAACTGCCCCAGCAGCTGCGCCAGTACCCTGCCAGCTGTATTGCGCAGGTTTGTTATTACCCTGAAATAGAATAGTTTTCTGATAAGCATACTGTTAGGTTTACAATAATTTAGATTATTAAGAAGTATTAGCTTTACAGCTAAATACAAGGCATGACCTGTGGCCTAGCAATGCAGCTGACCACAAGGCAGATTGATAGCTAAGCCTTTGCTTGTGTCAAGTAATCATTTTAACTGTATTAAGCATTTTCTGAGTTAAAAAGTGGATCTGTGTCTGTGTGCTGAAAAATCAGCTACAGCAAGAAGTAAGATAAGACAGGGAAACCATTGTTCTGGGTGCAGTGGTTGTGTCCTTGAGAAGTATCTACTACTGTATAAGGTTTTGCTAACATATTATAATGTTACTGTTACTTAACTTTTAGCTTTTAAAAAGTGCTAGTTCAGCTTAATAGAAATATGCTGTTACAAAGATTTGAAAAGCACCACCCAAGTATTGCTTTTTTTGTTAACCATGTAGTCTTGCCTTGTTGTAATAAGTATAAAAGATCACCTCACCCTTAGGGGGGGGCCATTTTGCCTTTTGCTGGCTTTATGGTCTTTGCTCGAGCAAATAAACAGCTGTCTTTCTTTACCCACGTTGTCTGTCAATCAAATTACAGCTAGACAACGAACCTTAGGGAGGTTTCTCCCACCACACAGCCAATCACCGCTCGCCTTCTTGGGCATGTGCAGTTGGCCCAGAGCATTACGGACAGACAGAGAGACCAACTAAGCCTTTTATTATAGTAGAATGCTAAATCAAATGGCAGGACATTTACATTTGCCCCTTACAACTTCATTGTCATAACAGGTTCCTCAAGTCTTGCCCCAGCACCTACAACAGTGGAGAAAAGGAAGAGCAAGCCACATTCTTCCTTAAGGTGGTTCAAAATAGCTAGAAAGTAAAGAGACAGAACGGGAAACAGACCCACAGGTTTCCGTTGCAGGAAAGGAAGCATATATATTGGCCAGTGAGCTTCAATTTATCTGATGAAGCCTCAGGTGAGTCAGGTGAGATAAGGAATATTCTCTTGTTAAGAACAAAATCTTTCACAGAGTGTGAAAGCCAGCATAACTTTCAACATGCAAGAGCAATTAAGACACTGTTTTTGAGTGGTTTGAGAAGTCCCCCTCCTAACAAAAGGATTCTCAATTTTTATTTCTATTCTGTTTGCCTGTTTACACCTCGTGACAGAATATGGGACTGTCTTAAAAAGTGTACAAATTCAGTCTTTTTTTTTTTTTGCTTTTACATCTCTAATAATGTTTCATGCCTTGATTTCCCTGACTTCCTTATATACAGTTATACCCTGGGGAAAAGAGAGTTGATCTTGCTCTATATTTGACCTGGGAGTGAAGGTGGGTCTCAGAGCTGGTGTCTCAGAGAACCGGCCATCAAGAATGCAGTGAACAAATGTGTGCATATTCTAATATAATAAAAGCCATACTACTTCTGTCTGTCTGTCTGTCACGCACTGGGCCAACATGCACCACCAACAGGGTGGGCGGCAATTGCCCCCAGAGCGTTAGGGACAGACAGACAGACAGACAGACATCAGGGGAAGGTGGTAGGGGCCAGGCAGTGCGGGGTCATGGGGTGGGGAGTGTTGCCCAGGATTTCTCTTTGCTCTGGGGGTAGGAGCAGGGGGAGGGCAATGGGAGGCAGTGGGAAACACACACGGATCTGCCTGCAGCTGTGGAGGCGCAAACCTATGCAGAGCTCCCTGCTGGCTCCGATCGCCTCCCCGTCTCCCACCCCCTGAGCACAGCAAAGTGCCAGACATTTGGGCAGGACAGGGGGAGTGGGGGCTGCAGCTGTGACAGGGCAGGGGGAGGGTTGCCTGTTCTCCAGCAAGGGAAAGGGGAGGTTGGGCACTCCGGGGCTGGGTGGCAGCACAAGGGCCAGTGCCTGTGCTCCCGGGGCTGAGCAGCCAGGAGCTGCTGCCAGGGGAGGGGGCTGTGGCTAGGCTGCCCGCAGGGCACTGCAGCCCTACCCCAGGGCAGGGGGTCCCACAAGCATCACCTCCTCTAGGGCCGGACATGCTCCTCCACTGTCTGCATGAATTGGAGTCACCGTGCTCTGGCCTGGGCAAGACAGCTCCAGCAGGGCTGGAGGGGCAAGGGGTGAGGGGCACTGGGGTGGGGGCAGGGGACTGTGAGTTGGGCGTGTGGGAGCAGTGCCAGAGGGCTGTGGGTCAGGAGTGGGGAGCACCAGCAGGGACAGGGGTGGGAGCGTGTGGGTCAGGAGTGAGGGGCATCGGGGTGGGTGTGGGGGACTGTTCATGTCAGGCAGACTGTGTTTGTATCTGTGTGTCCATATGCAGAGTGAGTGAGTACGGTGCAAGTCCATCTGTGTGTGTGCATGCATGTGTCTGTCTGTGCATGCATGTGCATGCATGCGTCTGTGTTTATGGCAGAAGAGAGACTGGGTTTGTGTCTGTGTGTCCATGTGTAGAGAATGAGTGACTAGAGAATATGCCCGTCTGCATGTGTGCGTGAGTGTGTGTGTGTCTGTGCTTGCATGTGTCAGTGTGTGTGCGTGCATGAGTGTGCATGTGTGTGTCTACGTTCATGGCTGGGAGAGTGTATTTGTGTCTGTGTGTCCGTGTACAGAGAGTGTGTGAGTAGAGTGTGCGCCTGTCTACGTGTGTGTGTGTGCATATGTCTGTGTGTGCATGCGTGTGTGCATGCATGTGTCTGTTCATTGCAGGAGGGAGACTGTGGTTGTGTCCATGTGTCCATGTGCAGAGAATGAGTGAATAGAGGGCACGCCCATCTGCGTGTGTGCGTGTCAGTGCATATGTGTGCATATGCATGCATGTGTCTGTGTTCATGGCAGGAGGGAGAGTGTGTTTGTGTCCGTGGGTCCATGTGCAGAGTGTGAGTGAGTGGTGTGTGCCCGTCTGCATGTGCGTGCATGTCTATGTGTGTCTGTGTGTGTCTGTGTGTGCATGCATGCGTGCGTGTGTGTGCGTGCATAAGTCTGTGTTCATGACGGTGCTCCATCCCCGCCCACCCCACCCCGTCATTCTTGGTGGGCAATCGGCTAGTATACAACATATCAGTGAATTTAAGCCACAGCACTTGGCAGCCGAGAGACATCAAAAAAGCCCCAGTGTGAAAGGTTGAATGAAAAAAAGAGATTCCCAACATAATGATGGGAAGAAAAGCAACACAGAGAGACAGTGTAAGAAGAAGACATTCTGACTTTATGACGGATTGAAATTCTGCCAGAAATTTGCTGTAGGTATTTTGACACAAGGGTTTTCCCTGACGTATTGCCGTTAACTAATAAATGCTATCTTCTCAAGAAGGGCTGCCTGGATGGCCTCTCGGTAGCTTTCTGAGACTTGAGCTGAGCTTGGGTGGTCCATCAGTAATCAAGAAGTTTAAAAGCCACACCTGGATATTTGTGAAGAAAACAGCCTTGAATGGTATTTTCCAGAGTCAGAGAGACTTTGGCCCTGAAAGGCTCCTCTGCCCATCCCACCTGGGCTCAAAACTAATTCTTCCCACATGCCACTTCTTGGGTATCAGAGAAGTCACTGCTGAGAGTAATTTAGCCCCTCCTGTTTTAGGGACTCAGCCCTGCAATGTGCTGAGTGTGGTCTCTTTCATACATGTGCTGGAGAAAATAATGGATTCTTTTGATTAATATTAAACTCTTTACTTAATTGTAATTCAGACTACACACACACACATAACTAGCTACTCTTGCCCATGAGGATTCTCAGTCCAAGAGTCTCTGTCTTACTATTTTGCCTTCTCTTGTCCTACCTCCCCCTCCCCCTCCCCCTCCAACAGTGCTGTCTGGTAATTTCTGTTCCAAATCCAAAGTTCCTACCATGAGTACTCTGAGCTCTCTATCCCCGATATAAGTATATTCACAAACAGAGGTTTTACTTTAGGGATCTATTGCTGATAATATGCCACTGTCTTCCAATAAAGTCTTTTTCCAGCCCACGGCCAGTTTTCTTTTCCACCTGAGTAAAGCTCGGCTTCAGCCAGATGGAATTTTAGCACAGTAAGTGTTCTCAGTGTGTGAAGGAGAAACCTTTCACTCAAGCGCAACTGTGTGGCATTTTTCAAGTGGGTTGGACATCCCCCATATGATGTATGCAGAAGTCAGAAAGAGGAATACACAAATAAATGAGTCACACTTTCAAGATACTTCACAGTTGCCAACAATCACCAGCGCACCTGCAATGTACTACAGCCAGCAGAGCTCCTGTTTCCCTGAAACCAAGGCATCAGTACACTGTGATAGCTGGGCTGCAGCTCTGCTTTACCAGGGGGCTGCCATGGAACAAGACACTCTCCCTCCCTCCAGCCTGGAAGTGGTTGGGGGAAGCAAAATGCTGTGGGTGCATCTACACATGCTATTAATGCAATATAAGCTGATTGTGTAGTAAAATACTGCACAGTAAACCTTCCCCAGGTATGCGCACCCTGTTGATAGCAAATCTGTTCCCAATGGGAGCAGCCCAGTACAGAGCTCCTGCCCTGCTCTGCCCCCGACAGCAGCCAAAGGAGCCCAGGCTTCCCCAGAGTGCTAGCCCGGTGCTGGCAGGGGGCATGAGAGTTGATCCCAATGCTCACAGGGCCAGGAACGCTCTGCCAGCTGCAACAGCAGGTGTCTCCTGGCTCCATGCACTCTGGGAGGAGTCCTGATGTGCATGGTGCCAGGAGACTGCTGCTGCTGCAGCTGACAGAGCTCTCCTGGCCCTGTGCACATCAGGGGACACAGCTGCCAGCAAACCCCAGGCTGGGCTGTCCCAGTTGTAAGGCAGCTGCTATCCCTGCCTTGTAGGGAGCTGGGAGCCATGCAGCACCAAGACAGGGAGGTCAGAAAGCAACTCCATCCCAGCACTGATCAGCTCCCAGCGCCAGGACCAGGGACAGAGAACCCCTCCATCCCCTGTGGCCCCTTGCTGGTGTGGTTGACTGGGAGCAAATTTGCTCCTGGTCAGCAGCTTCATAAGCAGTACTGCACAATGGCTAATGAGCAGTTAATCTAGTAGAAAACTGTGAGTTAGCTTAATTAACTGTGCAGTACCTGCTGTGAAAGTTTACAGAGTGATGCTTTACTATGCAGTAGATCAGTCTACTGTGCAGTAAAGTATCTCATGTTGATGCACCCTGAAGGATGCTGGGGATCCAGGGCATGTAATAGTAGAGATGTTACCTGCAGTGCTAGAATATGTAGCACTATAGAGAAGTTGTTGCATAAAACAAGAACATGTAGTACTGCCATATGGGGTACACACATCTGTCCCCTCCACTTTCCTAGTGCTACAAATGGGTTTTGAGCTTCTACACATGCAATGTCAGTCCATGGCCAAAGAGCTTTTGAAATGGAAACTGGGATTTTTGAGAAATCAGAAACAAACTGAAGCGTGTTTGCTGTTTATTCTTTTTTCCAAAAGGGAAATGTTCATCTTAAAGTGTCTTCTTTCAATAGTTTTAGGCTGAAAAAGTGTTTGATTTTTAGAAGTGTCATTCAGATATGTTTGGGGCTTTGAATTTGTGTCTAAAAGTAATTAAGAAATTCTGGTTTTGTTGTAACTGCTCCCACTACTGATACACAAAGCATTAACAAGTTTCACTATGACTTTAATAGCTGTTATTTTAACCACAGACTTCTGCCATTTCAGCAGAAAACAACCATTCTTCAGGAAGCGAAACACCCAACTGTATATAGGTCTGAGCATGTTTCTGGGCCCCAGGAAATAAAACTAATTCTCAGTTGCTCTCCTTTCAGAGCCATGGCTGCAGAGAACCATATACAGTGTCTCCAGGATGCCGCAACTTGCTCCATCTGCCTGGAGTTCTTCAAGGATCCAGTGATGATTACAGACTGTGGGCACAACTTCTGCCAAGTCTGCATCACCCAGTGCGAGGAAGGGTTGCATACAGACATCTTCTGTCCTCAGTGCAGAGAGACTTTTCCCCAGAGGAACCTCAGGCCTAACCGGCAGCTGGTGACTGTTACAGATGTGGCAAAGCGACTGAGTATGCGGGCAGCTGAAAGAGGGGAGCGAGTGTGTGAGGAACATGGGGAGGCCTTGAAGCTCTTCTGTGAAACGGACCAAAAACCTCTGTGCTTGATCTGCCGAGAGTCCTGGGCACACCAGGCTCATGCTGTGGCTCCCATCCAGGAGGCTGCTCAGTGGTACAAGGTAAGGGGGTGTCGGGTCGGATCAGACTGCACAACTGGGTTTGCTGTACTTGATTTTTTTTCTGCCGTTGCTACTCCTGTAACTGTAGCACTGAATTCAGAGTGTTTTTTTCTATGAAAGAGTCTGCACATATGTTCCCATACACACATGCGCATACACCCCCTCCCTATACACACATGCACCCCCCCGACACACACACACACGTCCTGTAATGAGGCAAGAGAAATGGAGAGATTTGTAGGATCATGTCCTTTTGTTTCAAATTGTTTCTGTTAAAAACGGGTGCTCTTGGAGATGTATATTATACGTTAGCGAGATGTCGAGGAATGATTCTAAAACTGGGGTATGAAGCTGGTTCCCCATTCATCTCAGATCATTTATTGTTAGTGTTAGTTCTTATCTGCCATTTGCAGATCCTTAGGCAAAAGCTCATTAAAACATCTTTGATGGAACATAAAGAATTTACATATTTCATGATAAGACATGTAGTGATTTATATGTGGAATTCTTTTGCAAACAGTTTTTCAAATAAGGAACTGGAATTGGAACGGTTACCAGGAGCAAAATTTTGTGGGTATATGATGCCAAGGCTGTTCAACTTCAATGCCTTCCCCACCTCAGGCACAGCCCTGGATTCACCCTCAGCTCCCCATGCTGCCGCATTGCCCCACTCTCTGGAGTGAAGGCCAGAAGCAGTAGCTGCAGGAGGAAAGGGTAGCCTGGAGACTGGCTGCTTTTGCAGCAGGACAATGCATGAAGCAGTGGCAGGGTGAGAGCCTGGGGCCTCACAATAACCCCTTAAGGGCTGCCAGCTGGACAGCCCTGTATGAGGACATTAATGGAAACCTGAGTGTGCTCTTGAGAAATGAAGCCCAGGCAAAACGGCTAAATATGTCCTAATGTGTTCACTTAATTAAATTTGAAAATAATTATTTTGATTAGAGTTGTCATGTTCTTTGCTTGTTATATCACAGCGGCAATAGGGTGAAAATCTACAAGGCACAGTAGGCTCTGAATAATACTCTCTAGCAAATATAGGCAAACATGCATGGCGTAATTAAAACCACCCTGAGGTTCTGACTGATTTGCATGCATTCTAATGCATAGGGAACAAAACCGCTCACAAAATGCTGCAGAAGAAACTACGCTATTTCTGTACATGACCGTTAGTTATTCAGGAAGTTGAATAAGTCTTAAGTGCTGCTGTGGGTGGCAATACAATTTGGTCCACTTTCATTTTCAAAGAATTTAGAGAATTCAACCTCTGTGGCTAGATTAGCAACATCTCCAGCGCCTAAATCCAAAAATCCATCATAGAATTGCCCGTCTCCTCCAAACTTCATACCTGTAATGTCAAGCCCTTTGCTTTCATGAATTCCAACTGGTTCTGCCAATGCCTTGAAGTAATTGATATTTGAGAAGAGATATCATTTTTGTCATGTACTTTGTGACTCCATTTTCTTGGGTTTGTGGCTTGTTTGTGTGTGTTTTGGCTTTCAGAGAATGACTTTTTTTAAAACCTTGGGAGACAACTGCATTCAGCCTCAGTGCTCCTGCCCATTCAGTAAAGGGCTAGAAAAGCCCAAAGTCCTCAGTATGAAACCTCCTAAAATGTTACTCAGCAAACAGTGACAGAACTCCTGCTTCTTAGGGAAAGTAACAGATTAGAAAAGACAGTGTGTTCAACCAACAAAACCTCCCAGGCCTCCTTGCTTTGTGATAAAGATGGCAAATTAGACACTAATCCCCTTTAAGCTTTTCCAGGTTTTTCTGGACTGCAAGACTGGATGACAAAGCTCACAGCAATTTAGATATAACCAGGAATCAAAACTTGCAGAAGAGGTGATATCTTTTATTAGACCAACTAGATATTTGCAAACAAGTTATTTTATTTATTTGCAAGCTTTCAGGCACATTCACCCTTAATCAGGCATAGGAGAGAGCAAAGATTGTAAAAGTTCTCCTAAGTAGAAATGAAAATACCTATTTCATAGATGTAACCAGTGATTCATCCTCACCATTTCCAGTTCCAAAATCAAATGCTAGATGGTTTCTGCAAGGACTGAGATTAGCATTATTAAGCCATCTTCTTTCAGATCCTGCCTACACCCGTCCAGGGATAAGCACTGGCTGCCACTATGGGTGCATGTAGGACACTAGACCTACAAGAGCTGCTGCCGCCCTCCAGTGTCAAATCTTCCTGCAACAGTGGGAGCTGAATGGGCAGCAAAGAACTGACTGGCACTGGTCAGTCTTGTGTCTGGCCCCATGCTTCTGGCTCCTGTACAGTCCAGTATTATTCCTACTGCTGTTACTGTACTATTCCTACTGCTGTTATTGATTCAGTAACCCAGCTGGGTAAGGAGAAAGAGCCAGGATACAGTTGGTAGCTTGGCCAATAGTATCAGTTGTTCCTGCCCCCAAAAGTCATCGGAATTGCAAGGAGGCAAAGCTGGTTATGGCAGAGAAAAGGCTCGATTGTTCCCTTCTCAAAGGAAAACCCACCCAAGGAATTGTCTTTCCCCACAGAAACAAATTCAGATGCACCTGGAGAATCTAATGGAAGAAAGAAGAAGGCTCGAAGAACTGAAACTGAGTGAAACTCAAAAACACCAGAAATATCAGGTTGGTGCTTGTGGTTCCTGGTGATCAGGATGAAGGGGTGTCTCCTGCTCTGTGTGTTTATGGAATGGGTGTGTTGTTTTGTGACCATGGTTTGCAGCATTGCAGGGCTTGCAAGCCCTCAGCTGTGTTGAGGGGGAGCCCTCCTTGAGGGGGAGCCATCAACTTCTTCCCTGAATATGGTATAAGCTCCCAGGGCTGCAGAGAAACCTTCCAAATATAAGCAGAGCACAAAGATGCCAGGCAAGATGCTTGAGGCTTCAGCCTGATAGGGCTGAGTAACCCCAACTTCTGTTAAAGACCATGGGAGCTCCTAGGGTCAAGCTCTGCACACAGTCAGGCCCACGGGGACTTTTAAAGTGTCCCCTGACTCTCCCCAAAGCTCCTACCCTCCCCTACCTGAGTTCTCCTGTTCATGGCAGCAAAAGGCAGCAGCCGAGAGGCAGAAGATTGTGTCTGAATTTGAACAACTGCGGCAGTTTCTCGAGGAACAAGAGCAACTCCTGTTGTCCTGGCTGGGAGAGCTAGGCAAGGAGATAGAGAAGAGTCAGGAGGAAACTGGTACCAAACTCTCTGAGCAGATTTCCCATCTCAACAGCCTGATCAGGGAGATGGAGGAGAAGTGCCAGCAGCCACCAAGTGACCTCCTGCAGGTGAGGCACATTAAACTCTTCTGATCCCTGCACAAGGAAGGGAAAGGCCTGACCCATGGGCCTGGGGGGGATCAATAAATTATGATTTCCCCAGATACTCTTGTGTAGCACTCAAAGTCTGAGGGGAGAGTGCATCCCCCCACCCCCAGAGTAGGAGGCTCCTCGGGGCATGGCATGAGACACTTAGTTCATTCTTCCATCTTTTTGTTCCCCACTAGGACATCAGAAGCTCACTGAGAAGGTATGCCGCTCCTTCATACTTTGAGAAGAGGCTTGGATATCACGTTATAGTCACAGCTCCTCAAGGCAGCACAGCACAGCATGTGGGGCAGGGTCACCATTTGGATATAGATCGTTGATAAATTTTGCATCCCAGTTTTTCCCCCTTTAATGCAAACTCTGGGATTGTCCCTGGGGTGGGAAGGACTGGCCATTGCTATTTCCATAGGGATGTTATAGTCCTGGAGACTGACTGCCTGAGGACTGTAGGGCTGGAATCTGGGCCTTTCACTTCTTATCCCTGGGGAATCGTCCTGGCCCCCAGAGCATGAGCCAACTGGCCGTGGAGTCTCAGCTACTTTTTTTCCAAGAAATTTTCTGGACAGTTCAGAGATGAATAACATTTTTCAATGCCCAGTGGTGGGAGGTGGCACTATCTCCTGCCCTGAGGCTAAGTACATGAAGGAAATTGGTTGCCAAGTCCCTCAATCTAGCATTGTTCCCAAGGATAATTTAATTAAAAAAGGAAAATAGAATAACATAGAACTGTTTTTCAACAGGTACAAGAGAGGGGAGTTCCAGCTTCTGGGGATGATTTCCCCTGGCCTGGAAATAAGACTCAGGAACTTGTCTGAACAAAATCTAACTCTCAAGGAGACTTTCAGGAAGTTTCAAGGTACTAACAAGTGATCTTGGGGAGCGTGAGGGGCATGGGGTTAGAATAGGGATTTTTTTCCTGTGTTTGAGTGGGGAGACAGAGGGCACATCTACACAAGACATTTATTGCAGAGCTGTCTAATTAGTTCTGCACTTAAAATGTCGCCATCTACACGTGTTACCCTATTATGTCACAGTAGGTTAATAAACTGACAGGGCTGGCTGGGGCACAAGGGTGCTTCTGCCCTTGGGCTGCCTGTTGAGGCACAGGCTCTCCTCGTTGAAGCATCCTTGTGTCTCAGCCAGCACTTCCACAGTACATGGAGCCTGGTCAGAGCAGCCCTGGGTTGGCAGGCTGACCCCTTGGGTCCCCTGCCAGCCCAGGCTACTCCAACCAGGCTCCATGTGCTATGCATGAATAAACTAGAGCAATATGCTCTGGAGTTTTGTGTTCCTGGGTGCATGTTCAAAATGGTGCTCCCAGGAGCAAAAACAACTCTAGAGCAATAAGCTCCAGAGTTCATTTGTGCACATTAATCATCTGGGGTCTGGGCAGTTAGTCCCTACTCAAGCCTGTGTCTCTTTAATGAGAGGGAGAAACTGAACCCACTGAGCTGATAATGCAGGCTCCAGGAAAAAGCCATTGGACACTCTCTTTCTGGCCACCAGACCTAGGACTCTACATTAAATTAGAGATGGGTTTCAGATATACCTCCCCATCTTATGCAAGGGTTTGTAAAAAAGGAGAACCCCTCTCCTGCCAAAGGAATTATTCTAGCCTGGGGGCTCTCTGTCACCACACTTTATGAGATTTCCCATCTCAGCAGCCTGATGATGAGGGAAGTGGAGGGGAAGTGCCAGCAGCTGAGGGGACAGGAGCGAAGTGGATAGGGTGTGGCCTGGGTGAAGTTTCACACCTTGTGTTTTTCACACTTGTGAGGCCCCAGTAGAGGCCACTGGAGCAGGAGAGCAAATTGGCTGGATCCCAGGACTTCCCCAGCTGTCACCAAGGTGTGCACTGACCCCTCCAAACAGAGGACAAAGGAGTTGTGATCCACATCCCTTTGGCAGGGGCTGCTCTGCTGACACCCCTTTCACCTCCCCATTTTCTGCCATTGAGTGGCTGAACACCAAGACCCCCATGAGGTTGATGCCTCTTGCCCTCCTTCTCTGGTGCCCTCCTGACAACTGCAGCTCCCTTCCTTCCCCTCTGGGCAGCAAGGAGCTGATCTAGCACCTTTTGTAGCCACAGCAGCAGCAGCTCCCAGTAGCCAAGGATGGAGCTGCCAGGGCCTCTGCTCAGTCACAGGCACTCAGGACAGAGAGGGAGGAGCAGGGCCAGGAGGTGTTATGAACCAGACAGCACCACGGCTAGCTAATTTCTGTGACACTTTCCCCCGTAGATGCTCTGCCATCTGACCTGGAGAGGGGTATGGGGGAACCTCAAGGATCATATAGCAAGGGTAAGTGCTGGGGAGATTGTCCTTAAATTCATGGAAAAGTCCCATCATAGCACTCACTTTCCCTCACTTGAAAAACCCTCCCACAGTCCAGCATCAAAACCATCTGAGCTCGGGCCTGGGGACTTTGGGTTGAGATTTTCCTGCATTTCCCTGTGGATTTGCTACCATGTCCTCCCCATTTCCCCAGGGCCAGGGCTCTCCCCAGTGCCAGACTAAGGAGCTTCAGGGCTGTATCTGCTCAGCCTTAGGGGTCCAGGGCCAAGGCAGCTTCTGGGGTCCAAGACAATCCCGACTACAGTGAGGCTGCTGGGGAGGGTGAGGGATGGCCCCCTCCTGCCCCAGAGCTGAGCTCTGCCCTGATGCTGTGATTCTCCCCTCCCAGTGAAGGTGACTCTGGACCCAAACACGGCTCATCCCTGGCTCTCCCTATCTGAGGATTGGACAAGTGTCAGAGGTGCAGACATACAGCAGGATCGGCCCGACATGCCCGAGAGATTTGACATGTGGTGCTGTGTGCTGGGCCGTGAGGGATTCACCTCGGGGAAACACTGCTGGGAGGTGGAGGTGGGGAAGGGGGAAGGCTGGGCCCTGGGGGTCGCCAGAGAGTCTGTGCGGAGGAAGGGACAGATCAGCCGTAACCCTGAGGGGGGGATCTGGGCTGTGCAGTGGTGGGAGGGTGACTTCTGGGCTCTCACTGCCCCTGGTCCTACCCCCCTGTCCCTGAAGCAGCTCCCCAGGAGGGTCCGGGTGTATCTGGACTATGAAGGAGGGAAAGTGGCATTTCTAGATGCCGATACTGAGGATCTGATCTACACCTTCCCACCAGCCTTGTTTGCTGGAGGTAAGATCCACCCATGGCTTTGGGTCTGCAGAGGATCCCAGCTCACACTGTGATGCACGTGGGAATGATGAAACAAGCTGTTCTTTATGACCTGCTCCAGCCCTCCCTGTCCTTCTATAATCCAGATCCTGCTTAAGATGGCAGGCTGCAGTCCAGATAGACCAGCCTATCCCATTTTATCAGGTGTTACTAGATCTGGAACGAAGAACTGCAGAAGGAGCAAAAGTGCCCCAAGGGGCCTGGAGGCACTGGTGAGGTTTCAGTGATCAACATAATTCTGCGGGTTGTTGGGAGAAAGGGGGTATCACTAATTTCAGGCCTGTGGGATAAAGAGATGTTGGTGCAGCAGGGACAGAGAAGGAATGAATTAGGATTTGTGAGCTTGGGAAGAACAGAGAATTCAGCAATGGAAGGACTGACCAAGAACATAACATATATTCTCTATTACTCTAATTCTGTAACCAGGGAGTTGGTGATGAGTAGTTCACTATTCACTTTATCCACACCCTTCCTGATTCCACAGACTTCTGTCAAATCCCCCCTCAGCCTTCTCCTTTCCAAACTGATGAGTCCTAGCCTTTTCAGTCTCTCCAGGTATGGCAGCTGCTCCATACCTCTGGTCATCTATGTTGCTTTTCTCCATACTTTCTCTAATTCCACAACATCCTTTCCATGATGTGGGGACCAGAACTGCACACATCATTCTAGATGTGAGTGCACCATGGGTTTATACACTAACACAGTGATGTTTTCTGCTGTAGAGCCCTGCTTGAAGATGTATGTTATGTTGGCCATTCACCTGTCCTGTGGGACAGAGGCTATTTGTCATGATAGATTACACACTGTTGCCAAGAGTTCTGCAATTTCTCATTTGAGTTTCTCCAGAATTCTTGGGTGGGTGAATAATATCATCTGTTCCCAGCAACTTGCTACTGTTTAATTGATCAATTTGCTCTACAGCCTCCTCTCCTGTCACTTCAGTTTGATTTGCCTCTAGATTTATCTCGGTAGAAAAACTGATCCAGTGTGGGGATCTCCCTAATATCGTCTGTAGTAAAGACTGGTACAAAGAATTCATTTAGCTTCTCTGCTCTGGCCCTGTGATCCCCAAATGCACCTTGTACATCAGCTGTCTGGCTGGCTATCTGCTTCTCATGCTTTATAAAAAAAAATGTATATTGCTAACTTCAACATCTTTCACAAAACACTTTTTTTTCCCTGACTTCTTGCACTTTTACATTTGACCATCCAGGGTTTGCACATTGCTCCTGTTTTAGTCATTTGGACATACCTTCCCTTTTGAAGTGATGTCTTTTTGCCTTTTATATTCTCCTTAACTTGGCTATTAAATCATGGACCACTAGGCACACTTTTTTGATCTGCAGCACACCTGAAGACTTTAATACAATATTTAAAAACCCATCCAGGAGGCCAGCTGGCCTTTTACCCCCTCAGCTCTTCCTTTTAACCTTTTTCTAACTCATTTCTTCATTTTTGTGTAATTTACCTTATTAAAGTTAAATATCAAAGCAGTGGATGTTTTTGGCTAACTCCTTCCCATTAAAAAGCTGAATTCTGATTACATCCTGATTCCTGTTTCAGAGTGACTCACCTACCACTGCCCCATGAACCAGGTCCTGTATATCGCTCAGGATTAGTTTTAGAATTGCTGCTTCTCTTGTGAGTCTCAGGACTCATTGTTCTAGAAAGCAGAACTTAGGCAGACATTTTACATGTGGATCTCACCTTTACCTAGTCTGTGGGCATGTCTACATGTGAAATTATTGTGCCTGAAACAACTCTAGTGCAGTTCTCACAGAAGGTTTTGGGTGTGCAGTTTGCACATACACCCAGGACTGCAGCATGTTGAGCCAGGGCAGAGCAGCCCTGGCTGGCAGGGATACCCAGGGGTCAGTCTGCCAGCCCGGGGCTGTTCCAAACCAGCTCAAAGTGCCACGGAGGGGCTGGCTGGGGCACAAGGGTACTTTAGTGTGGGGCTAGCCAGCAGGCAGTCCCTGCACTAAACCACCCTCAAGCCCCAACCAGCCCCATCAGCATCTATACGCGTGTTGCAGCACACTAAATAACACCACCATAGGATGGTGTTTGTATTGAGTAATAATATCCTACAGTGGTGTTTATTAGTTTACTGCAGCTAATAATGCCACATGTAGATGCTTCCATTTTATTGCAGAGCTAATCAGTCAGCTCCACAGTAAATGTCTCCCATAGACACACCCTGTATGAGGATAATTGATGTCTCCCATTATTGTGACAAATTCTTCTTTTAAAGCTAAGCAAACGACTAGATGACAAGACAGGAAGAAGCAAGGCAGATAAGCCAAATTCAAGTGAAAGGAGATTCCTGAGGATAAAGGAAATGAACCTGAAATGAAATGATCTGCTAGGAAATAGGTGTGTAGGGAGGCAAGAGGAAAAGGAACAAGGAAGGGAAATGCATGCTAGAAAAAAAAAATGTGGTTTAGAAAGGATTGAAGGAAAGAGGGATAGCAGGAAAGAGAGTGCAAGAGGGAGATTGCTAATATATCTCCAAAGGTGACACTAACTCATTAATTCTGTATATCAGCACATGGGTAGTGGAGAGCTTTGCGTGCCATTAGGAATCTCCTCAACATTTTTGTTTCCTTCCCCCCATCTAGTCTCATTACCAGCTGTTGCTCTCAACTTCTTGTTTAAGCTTTGCATTGACTTTATAAATAAAGCAACAAATATACTTGTGTCTTCCTTTTAAATGTCCCTGCTGCAATTACTAAGGGCAGAGTAAGGGATACTTGTCTATCTAGTTCTGTCTGCTGAGCACCAGCCCAGACCATGCTGGAACCTCACCCGGAGGACAGCCTGGGCCTGACAGTGGAATCCCAGGTTGTTTGTTTCAGGGGAACTTGGACTACTTGTAATAGGGACTACAGAAAAAAAATATTATGCCTGTGAATGATAAGAATCAGAGGGTACATCTCCATGAGCAGGATTGTGCATTCCCTAGGGACAAGCACCTAGGCTGGCCCCAGAAGCTTTACCTGGGATCCTGGGGGCCTCTTGGGGCCTCCGGGATCTCCCTGTGTCAACCCCCCGCCCCACACTGCAAATTAGCAGTGCAGAGAATGCCTATATGTGTGGCATGTGCAGTTTGCGGCACCACAGATGGGCCTGCAGCACCACAGACCACACGTGCATGCTCGTGGGAATGCACCCAGAGTACTGGGGATATATATTTTCCTTCGTCAGGAGAGCACTGGGGATATATATTTTCTTGCATCAGGGTATCAACCCAGCACTCACTGCATGCAATTAGGTACACCCCCTCTGCCCAGCCACATGCAGCAATAGGCATGGTCCCAGCTACACCTACAACAGCCACCTGCCCTCTGCCACCCTGACCTGGGCCCCACCCAGCTCCAACTTTGAACTGATTTTTAGTGGCCTTTTTTCTTTCAACTAAGAATGTGGAATAGCTGCCAGATGAACTGAATGCCTGAGCGACCACCAATGTAGCAGAGCCCTGATGATACAACAGTGCGTTCCCCCAGCCCGGACAGATAGTAAAGCCCAGAGAGGAAGGAGCTGTCACCTGTATTATACTAGCTCTCAGTGGCACATGCAGGACTGACAACTCAAACACTTTATAATCATCGCAGGGCCCCAGGATCGAGAACGTTCATCAGGTGCTCCAAACTCATGGAATTTTAAAAACAGTAAGTGTTGGTGGCTCTGTGATTGCCATCTCATTTCTGAACCTTTTTGGGTCACATTGCCCAGTATTCACGTCAACCAGGGGAGCTGAAACTTCCTGTTTAAATGGAAACTGATTATTATATAGTTGCCTGGTTCTAACAGTGGGTGATTCCTGAGTGCACAGGGTAGTGGGGGACTTGGCATACAATCCTCAGAAGGGAAAATTCTGCAGATGACTGGTGAGCTCTGGGCCAGGTGCGTGGTGAGTAATGCACCAGCTAGGTGGATACTGGCAGAGTTCCAGGCTGGGTACACAGAGTGCATGGGCACCCCGCTAATCTCAAGGGTTTCAAGCTGTTTTCAAAAGTCTGCCAAGGAAAGGGCTGAAATGTCTGGGTAATAGCAATGTTTTCCCTGGTCATGAATATAGTCTTCCAAGAAAATTTACTCTTCAGTTATTGCTCAGGGCCTGTAGCCAGAAGTTCCCTTTACTGAGAGGTTTGGTCCATGACTGCTGCATTTGCTGAAGAAGTGAGAGAAACTGCAGCTCTACAGGGGAAAATTGAGGTTCATCTGAGAAGGAAAGGATTGAAATAGATGAAATCAGAGTGCTTCCTACCTTGTATATCTGGGCAGCCTCCTCAATGAGCAGCACTAGGTGAAACCTTTGCTCCGGGGATCTCTTACAAACCACAGAAAAGGGCTCCTCATCCTTGTCACAGATCAGGTTGAGTTCCTTCTTGTGTCTCTCTCAAATTCTCAACTTCAGGAATTTACTCCAAGTGTTTAAAGCTTTCTACTAGATTTACCAGCTGCCAGCTTGGCTGCAAAGTACCCTTCTGCATCTGGACTCTATGGGCAGGACACTCCAAAGGTCCATATTCTTCCAATGTTTCACAATGTTCAGTGATACAAGTCCAGCAGAAGTTGTGCCTACACTCTAGTGTCACAGGGTCTGTCAGATACTCCAGGCAGGTGAGACAAATGATTTCCTCTTGGATGTCCTCCCTGGTCTTGCTGAGGCCATGGCTGCTGGTGTCCTCAGGCATCAGCATCTCCATCATAAGCCTCACTTCCTGCCTGCAGGCCCAATTTTTGTCCGCCAAGTCCCTCTCCACCTGCTGAAACACGCTTCTCCAATCCCTTTCTTCTCAATGCACACAATCAAGCCTTTTAATAACACTGCCCTGCTCTTAGCCTGCTCACGCCTGTCCCTGCTGCTCACGCACCAAGGGCTGCGTTCATCCAGGTGCCCAAGTTGAGTTTTCTGCTCTGTTAGTGCCTCCCCTTTGGCGCTGTCTGGGTGCTTCTCCTGTCCTCGCCAGACAAGGTTCTTTGGGTAAATGTGATATCTTTTCTTAGACCAACTAAATTGTTGGAAAAATTGTTCTTTCCAAGCTTTCAGGCATACACATCCTTTTTCAGGGTGTTTGTTCCTGAATCTTGTCTGCCTAGGTCCTCAGACCAACACGGCTACAACCAACACTCTCCTGACCTCTGCATTTCAGCCTATTCAATATTAAAAGTCCCCTAGGATGATTCTCTCATGGAGGCTCCCATAAAATGTCTTGGAAGAGGGGGATTTATCCTTGTAAGAAGAAGCCCGTGCAACCTACCCCTAAACCCGACAGATGTACAGGAGTCTTGTGCTACCTCCATAGGGCTCTTGTCCACCCCAATATCTCTGGCTGCCAGGTACCTTGGCACTGGTTGCAAGGCAGCCCTGCTCCACTGGATCTGTTCTACCAGGTGCCACCAGATGTGAAAGATATCAGGGCTTGTGGTGTTATGGTGCTGCCTGGGTTAGGTGGGTGCAGAATTCCCCATGGGGCAGGGCCTGTTTAGGTCGCTGGGGAGATGGATTGTGCTGGCAGCAGTTTGGCAACAGTGTTAGGGCTTGTTCCATGTGGTTCTGTCCCTGCTTCCTTGTCCCTGGCCTGTAGAGATCAAAATGAGAAAGTGTGGGAACAGGCTCACATCCTTTCTGCAACATGACTGGGTGCCTGAGAGGTCAGAAAGAAGGAATCATGGGATTGCTGCTGATGGACTACCTGTGTTCAAAGCCAGGGGCATGTAGTTAAGTTTGAAGAACACTCTAGGGAGTGATGGGCAAGGGAGTGATTGAGTAAGGGCAGAATTGATTTCATACCCAGAAGTCCTGCTTCCTCCAGGGACTGAACATAGGGTTTATAGGATAAATTATCGGTAACAATGAGCTTGAGTATTGTCCTAAGGTTGATTTCATGTACCAATCTAAACAAAGTTGCATAAAGGACCTGCTCATCATGTTACCAGCCAACTAAATCTGCCTTCGGTTTTTGCTATTTAATATATATTTACTCAGAAGGCACAGACTTTGTAAAACATCCAGCCCTTCTTTAGACTAGTGATGAGAATGCTCCCTGACAAGCAACACCTATCAGGGTTGATTTTTCAAGCCGATGACTATTTAATGCATACAATGTATTATTATCAGGGGCTGGATACCATGGTTATATTTGTCCGAACCATTCAGGAATAAATGACTCCAGCTACAAGTATGGAAACATTGCTGCCAGACTGGCAAGCACAGACTTTACTGTAAATATAAAGTAAAACTATACATGCATTGGCATCAGCAGATTCAACAGAAAGTAACTTAAGATTCACACAAGCAGATTCAGCACATTCACATCTCATACCCATGAATCCCCCTGTGGAGAGGAGTGCTCTGGTCACTAGGCTCCAGCCTCATGTTCCTCCTGGTTACTAAGCTCCAGACTCATGCTTCTTCTTGCTTTCCCTCTTTTTTGGCCTCATGATTCTTGGCTTCTCATTGATCCAACTTCAAAAAGAGGATTGAAGGGGGCCCCCACTCTAATTATTCTGTAGGCTGGCAGTTACAGCCCTCACCTGAGAAGTGGGAGATACAGGTTTGAGCTTACTTAGGCTGAAGAGGATGTCAACTTAATATCTCTCACTTCCTCAGAGTGTCTTACCTCTAAGCTACCACACAAAAGGTCTTAGTCACTAGGTAAAGGTGTCTATGGCAGTGAGTTATGCATCTCCCTTCTGGATATTCTGGACCCTGGGATAACAGAGGCACTTAGGGTACAGCCCTAACTCAGGTGTCAGTGCTCGCAGGAGGGCTGGGACTTCACAGTCTCCTCTTTCCTTCTGACAACCTGAAAGTGTCTCCCTGTTTAGCCCTTGGAGTGTCTTAACTCTGCCTACTGACTGTGTGGGGATCCTGAACAGCAAATCCTATGAATGTGTCTCACCTTCCCAAAGCAAAATACGTCGTGCTGCTTACCAATGAGACTTCAGTGGAAAGCACCTATGTGAGCAACTGGGATCTGGCCCTTAGGTTTCAATTTGGAAGCAGACACAAGTTGCTTGCCATTTCCTTCCTTAAAGTTACCTGTGCCCTCAAAGATTAAGACCCCTATAGCAGTTCGGTATACTTTTCATAGATTTAAAAAAAATGAATGACTAGGAAAATATATCCTTAAGCAAGAATAATATGATTTTCATGTACTCCAGTATCAAGGAATTGATAGAGGAGCCTTTTCATTTCTTTAAAGGAGGAAGGGAACTACTGCTTAGGAGTGTATGTCAGCTGTTATTCTGTAACTGCTGTATCTGCATTATCCTGTAGCAATACAAGGCAGCCAATTCATTTGAACTTTGACCCTGAATGAAGCAGGGTTAAAGCTGTAGCTGTTTTGCTACACTTTTGTCTCTACAGACTCCTACAAATTTAACAGTTGTCTCATAACAGAATATATCAATATTCTCGGACATCAGCACATTTGCTATGTTTGTCTATAGTCTTACTAAGCTACAGAAAGGAGAAAGACAGAAGAATTAAGTTACCATTAAATTAAGAGGCTCAAAGGATTAATGCAACAGGTGTTCTTACTTCATGTGTGCTAGTGGGTGGTCGTTTTCATTCCACTCCTACTTGACAGTAACCATTTGTTTCCTAAATTAACCCAGAAGTGACAACTAAATCACATGAAAAAGCAACTCGGGAACAATGCCACTCTAAGGCAGAAAGATCTAGTGATTAATTCAACAGCAGATTCATGTTCACTTTTAGGAAACTGCTAGCAAGTCTAATTGTGCAAGGGTTGGCATGCACACAACCAAATGAATAATAAGGAATCAAGGGAAAAAAGTGCCCTTCAAATAAAAAATGTAAGTCTGAAAACCCCCTGCTTCATTTCCTAGGAATTCTCATGCATGGGATTGTTACCTGGAACCAGGTTGTGAAGGTCTGGTCAAAGTATGTCATGCTTATAGCATGTCTTATCAGTCTGAATGCTGCTCTGCCTGCCCCCATCCATGACTCAAGGTTTTCAGCAATTTTTTTTTCTTCTAGATAACTGCCCAAGAAACAGAAGAGCCTTGAATGATGCTGACAGTATCAGGGGGATAGGAAAGAAGAAAGAGAGATCTGCTCTATTTAGCATGGTTTTTGCTCTTAAAAAGCAACTTCCCATTTGCTCTGACTTGGGGTCTACTGTTGAGGCTTTCAGGGCAATTAGGTGAACACAAACATCCTGGAGAGTTGGAGTAACCTAATTCTCTCCCAGTGGGCAACCCTGGGCCTTCTCTTACAGGAAAGTTTGCATCAATAACCTTTGATGCTACAGTATCAGCAAGGTTGCCCCTCAATCAGATGATCTTCCAGCAACAGAAGCAAAATAAGTTCTTTAAGGGGTTTATGCTGGCACTCAAAAAAACAAAGCTTCTCTTGCTGTTATAAGACTGCTTTCTACCTGTCATTAAAGTTTTCCACAGGGCAAATAAAAATCTTTGTCTGTGTTTCTCACAAGAGGAAAAAGTTTTAGTGTCAAAATCCATGTCACTTTTAAGTGGCGCTTACACAGCTGTCTATGTGTAATCTTTTTAACATATGTAACTGTGGACTTTATTTCCACTTCCATAACATGCTTACCCTGGGTTTTCCTTCCAATTAGCAGGGCTGTGAAAAGCTTCAGGTGGTGATTCAATTCAGAGGAGATTCGGCCCGATTTTGGCAGGAATGGTGCATCCGGGGTTTTTCTCTCTTTTTTTTTTTTTTCTTAAAAGGCCGGAGCTGGGGGGGGCAGGGCAGCCATGGGGGAGGATCAGGGGGCTCATGCAGAGCCCCCCATGCAGTGGGGGGCAGCGGGGATCGCCCCAACACCCGGCAGCACCTGGTGAGTCAGGGCTTTTTTTTCCCAAGTGCTGGGAGCTGGGGCAGGCAGGGCAGCCATGGCCAAGCTGGGAGAGCAGGCAGTGGATGGGTCTGGCTGATTTGAAGATTTGGCAGCAGCCAAATCTCCGAATCGGATTCGGCCAAATCAATTCGGGACAGTGATTCAAAACACCAGATCGAATCATTGTCCCCCAAATCGGCCAAATCCAAATCCCAAGCAAATACTAGCCAATTCACACAGGCCTACCAATTAGCAGGTAGGGCATAGTCACCCCATCTAGTTTAATGATGGGAATATAATGGACGGGTCGGTATTGACCTGGAAGGATGTGGGCAGTGGGGTCCCGCAGGGCTCGGTCCTTGGACCGATACTCTTCAATGTCTTCATCAGTGACTTGGCCGAGGGAGTGAAGTGTACTCTGTCCAAGTTTGCGGATGATACAAAACTGTGGGGAAAAGTGGACACACCGGGGGGCAGGGAACAACTACAGGCAGACCTGGACAGGACAAGTGGGCAGAAAACAACAGAATGCAGTTCAACAAGGAGAAATGCAAAGTGCTGCACCTAGGGAGGAAAAATGTCCAGCATACCTACTGCCTAGGAAATTATCTGCTCGGTAGAACGGAAGCAGAAAGGGATTTCGGAGTCCTAGTGGACTCCAAGATGAACATGAGTCGGCAGTGTGACAAAAAAGGCATCAGCAAAGCTAACTGCGTTTTATCGTGCATCAGCAGATGCATGATGAACAAATCCAAGGAGGTGATACTTCCCCTCTATCGGGCGCTGGTCAGACCGCAGTTAGAGTACTGCGTGCAATTCTGGGCGCCGCACTTCAAGAGGGATGCGGATAACCTGGAGAGGGTCCAGAGAAGGGCCATTCGTATGGTTAAGGGCTTGCAGGCCAAGACCAACGAGGAGAGACTGGGGCACCTGGACCTCTTCAGCCTCCGCAAGAGAAGGTTGAGAGGTGACCTTGTGGCTGCCTATAAATTCATCATGGGGGCGCAGAAGGGAATTGGTGAAGCTTTACTCACCAAGGTGTCCCTGGGAGTTACAAGAAATAATGGCCATAAGCTAGCAGAGAGCAGATTTAGATTGGACATTAGGAAGAACTTCTTCACAGTTAGAGTGGCCAAAATCTGGAACGGGCTCCCAAGGGAGGTGGTGCTCTTCCCTACCCTGGGGGTCTTCAAGAGGAGGTTAGATGAGTATCTAGCTGGGGTCATCTAGACCCAGCCCTCTTCCCTGCCTATGCAGGGGGTCGGACTTGATGATCTATTGAGGTCCCTTCCAACCCTAACATCTATGAATCTATGAATATCGTCAGGGCACCAAGCTAATGTTCCTACGGACCTTTATTATGGAATTTGTCCAACCACTGAATAGACACATATAAGACCCATCCCCATGATAACTTGCAGCAAAATAGAGAAGTATCACTTGCAGTTCATGTACTCCATGCTATGGTGCGCTGAGTACAGGATGGGATTATAGATGCTATGTGTGGCTCCAGTGCAGTTAAGAAAGCCAATCTAGGCAAATCCATCCGGGAATTCCTGAGCTGAAAAGATGAAGGAACTGTTTTGCCTCTGGATGATGCAGCCCATGTCCTGGAGGTCCAATCCAACCATAGACTTGTGCATGCCAAAGCAGTTCGCAACACACCAGAAACTATCAGAGTGCAAGGATTTAAATGACAGTTGCCACTAACTTCTTAATAGCCATGGGTACTCTCTGATTGCTCATTTGCCACTGGAGTGACAGGACCAGTTCAGTCTACGTCTTCAAGAAGGTGGTCTTGCTCATCCTGAAATTCTGCTGCCACTGGCTGTTGTCATGGGTCCTTAGGGCTATCAGCTATCACCAGGCATGTTCCATGTCTCCAGTCCAAAAATGGTGCTACACAGCATGAAGGTGGTCCCCCAGAAGGCCATCCTTCATGGAGTCCTGCATTTCTTCCTTTTTCAACATGTTGGTCTTAGGCAAAATAGAAAAACCCAGCCTGGCCAGAGTACAGCTCCTGGAGTTTGGAGAAAATATGGGCAAGTGGTGCTGGAAAATTTCAATTAACCATGAGTAACCATGCTTAAATGAACTTTTCTGCAGCTTTTTCCCAGCTCTGGGCAAAAGGTGCAGCCCTCATGGTGCAGCCCAGGACTGGAATTAGGTCAGCCAGGGCTCTCCCACCCCCAGCAGTGACAGAACCCAGGCTTCTTGGAGCCTCTTTCCTACTCACCAGCCCTCTCGCAGCAAGACAGAGCTGTACAGGTTAGAGAGCCTGTAAGTCCAAGGCTGGGGGGCCCTGACCTCCCCTGTCTGTGTGCAGGCAGCAGGGCTGGGCCCTGTCCTAGCAGGGTTGTTCTGGCTCCGCTGGGATTTTCTAGAGCTCTGTCCCCCTGATCCCTGGGATGATGTCTGCATTGCAGCCATGTGAGGAGTTCCCCATTCCCAAGGCTGGCCCTGCTGCTGCCTGGCTTGGAGATACAGCCCCTGTGCTCAGCCATGGCAGAGCTGGGGGCAATGAATTGTAAGAGGGGTGGAGGTTGCAGAGGTAGCAGCCGCTGGTGCACATGAGACTTTGGAGCCTGCATCCCCAACAGCTCAGCTGCTCCTCCCTGGCTGTGACAGCTGCTCCCTGTGGACGCAGAGTGGGCTGGAGGTTTGCACAGGGGTTTGCATTAAGTACAGACAGTCTCACACCCTGTGTCTCTCCCACAGTCCCACCAGACCATGTCCTCTGCTCTCAGGCTACTCATGTCCAGGTGCACAGTTCTGCAGGAGTCATCTCTGGAGATGCTGAATAGCCCCTTCACCTCCTCACTGTCATAGGTTGTGAGGTTATGACCAGTCACATATTCCTGTCCCTCACTTCAGCCCATCGGCAACTGGTGCCTCCCAAGTCTGGGGTGACACCAGATCACCAACAGAGATGTCCCCCTGCAGCCAATCGCTGACCGGTGAGGGGAGTCCCCCGGCGGCTCATTGCTAAGCCAGCAGAAAAACCAGAAGTGCACTTTCACCGGCGGTTCTGGTTTCGCAGCTGGTGCTTCGAGGGGGTTGCATGGCTGATCTCAGGAGGTGCACCACATGCACCCACGTGCACCCCTTATGCATCGCCAATGCTTCAGCCCCTTCCCAGGCACATGGTGGAGCTGTGTTTTTGAGTTGATGATAAGGTGAATCGGAGGCTTTGCAGAGAGGCACAAATCCCTCTCTCCCTCCCAGCATCTGAACTCCCCCTCCAGATCTGAGAATGGGCACCTGGACAGAAGAAAGGGTAAGAATAAGCATCAGGCCAGGCCCTGTCTGGGCACATGGGAAGATGTCGAGTGCTCCCTGGTGCTCTGATCAGGCTCAGAACGTGCCAAGGTCTCTGGAATTTCAAAGGCTTTTGGGTATTTCAGGGCAGTGGGACATGAACTCACCTGGCAGAGCGGCAAGAAGAAAGAGTCACTTTGCCTGGGACTGAACAGTGCGGGTCTGAAGGAGTGACAGCTGGGGGGCACAGCCCCCTGGACATTCCCTGCTGACCCCAACTTTGCTGGGGCCAGAGGAGGACAGCAGTTATCAGGTGTTTGTGGCTCTGAATTTGCCTCTCTTGACCTTCACAAGTCCCTTCTGAGTCCATCACCTTTCCCTCCTGGAGACAGGCCTAGGAAAGAGCCTCAGCAGAAGAGGGTACTGGTGGCAGGGAAGTTGCAGGGGCTGGGCCATGGGAGAAGGAGCTTGGCCTAGAGGTGGCCCAGGGTCACCTGGGGCAGGCAGGAGGGGCAGGGGTGGGGGTCAGACTCCATGTTGGGAACAGGGGGGGTGGTCATGGGATGCAGATCTCTCCCCACCCCCCCCCCCCCCCAACCCTGCCTATGGGGTTCCTGGCACTGGGTACCAGGGGCCTTGACTCTACCCCTGCTGCCCCAACCCACTCCTCCCCCAAGCACTCATCTGGGAGCAGGAGCAGGAGGAGCAGGGGCCAGACCAGGGCATCATGATGCTGCAGGAGGGGAGCCCAGAGCTCAGGAGGAAAGTTCAGCTCCTGGTGCCAGTGGTCCTGAAAACCCCAGGGCAGGTCCTTGAGCAGGATCTTCCTGGGCTTTGCATAGAAGGGGTGTGCCAGGGCCTGGCCTGGGGAGGCCAGGGCAGATGGGAGGGGATGTCTGCCTGTCTGTCCCTGGGAAAGACCTCCCTGTCTGCTGGGGAAGCCTGGGCAAGCTCTGTAGGATTCATCATCACACTCCTTTGGATGTGAGCATTGTTGGGCCCAACCCTGGGACTTGGGCTCATGTGACAAGCCCACAAGTGTCCTGTTGGCCATTCAGTTGTACCAAATCTATCACCATGCCTGTCCCTCCTGCCCCGTCACCATCTGGAGTGACAGGACATAGGGATTGTCCCCCTGACCTGCATGTTTTCATCCCATCCCCTTCCTGGGGGCAGGGGTGGGTGCGGGGGCAAGAGTCTCATCAGGAAAGTACACTCCTAGTGACTGCACCATGCTAGGGTGCTGAGTTGTATCTGAGCACAGGAAAGAGGAAACCCCCCACTGGGGATCATGTGGGGGCTCCTGTAGGAGTCTAAGGAAATGGGAGCTTTTTCCCTCCACCTGGAGCAGGGTTGGAGGTTTAGTAGCATTTGTAATCCTGGATTTGCACATGGGGAGGGGAACATGTGCATTTGTGTATGCCTGTGTGCCTGCACCTGCCTGTCACTGCTGTGTGTGCGTGTGCACACGAGCGTCACTGAGGGGTGTGAGTGTGTATGTGTGTGTAGGTGTGTGTGGATCTATGTGCGTCCCTGATATGTGTGGCACTAAGAGAGGGGAAGCAGAAGGCACTGTCCACCTGCTGTGCCAGGACCAAGACCAGCAGCACCAGGCAAGGGAAGTCGCATTGGAGGCAAGTCCATGCTAGCCCTTGCTCTCGCCTGTTGTTCCCAAGATCCTGTCATTCCTCCCACACAGAAAGGGGCTCAGGCCAAGCTGAGCTCTGGCCCCAGGGGACTGTATTCCCAGCTCCAGTCACTGCCCTGATGTGCCCACAGGTCAGAGATCAGCAAAGGCACCAGTGAGGATCTGGCACCAGGGGCTCCTGTTTAACCAGGATTCCCTGGACCAGGGCTGTCCTGTTGTTAACTGCCAGCCAGGTGGGCAAGCAGCAGCTCCTGGAAGGGTGGCAGGGCCATGGAGACAAGCAGAAGCCCAGACATGTCCTGCCTATGGCCAGCAGGACCCACCTGCCTGAAGCTCAAGTGCTTCCCCAGAGCCTGAGAGCAAAGCCAGGGTGTCCCAGGAAAGACACAAAGGCTCTTGCAGCAGGGAGCAGCAGCACAGAG
This sequence comes from Alligator sinensis, assembly GCF_000455745.1. Lineage (NCBI taxonomy): Eukaryota > Metazoa > Chordata > Crocodylia > Alligatoridae > Alligator > Alligator sinensis. Next base: position 2,251,805 of record NW_005841950.1, on the reverse strand, counting down.
CCTGCAGCGGCCCTGTCCTGGATGCACAGTGTTTGTGCACAGGAATTCAGCACCAGGGGCTGGGCCAGGACCCTAAATACTAGTGGAGCTGGTCTACCTTGCGTGCGATATACTGGTGCATGGAGAACATGATTGCGGAGCCACCCACAAGGAGAATAAAGGAGAACACACCCAAAGTGTTCAGGATTTAAGGTTGTCCTGAGCTGGGAACACCCCTGGGCCAGACCAGACCAAAGGCGCCCATAGTCAGAGACAATCATAGAGGGGTTCGAGGTCCAGGACAAAGCAGCCTGTGCTGGGCCCCCTTAACACACATGGCCAAGCCACGAGCCACTCTTCAGCGCACAGCAGGGGGAGTGGCAAGCAGCCTGATGCAAAGCCGGTGGCATGCCACTTCCCAAGTACCAGTGCCGCACCGCCGCCACATACCGCTGGCTTCACAACTGGCCCTTCTCAACACAACCACTCCATCCGGCTCCATGGGACCCCCCCCAAAGTGCTTGCCCCTGCCCACAGCCCCAGCACTCAGCACCTTGCCCCTGTGGGAGGGAAACCCCTGGTTGCCATGGCAATGGTGCTGCTCCCTCCAGTGTGACATCACAATCCCAAACCTGTCAGGCCCCGGCTCCTCCCAGTGCTCTTGTGGCTTCACCAGAGCCAGCTGCTCATCACAGTCACAAGTGTTTCCAGTCATATCGGTTGTCTAGAGTTAGTTGCTTAGTTGGTTAGTTTGTTCATTAGTTGGTTAGATCATTAGTTCATTAGTTAGTTTGTTAGTTCACTACTTCATTAGTTTCTTAGTTCTTTAGTTTGTTACTCTGTTAGTTCGTTACTTTGTTAGTTTGTTATATCGTTAGTTAGCTAGTTAGTTGGTGAGTTAGTTGTTAAGATTTTCTAATCTGAGCATGCAAAGTGTAAGCCTTTGGAGATTCTTTCTGCCATGGGGGCAGCGCTGGGGACACCCCACGGGCCCGTCACAGGAACTTTTGGGAGATGTGGCAAGTTGCCAGCAGGGGCTCAGGTTGTGCAAGGGCCCAGGACTTGGCCCCATGCCTTTTCCCTCCTCTTTCCAGTCTGTCTCCTCTTTCCTTCAATAGCAAGTCCCACAGTGATGGGTGAGTGGCAATGGGGACAGACACTAGCAATTACTAGAAGCCACTAGTCATGGACCTGCCCCTAGTCACAGATCTGCACATACAGAGACAATGACTGTATGATGGTTATTTCATACTTGGAACTGAGACAGGCATGTGATTAGGCAGCTGCACTTATGACTGATCAGGCCTTTTTCAGATCAACTCTGCTCATCCTATGTGCAGAGCACACTAGAAAAGGCACCTTAAACCCAGGACCATGGTTGTCATGGGTGACTTCAATTACCCGGACATCTCGTGGGAGGATCGCTCAGCAAAATCTGAGCGGTTGCAGAGCTTCCTCTCGTGCGTGGATGACCTCTACCTGACTCACAAGATGTTCATCTTTAGATTCTCACAAGCACAAAGACCTCATGTGCAAGGTCCTTACAATCGCTCTTTGCATTGAGCTCAAGCTTTCTGCTGCACCCGCTAGAAAGATTTAGAAAGGTCAGCTGGGCTAAGCTGCTTGCTCCCTATTTCTTACGGTCAAGCTCAGATACTCCTGTTGGGTAGTAATACAGCAAAGCACGCCATTAATATGTTAGCGCGCAAGGGTAGCACCGTTACTGGTTATTCTCAGGTCCAAGTTTCTTACTTGAGGAGTCCAGGGGGGCACATTCAACTGTGATATTTAACTGGCCTGGGATAACTTGCAGTTTTGTCTTCTCTGGCCTGTGTTGGAAAGAAAGAAAAGAGATTGGAAAGTGAACTGCCTGGTATTTGGGCACCCTCCAGGGGCTTTAGAGAGAAACATCTCACATGTACATTTGCCTATTCAGCCTCCATGCCGGTTCCTTGAACTTACTTCTTATACTCTGCTAATAGCTTCAGCATATCCTCATTAGAGAGCTTGCCACTGTCTTGTTTGTACAGAGGGGAGAATTTCCCTTCGAGATCCAGGGTGCCCTGGGAGTCCTTGAAAACCGATCTGGGAAGAAACAGGTGGCCTGTCACACATGTGATAGCAAACACACGGACATTCATTTGCTATGTCAGGCAGCAAATGCAGTTGAGCAGGTGGGAAGTTCATTGCTCTATCATTTCTCCTGGTACCCAGGCGCACACATAAATGAATCGTCATGCCTGGCGCCGCACAGGGACAGCAGAGATAGCAAAGCTTGGCTTGCTGCCTTGCAGCTGGCAGAGCTGGGAACATGCGTGATCATGTGCTTCTCGCTCAGCTCCTCTCATGCAGGACCAGCAAATAGCAGCCTCTGCGGAAGCTGCCCAGTGGGGACCGGTGCCCGGGTCAGCGAGGATGCTCTCTGCTCTGCAGGCTGCCAGTCTGGGCACTGGTAAACTGTTTACAGTCCCTGCTTTCCCAGGGCTCTTGCTGTCTCAGGCCGGAAAGACAGCAGACTGCTCTGCAAAGCTCACAAGCGCCCCCCGCTGATCCTCTCCCCATGGCAGTGTCTGGCTGGGGGTCTGAGAGAAGGGGGTGGCAGGTGCAGGCAGGAGGGATCTCTTCTGCAGCTTTGGGGAGCTCAGTACAGCTCCGAGCTGCACCCAGAGCTGTGGGGCAGCTTCTGCCATGGTTGCTTCAGTGTCTGCGGCTGATGAGGTCCAGGGCACCAATAGGTCCCTGGGAGAGTAGCGTACAAATGTACTGCTGTCTTATCCCATCCCCACTCCCCTCTGGGCTCCAGCAGTGAGAAGCCAGCCAGCCACCTCTGAACCGAAGCAGCTCCAAGGATGCTCAGTGCTGCATCAGGGGCTGTGAGGCTACTCAGGCCACTCCGAACCCATGCCTCTGGCAATGCCAGGGACCCCAAGCCCGCATGGGTCATAGCCACCTTTCCCCCGGCTTTGAGAGACCAGGGAGCAGGCTGAGAGTGACATTCACCCAGCACACGGAGCACCGGCGCTTGAGAGCTGAGCGCTGCTAATCCCCACAGCCACAGCACACGAGTGGAATTAGATCAGTCTCGAGCCACCCCGGAGAATAGCAATTATGTGGAGACAGCAGGAGGGGAAGCCTTGGGATGCACTGCTCAGGGGTCTGAACCAGGAGCTCCAAGTCCGATGCTGCCAGCCCCTTCTCACATGAGCAGAGCCCAAGGACATCCCACAGAACAGCAGGGGCAAGGCTGGCCTCAAAATCCTTCCTTCACACAGGCAAACCTACAAGTTTATCAGGGGTGACCACCAGTATCTGGGGGAACGTTTGTTCACCAGAGCGCCCCAAGGGATGACGAGGTCGAATGGCCACAAACTACTTCAAGATCGTTTCAGGCTGGACATAAGGAAGAACTTCTTTACTGTCTGAGCCCCCAAGGTCTGGAACAGCCTGCCACCGGAGGTGGTTCAAGCGCCTTCATTGAACACCTTCAAGATGAAACTGGATGCTTATCTTGCTGGGATCCTATGACCCCAGCTGACTTCCTGCCCTTTGGGCGGGGGGCTGGACTCGATGATCTTCCAAGGTCCCTTCCAGCCCTGATGTCTATGAAATCTATGAAATGTATGAAATAAACAGCCTGTGTCATGTCACCTGCCTGGTATCCATCCAAGTCAAGCACTGAGGTTCCCAACCTGGACTGTCCACACCCTGGTGCACAGCACTAACAGTGACCAACTGGATTGAAGGACAGCACTTGTACCCAGAGAACTGGATGGATTTCTGTTCCTGAACAAGTGTTCAGAATATGATCTGCTCATCACAAAGCAATTGACTGAAACAATGAAACCTATGATAGGTACTTGCAGATATACTCATGTTCCTTGACTGTCTCTTCTATCTCATACCCCTCCCCATCAAGTCTCCAAAGAACTGCTTATATTCAATTCACTACAATTTCATTGAGGAAATGAATGACCACCAAAGGCCAGGGCTTATATTGAGAAGGCCATTTTGGAGTGTGGGGAAAGAACTGAATGATGCAAAGCTTTGATAGCAAGGAAAATGGATCCAGCAATGGAAGACAATTGACACTATTAATAATTTTCTTATCATGGACCCTGAATCTAATCCTGCATAGCTGGACTACATTGAACAAGGCTCATAGTGGACAACTGCCTACTTTGAAAATGCAATTTTAGTAAAGAACCCAAGTATGAGTGTGGCAAAATCCAAACTGTAGCACATATCATGGAGGAATGTCCTAATTATCTTTTTCAATGATTGCATTGGAGATTTGCATCAGGCTACTGATGATGCCTTGCCAAGGATATCAAACCTAAAACTGTCACTCTAGTCTTATCCCCTAGTGCCACTGTTTATAGGTTACTTGGAGCTTGTTCTGTTATTCGGTTGCTGTATTACATACAAATAAATCACAAAGGAACAAATGGAAGCCATTGTGCAAGCACTGCTGCCCAAAACCCTGGCTCCTAATTCACTATATCATAGTGCATGCCTGGACCATATAATAGTGCAACCCTGGCACCTAATTGCCTATATCATAGTACATTGCAAAGTCCACCTCAGCATGGCTACGACCAGAGCAGTGCAGGACTCCAGCTGCCATAACAGCCGTAGCAGAAGCGCTCATGTCGCGGCCTGGTCAGATTCTAATAATCTGCAGGTTCTGCTGAATCCTTGTCGTCAACTATCCCGGGGAGGATGTGAGAAGAAGACAAGGAGAAGACCAGCCCCAAAGGCTGCTGGATAGATCCTTGTTTGACACGTTCCATCGTGTCCATCCATATGGCCACAAAATGATGTAAGGAAGAGAAGCAACCAAAGAAGAGGTTCAGTCTCAGGTGCTTGAAAAACCCTGCTAAAAGATACCACCTCCAGCAGTGCCTCAGACACAAAAATGCCAACTGCCCTGATGCTTTTGACACCACTGATCACTCAAGAAAGAGCGAGAGCTTCAAGAAAGGCAGCCATAAGGCGTGCCAAAAACCTCAAGGCTTCTCCACAAGGAAACATCAGGACTCATTTGATGAATTCGAAGGCTGGATCTCTGTCAAAACTGACAGACCACACAATATCATGAATTTGAAATAAAAGTACCTGCATTAGTGATCTTCAGTAGCGATCATTCACTCAACGGTCCCTGCCACATAGACAGTTTTGGACACATAGGTGAATAATGCATTTCCCCTTTTCTGTGCATTAGACAAAGCCTCCACTGAATAGATGTGTAGTCTGTAACATGTAATAAAAAGACAGGATACTTTATTATGCCAGTGCTGTAAATCCTTATGACATTTGCTCTCATAAGGGCTTCACTGCAAAGAAGCTGCTTTGGTTTGCCTTAGCACATCATTCTGCACATTCACCTAATCATTGCTTTGCATTTTCCCTGCAATACGTGCCAGAGGAGTCTGATCCCTTCCTCAGGCTGGAACAGGGTCAGGTTTCAGATGACAGATTACATTAGTATTTCTATGCAGGTACTGTCCATGTGGGATCTTTCACCTCTGAGGTCCAGCTCCCTGTCCTGATACATGCAGAGATCCCAGTAAGTGTGAGGACATGGGGTCCCTCAGCGCTGTGGCAACTTGTGGGATCCAAGCCTTCCCTCTTCCCACCTATTGTCACCAGCTGCACTCAGCTCCATCAGCCCCAGCTGATCCAGCAGGCTGCAGGGAGGCTGTGGGCTGTTCCTGGCAGGCTCCTGTCCTGCAGGGAAAGGAAGTGGAGGGCAGAGGTGTCTGCAGTGCCTGCTCTGGGATCCAGGCTGCACCCTCAGAGCTGGAGCCCTGGATTGAAACCTCCCCTGGGAGCAAGACACCCGCCCTGAAGTTGTGGTTTTCTCCATGTCCCTCTTTGGCCCCAGGGGCGCGCGGGGTGGGGCGGTCCCTCTATGCAGTGAGAAACCCAGGGAGCCAGGCACCATCTGGCTCCAGACCTGGGGGGCAGCTAGGGGTTTGTGGGGTGCATGGTTTGCATGTGGGTTTCCCAGAGGGGGTATTAGAGGGGCTGGGATCAATGTGGGGCTCTGTTTGTTCTCTTTGGAACTGAGTTGGAGGAAAGAAAGAGCTATTCCCACCCCTTTCTCATCCAGTGCTGGAAAGACATGGTCTTAGTTGCTGGCCTCATTCAGCTTGTACAGGGGGAGGGTGCATTAAAGGGCCTGAGTACTTGGGATGGAAAGAGATTCCCCTTCTGTGCATGGCCTGCGTCACTATGTCCAGCACAGCAATACACGGTGGTGCCTGCAGCAGGCAGGGAACACAGGCTGAGAGAGATGTGCTAGAGTAGGGCTTGGCACGGGATGTGCACAGAGGGCCTCCAGCATGGGGAAGAAGCTGTTCTCTGTGCTTGTGTCCCTGTAGCACCAACCCCCTGCCTGGAGTGAGGAAGCCTGCATGGTCCCTGAGCCAGGGACATACCTATCATACATGGCAGCACATTTGGACATTAAGATTATCTCAGAGATGGAGACCCCTATGGCCATTTGCAACTCCATGCAGGCTGGAAACCATTGAAAAAACCACATACAGACCCTTCAACAGCATACTGGGAACACACATAGCAATGGACCCCCATGTCTCTGCAGGACAAGGGTTGCAATGGCAAGGACCTATTCTTGCCCTGAGAAGTTTCCACAGAGGCCAACCCTTGATGACTGGATATAGCTATATCCTTGTTCAAGCTTTCCAGCTTCTCCAGCTGGGGTACCCTGATCCAGTGCAGTAGTCCATGTGCTGTATCAGGCAGAAGGAGTATGTCTCTGCTGGATACCCCAAGGCATCTCTGTAGATGCAGTAAAGTATTGAAGCCCCCATGGGCTTCTGGTTTTCTGGTTTTCCAGTGAATATGCTTGTTCATACCTTTGCCTTCATAAATAAAACACCTTACAAAAGAATGGAGGAGGAAGGCAGCCTGAAATAAGTGATAGCATAAATATGAACAAAAGGAAGGAGAAAAGGCTGATGGGGAAGAAAGTGAGTCATGATGGCACTGGCTGCTGCTGCTTCTCATGTCTTTCACCATGGCTATCCCCCCCACAGAACGGGAGACAGGCAGTGAAGAGGGCCCCTAGGGTGCACCCTGCTGCTGGCTGGTTCCAAGTGACCTTCAGAATCAAGAGCGTCTGAGAAGCCAGGGTGCTGACAGAGGGCTTCTGGTCCAGAAGCAGGTCATTCAGGACTAAGATGTAAAGAAAGAAAGGACAGATCAAACCTATGGAACTGAGGAGAGCCCAAGAACCCCTCCAGTCCCTTTCCTCTAATGATGGGATGAGAGGAAATAAATTAATTGGAATTTGCTAAGCAGGAAGGACCAATAATTTTCCCAAAATATCCCCAGGAGGTCCCTCCCAAGGTGATGGCATATAAATATTCACACTGTACATAGCAGTCTATTACTGGAGCTTCTCACAGACTTGAATGTATTTCTTTTCGCAAACCACCACCTACAACTGCCTACTGTAGATGGAGGATGGAGGCCCAGAGAAACTGAACCCTCCATGGTCACAGAAAAAAAATTCTGTGACATTGAAAGCAAGTCTTCCAACTCCCAAACCAATCTCACCCTGGACTATCCTGCCCCTCAAGCCCCAGGTATCATAACTTGTGTCACCACTCACTGCTGCAGAGTTTGTGTAGTTTTTCCTCATTCTGGTCCTCTATCTGCCGGGCAGCAAGTCCTAGACATACAAACAGCCTGTTACATCGTGCAAGCCCTTCCTACACAGCTCCTGACTCTCTCATCACAGTGAGGCCTAACAGTGCCCCTACTGAGCATGGACAAGCTCCCACATCTCCTGGGAGTGAGGGGAGAAGATGAGCCAAAGGAGGTTCCATGACAAAGCTTGTGAAGAGAGAAAGGCTTGATGGAGACAGAGGTTTGATAGAGCCCTGCCTGGGGCAGTTTGCTATGAGTCTGCTTCCCAAGGTTTCCTGCACCAGGCCATCAGGATGTCGATAGCCAAGGGGTGGATTCTTGCTGCCAGCAGGGACAGAGCAGCAGCCTGGGAATGGGATCATGATCCCTTGGTCAAGGGACGCTGAGGATTTGCGGCTTACCAATGAACCTGACCGCTGCTTCACGGATGGGATCCTGAGGGCTCTCTATGTAGACAAGGCTCTCCATCAGGAAATCATCAGCTCTTCTCCTGTTCCTCATTAGCTAAAAGAGAGGCCCAGGAGGTATTAGGCTGTTACAGACCCTCCCTTACTCCAGGCCATGTGACAGGAGCTGTGGGAGGTCACACCCCAGAGCCCACCCCAATGTCCTGAGCTGGGTAGGAGGAATCACACACATAAGAACAACTGCTGGCCCAACCTTCCAGTAGCTCGGGGTCAGGGATGGAGCACAATCTGGGAAAGGAGCCTTCCCACACCAACCTCCCTAAAAACAGGTTACCTACATCCAGTGCCATGTCAAATCTGGGGTCAGGCTTTACAGGGGCCCTTTCAGTCATCTGGAAAGCCTTAAGGGCTGCCCTTACCAGACACTCACAGATCTTCCATGTCTCCTTCCTCTGGATAAGGGGCTGGATCTCTGTCCAACCAAGAAGTGCTGCAGCAGTGAAGAGGGTGTCCCAAGATGACTGCAAAACAGAAATGGCAGGGAGACTTAGTAGCAGTGGGAACCAAAGCAGTGGGAACCAAAGTCCCAAGGAGTTGCTTAGGGACACAAATGCTTCCTGGCCCTTCATGGCTGTTCTCTCAGAGGCCATCTCGGTGCTGTCTCTGATTCTGGGCAAGACCTTTAGACCAACAGCCACAGAAGTGTTCAGGCACCTGATGCCTATATATATATAAAAGTGTTAGGCAGCGGCCAAAAGCTGTCGTGGGTAAGAATTTGCCAGTGACACTCCCCAGGCTCCCACATCTTCTACTGCTGGACATTGCCAGAGCTGCCTCTACCACAGGAGGAGCCAATAGGCCAGTGCCAGGCTCACATCTACCCTGTTAGAGTCCCAAACTGGGCCTGACCTTGTGGGGGATCTAAGGAAACATGGGCTGGAGCAAGCCCTGCACAGAAGAGGGCCAGCAAAGAAGCAGTGACCCCCATCTTATACTCATGAAAGTCAGTAGTTAGAGTGCTTCTGCAGGGTTGAGGAGACCCAGGAGCAATTCCCTCCCCTGCCTGACACAATGGAAATGTGCATCTTCCAGGTGAATGGTCTCATCGCAGGAGTTGGGATCCTGTAGGGTGAGGGCTCTTGCCAGCTTGCCTGTGGAAGCTCTTCCACTTGGCAAAAAGCTGAGCATTCAGTGGCTGAGGAAGCAGAGGTGTACGTCTCAGGACTAAGGGCTTTAGTTCTCACCATGGCCAGGATCAGGCTATTTTCAAACATTTCAGTGCCTCCCAGATGAGAGAGCATTTTGAGGATTTAAATTTGAAATTAGGCATCTACAGAGGCAGTTTGGCTGCACTGGGCATCAAAGTCACTTTGCAAATTCAGCTCATCATCATTTCATGGCTATCAATGGCTGCCTGGCTTTATCAGACAAGGTCCAGAGAAGTATCTGAGGTCTAGGGTCCCCTTTTCCTCTTGCTGCTTGCCTTGGGACTTTGCCATTTCCTGGCTTATGCTACCCATACTACCTGTGATGGTCTGGAGTCATAAGGAGATCACCTTGGCTCATCTGCTCAGGGACGGACATGTGCTCAGGATAGCTCAGGGGTGGACAAAATGCAGCCCGGGGGCCAGATGCAGCCTGCCAAGCCATTCTATCCGGCCAGCGGGGCCCCTAAAAAATTTAGAAAATTAATATTTATCTGCCCCTGGCTGCCTGTCATGCGGCCTTCGATGACTTGCCAAAATTCAGTAAGCAGCCCTCTGCCTGAAAGAATTGCCCGCCCCTGGGATAGCTGGTAGCTCAAGCCTGGTGACAGATGGGGCAGGGAAGGTGGTGGCCTCCATCGTCAGGTTTGGCAGCCCAATGTGATCCAAATGAAAAGGGCCCAAATGTGAAGAAGCACAAAACCTCTGTCCTCCAACACACATGTCCCCTCAAAGAAGCCTCAGCTTGGATCCCAAATCATCAGGCACTCTTCAACTCTCAGCCTTCAGCTCCAGCTTTGGCTGGCTGAGGCACCCACCTCAGAAACCTTGGGGTTCACATCCTCCAAGTGGAAGAACAATGAAACAAAGCTCTTCAGGACATACATCTTCATGCTCTTTTTGTCCATCCTCTGCACTAACCTCAGCAGGTCTCCAAACAGGGAGATGGTGAGAAATCGAAGCCGGCTGGACACCTGCAAGCAGCCGGCAGAGCCAAGGAGAGAGAAAAAAATGCTGTTGGGGTTTATTCCTTCCAAAGAAGACACAAAGAGGACTCAGTGGGATTGAAATGCCTGGTGCAGACAGAGATATTCTGACTCTCCAGTAACCACCTATTGCTTGCTTTTAAATCACCCTCTGCCAGGGTGGAAAGAATTGTCTGGGGTGTATATGGCTCTGGGGAGAGGGGGGCACAGTTTTATGGAGAGGGACAACTGAGGGTGGGGGGAGGCTGTAGACACGGACAGAACATCCTTTCTGACAAACCCTCTTGCATTGCAAGGGAGAGGGCTCAGGTAGCCCAACAGGCCTGTGTGCCTGCACAGGGGGCTCCCACGCAGTAAGCTGGGGTGAGGTGGCTGGACAAGGCCCATCCTGCACAGTGCAGCCCATCGGGCAGAGCCTGCAGGAATTCAGCTGCTGGGGAGCAGATTTACAGAGCACCAGAAGGGATGAGGGAATGGAAGGTGTTCAGACTGGGCAAATGGGGCTGAAAGGGCAGATGCCATCTGATTTCATTTTCCATGACAATTGCCTATTTGTCCCCCAGTTCAGATCAGCAGCTAAGGGCAGGGTTTACTCAAGCTGTAAGAAAAATCAAGGGAGTGGATCGGGGGTGAGGGGGCCTGGAAGGCCCTGAGGTCTGCCTTTTGCTGCCATGTGGTCTGCAGGGAATGGGAGGAGCAGAGACAGGGGAGGCTCGGGGACATGAAAGGAAGAGTATTGAAATGGAGTCAGATCGCTGGCTGCACGATTCGTTCATGGTGGAGCTGCAAGGTCAGCATTCAGTTCTCATACACGCCACACACACACACACACACACACACACACACACACACACACACACACACACACACACACACACACACAAATGTAGGCAAGGAACGTGCATGGTCTCATTCTGCCTGCCAGGCCTTACATCGTCAAAGAAGGGCAGAATCTTCTCAGCTACTAGCAGAGCAGCCCGGCTGGCTCTCCGCCTGCCCAGAGTGGTGAGGATGTGCCTGATGACCATCAAGGCTTTTGCAATCACATCCCTGTCTGCCTCCTTCAGCTGCTCAAGGAGCTCTGGCAGCAAGTAATGGAGTGTCACCACCTGTATGAAAGGAGGGGCTTTAAAATCAACCAGTCATCTTGGTACCAAAAATTCCAGCTGGAGGCAGCTGAGCACCGGTGCCCATGTATAAGTGGGGAGCTGAAACAAATCTGACCCAGGTTACAGAGGAAAGCAGTAGCAGTGCTTGGAGTCAAAAAGTCCTGACCCCCACAGACCATCCCTCCTCCTCTGGGTGAAGACAGCTCCTATCTGACAGATGAGCTCTGAGTTTGGTCCATTGTTGTATTCAGATTAACCCCATTTTAGAACATTTCAAAAGCAGCCACCAAGGATCCCAGCCAGCCTTGGGGAAGAAGTACAAAAAAGGTGGGGGAAGAAATTCATAGAGAAGGTACAGACAAGCAAATGCAAAGCTGTGCTGGACCCAGGGAATGGAAATGAACTCCTATAACTACCCTCACACTTCACATGCAGGTCACCTGCTGATGGTCAGAGCTTCCCAAATCAGACCTGCCCAGAGTTCAGACCATCAAGGAACATTTCCCCTTCCCATTCCTAAGTGCTGCCAAGTCCATGGCTGTAAAAAAATAACGGCTCCCTTTTCTTTTTGTGATTTCTTGAATGATCTAATACAAGGTATCTCTGAACCAAGACTTCTAGAGTTTTACACTGCTCTTTTCCTGCCTTCTCCTGTAAGAGCTGACCATATGAGAAGACCATGTAGGCACAGGGCCCTCACTCCATGGGCTCATTTCAGTGCTCCTGCTGAGAAAGAGCTCTGATCAACTGCACAGAAAAACACAGAGGGGCTGAAAGCAGAACAAAAACATTTCTACATTACAGGGAATGACCTATGGGCCTGTGTATCACTGACCTTCAGTTCTCAGTGTTGAACCTGGGACTTCCAAAGCCCACAGCCCTGAGGCTACTGCCATGTTAGTAGGATTTCCAGGACTATAGGCCCAAGAGTTCCCAGCTACAACCAGAGTCCCACTGTGTCAAACTCTGCTCCACATGGTTGGATACAGAGCCCACACCCAGTAGGGTTTTCAACCCCAATAGACAAGCCAGACAATGGGGGAAAGGGACTCTCCAAAGGTCATCCAGCAGGTCTTTGGCAGAGCTGTGGGGAGCCTGCAGCTCTCTTGACTCCTAGTCTAGTATCTCCCAGCCCTGCACTGGTTTCTATGCCCCACACCAGTTATCCAGCACTGGGTTCTGGGGTTGTCCTTCAGATGTGTCTAGTGCAGTTCAATGGGTTGCTGTGCTCATCACCCAGCCAATCGTCCCTCTAACCTTTTCAGGCTGACAGGCCAGGTTGAGGAGTCCTTGCAGTGCCAGCCAGTGAACTAGGAGCTTTTGGTTGCTCAGCTGCCATCTCAGCCTCAGGACAACCTCTTCCAGCTGGTAACTGAGATCAGCACAGTGGAGAAGCTAAAGTACAAGCAAAAGAGGCAGGTAGTAAGTGAGGCTATTCCCAGGTGACCTGCCTACATCATGGGGCCTGCTATCACATGCAGTGTGGGAGCAGCATGGGCACATCATTCTGCTTTAAAGCTCGCTCTCAAGACCTGACCTGTCCTGATCCTAGGACCCTGCTTAGCCAGCGGTGGTCTCTGGGCCCAGGTTGCAGGTAGTATGTGAATGTGAGTATGAGTCCACATATGAGTTTCTTATACCCGATCATGTCCCTTATGAAGTAAAATGAGAGCCAGAGAATCTGAGAGCCCACAGGGCTCAATGACTGGCACCAGCACTGCAGCCTGGAAAGCATCCACCTAGAGAGGAAGAAGCGGGTGGAGTTTGAGTAGCTCTGGAACATGTGCCACTTGCCTGCAAGGCTCACCTCAACAAGGAAAGCCAAGGCTGAGAGGTGCTGGGTCTTGTCCCCGCTCCTTAGGACATTCAGGAGGTGATGGATCATCCAGGAGCGCTCTTCAACAGGGTTCCTCCGCATTGCTCTGGCATGGGAAACACCAACACCCTTGTTAGAAAAGCAGACAGGGGCTTTGCTTTGCTGGTTTGCACTGATACACATGGTTAGCGATATCCCACAGGACAGGGTGCCCAGGGTGGTCAAAAGGTGACCCTCCACTGGCACAAGCCATTTCTTGTCCAGTCAAAATCTTCCCATTTTGTGTGCTGCAGACCCAAGCCCTAAGTCACTCTACAAGGGAACTCCATCCCTAGGATGCATCCAATCAAGCAGTCTTGGGACTGAGAGAAAGGCAGGACATGCAAAGTAGGGCTTCAATGGGGCAAAACCAATCCCTCTTGGATGATCAGGTGTTCTTGTGTCTTTCCGCAGTTGTACTTGGTCCCACCAGATCTTCCCTCAGTGCTACAGCAGCAGCATCTCTAAGCCTTTCAGCACAGGACAGATTTTCTGCAGGTGATTTCCATTCTTCTCAAAGAACCCTGTGGCCACTAGCACCAAAGCTGCAGCCTGTTTCTTGGTGTTAGTGGGAAGCCTGCCTCTTCAATCAGGGAAGAGAAGCTTGTAGAGGTCCCCATAGCCCAGAGAGGAGGATCAGAGAAAACAGCACGTAGGGGACAAAGCTCTCACCTGGCAAGCAAGCCAACCCCTCTGTGATGTGCCTCAAAGCTCATCATCATGTCCCAGCCTCCCTGCTTCTGGATGGAGATGATCTGCTCCACATAGCCAGCCCCTTGCATCAAGGCTCTCAGGTCACCCACTGCAGACCTGCATTCAGAGAAGACCCTAGGTCACTGAGACCCTGAGCCCTGGGCCAGCTCTGGGCAAGTGAAAGATGTTGTGCTGGGGTCATGGAAGTGTACAAGAGGCTTGGGATGGAGCACCTAACAGGGGTGGCTGGGATGAGCATCTTCTGGCTCCGGTACTCCCCCCAGAAGAAGTTGATGCCCTGAGGTTCTGGTTGGACCAGGTGGGCTAGCCGAAAGAGCAGGGCCATACAGAGCTGTGGGTAGTGTGCCTGCACCTCCTGCTGGCAGGCTGGATGCAAGAAGCTCTTGGACAAGTGGCTAGTCACCTGCAAAAAAAAGCAAAAGACATAGAGGTCACTGCAAAATCCATTCCCCCTACCTCCCACCACCTCCCCCCATTATTAATGAAAAAGGAAAGTCGGGAAGTTTAGTCATAGGCTGTTGCTCTGGAAATCTGAGATCAGTTTTCTGTTCTGCCACACTCCTGGTGTGGCCTTCAGCAAATTATGTAGCCTCTCAGGATTCAGCTTTTCCTGGGACTGGGGACAGGCCCTTAGTAGTAAGGGTAGGCAATGGTAGGGCTTGGTCCCAGCAAGAGTCTGTTCTGTCCATATGCAAGTACCTGTCACAAGGCCCAGGAGCATGAAGTGTGGCATCAGATGCAGGAGAGTAGTGGGATATGGGGGAGAAAGACATGAGCTGCTGAGGATCATGTCCCAGGTAAGAGAACAGCATTTGGTACCTCTTTGTTGCCTTCAAGGAAGGCTTGGATGTAGGCCAGACACTCCTCCTTTTCCCTGCCTGGCTCCATCACACCAGAGGATCTTGCACAGGAAGGTGAATCTGATAAAGAGACAGAGCACTGATACAGGCAATGTGTTCCCCCACTCCTCCCCTACCCCTTCCCCACAAGCCTGGTAATGTATCAGCCTGTTACGCATCAGGGTGCGTCTGGGACAACAATCCCTGCCTCCAGGGCCACCATTGCCAAAGATACCGCAAGCAACAGACTCCCAACTGCTTGTCAGGGAGTACAGCCCCTAACTAGGGTTGAGTATAAGATCAGTCAAAAAAGACATATAGTCAATTGATTGGTCGAATCTTGTCAAATAATGGTCAAATATTCTAAACATTAATTTATTGGAAAAGTAACAAGAGAGATTTTAATCTTCAATAGGTTGGATCAGTCGTGCTCAACCTTTTAAAACTTGAGGCACTCCTAAATCGACTCAAGGCACCCCTGGGAAAATGCCAGCTCTTAGTATTAATTTGTTCTTTGACTACAGGAAAATAACCGAGCAAGTCTTGTGTTGCAAAGAACTCAGAAAGATCACAGCAGGGCAGAAAGTTTTTAGCTCCATGAATTCCTATTTGAAATCTCTGGCTTTACCATGTGAATCATGTTCGCACACCCAACAGTGCTTACCACAGCACCCTGGCTGAGAATCACCACGTTAGATCCTTATGCCAATCACACAAAAAAATACAAGTTAGCTATTGTGAAATAAATTAAATTCCCAAATAATATAATTAATTATTACAGGTAAGTGAAAATGTGAACAGTATTCAAAACTGAACAGTTCTTCTCCTTGGCTATTATCCCAAAACTGTAGGATCAGCCCAAATAGTTGAAAACAGACCGAAAAAAGAATGCAATGAAATTAAACAGAATGAAACACACATAGCAACTATAAAAGTCACCTTTCCCATGCTGTTGGGCTTGGTTCCTCCCTAAGCACAGAGTAGTTCCTACAGCCCCATGTGTCTTAATGTGGGAAGGGAAAGGAGGCTGGAAGAACTGAGGAGAGCAGAGCAGGGCAGGGGGTGCCTACTTCTAAATGGACTGTGTGTGCATGTGGATCCTGACTCGGGGTGGGGGGGGACAAGGAGCCCTCACTCCTGCCCTTGCTAACAGATGACACCAGGATCCCATAACAAAGGTAGGCTGCCATCTACCCACAGGCATTCTTGGCTTCATGGAATATTTGACAATGTTCAGCCATGGTCAGTTGGCATGATCTGAACCATCAATTGACTGACTTGCCAGCTCTGTCCCTAAGACATTGTCCAGAATGGAAAACTGCATCACCTGCCAGGGACTGGCACAGGCACTGAACTTGCCTGCTTGCTGCTCCTGTCTCTCTCCTGGTGGGCATAAAAATACAGTCAGGGAGGGTGGGGTCAGGTCCTTGTTTGCTGGAGCCTTCCTTGTGCCATTCCAGCTCCAGTACCCAGCAGGGCTCCAACCCTGGCATGGGCTGTGTTTGCAGTCCTCTCCCTTTCCCTAGCCTGGAGGCTGCTTGCTTACCTGCCTGGAAGTGCTGAGACAAGCACTGCCCCAACTTCTCCCCTGGGCTCCTTTTTGCACTGCTCTTTCTGGAGGATTCAGCCTGTTCCCAGGTCATGTGGGGCTTTAAGCAAGAGTGGGCCTTCTTAGCCATCCTGAAAAGAAGCCAGAAAAAGGTGTCACCTGTGGGAATGAGAGAGTCCCCATGAGGCACCTGGGTTGCTATAATTACTTCTTTGCTCTAGCATCTGAAGGCCCCAGCTAAGAATATGGGCCCACTGTTCTGGGAAGGGAACCCCAGCAATGCTCCAGGTGACTATATGGTGGTGATGGGCACCCAAGAAGTAGAGGAACAGAAGCAGAATACAGCTGGGGGCAGAGCAGAGCAGTGCTGAGGTGCACTGAGATGCCAGAGACTAGAGCAGAGATGAGGAAACAAGGGGAGCCTGCACAGTGCTGTGCTGATCAGCAGAGCCGAGCGCTCTCAGGGTCTGGAGTACTGCAGTTCTGTGGCCTCATTCCTGAAACCCTCTGGGCTCTCTTCTTATCTGACATGACAGTGACTCTACTTCCATTAACACCTTTCTGCTCCCCTCGCTTCAAAAAGCATGCTGTACACTTGAGCCCTAGGTTATTTTCTCCAGTTATTTCCTCCTTCACCTTCATGGGAGCAGCCTTTCCCACCAAAAACATACCCTGCAGACAGGCAGCCTTCACTTTATTGGGTTTCACCTTGGTTTTGATAAAAGGCCTCTTCTAATTGATTTCTGAATGCCTCCCCAGGGTTCCCCAAACTGATGAGGGTGGGGCAGGGGGAGGAGGCACTTGGCATCCCTTTCCCTGATATATATTTATTAACATAAGCAGCCAAGGACCTACTCAGGCTGATGTTTTGCTTCTCTACTGCCATCCCTATATTTGAGTGTCCTGGTCTCCAGTCCCAAGCTCCATCTCTGCCCTAAGATGGGCCCCTGCCCTAAACAGGGTCCCTGCAAGGGTACTGCTCCATTGGTGAATTCAAGCTGTTACAAATGAGGAAATTAGAGACTGAGGTTGGGAAGGGAATGCATTCCCCCGACCCATGGGCCAAGACCCAATGAAGGCATGTATTAACTCAGCAATAGATAAACTCCAACTTGTCATCCCCAAACTGATCCAAGTCACAACAGAGTGATGGGACTGCCCCGTTGCGGAGTGGGTACTCACAGCCGTGCAAGTCATACAACCCAGGAGATGAGGCATCTCTGCTCTGTTAGAGATGGACCTGGTTGCCAAGGAACGCTGTGCGTTGGCTGCCATCAACCAATCAGCTCATGGTCTTGGGTTCCATCTTACCCATGGTTCCCCTACTGCCTGTCCCCACTGTCATTTCACAGGCCAATAACAGAATACAATAACCAACCCCAAAAGCATCATCCCCTTCATTGGACAGCACATTTGGTTGCAGTGCAACCACGTGGGACAGCATGGTCTGGGCCTCTCTCCAGCCACCTTCTACTCCTGCCAGATTCAGGGCCAGATCTGGCATGCACTGTATGTGCCACAAGGGGCTGGACCAGCACACATGCTGCGTGCAGTGCATGGGACTGGACCAGGCCCACACACCAGATCCAACTTGTGGGCTGACCTGTGGGCCCAATCGGGCCTGCAGATGAGCCCTGTGCTACTCATCTGGATCATGAGGCTGGATGAATTTGACATCCCTGGAGTAGAGGAATCTGATGCCCCTTGGCTTCAGGCACTGCCTTCCTCTTGTGAGTAAGGAATTCAAAACTCCTGGGGTCTCTGGTTTTCCAGTGAACACACATTTCCTACACTTGCCTTTATACATGAAACATCACACACAAATAGAGGAGGACTGTAGCTCTTATACAGGAGAGATTACTAATGAAATGAATGTGTACAAACAAGAAAAATGGAATATTAGCACAGGCTTGACTTCCAGCACATGGTAGAGATCTTTAAACCAACTGTCTGGATGAAGTTAGTGCATGGGCTGACTAACTTTTTTTACTTCAACCTTTTCCATGAAGAATTTTGCTGGGAGATTTTCTGGAAGGAGTGTGGTTCTTCTGGAACTGGTTTAACCCATTGCCAAAGAACACCCAATAAGTACATTAATCACAAGAAATAATGTACACAGGACAGAAGATCGTTTCATATTTTTAAGTGTTTTAATTACTATACATGTCAGGCAGGTGGGTTTAATTATTCAGTTACTGTAATAACAAGAGTCAAAATTTGTTCCAGTTTTCAGGAACCACTGCATTCAACTCATAAGTATCTAAAATGTTAATTTGCACAAGCAGACCCAAGAACAGTCAGTAGCAGCCCCGCTCCTATCCCAGTCCCTCCTTCCTTTACTCTTTTAACTTGCCCTTTCCACCCCCAATCTTCCCTCTCAGGTCTCCCCTTTACCCCACTTTCTCATACTTTTACACAGCAAAGCTGCAGTTCCCCAGGATCAGAGAAGAGGAGCAAAGTCCAGACCATTAGGCAAGTCTCAATGTCTAGCCCATCCTCTCCTATTCCCTGTGGTGTAAAAGCATACCAAATTAACCCAGGGTATAATTTAGCTTTTGGGGTAACAGAAACATAGGGGGGGAAAAAAATCAAACTGGAATGGATTTCAGGAGGTCATTGAATCTAACCCAGTCTTTCCAAATCATTTCAGCCAAGCGTTTGTCTAACCTGGGCTTAAAAACTTCCAAGGATGGAAGTTTTACAGACTTTCTTGGTAATCTGCTCACTTGCTTAGCCACTTCCATAATTAGAAAATTATTCCTTGTAGCCAT
Source organism: Alligator sinensis (assembly GCF_000455745.1). Taxonomy (NCBI): domain Eukaryota; kingdom Metazoa; phylum Chordata; order Crocodylia; family Alligatoridae; genus Alligator; species Alligator sinensis. The sequence goes on along the minus strand of NW_005841950.1, from coordinate 2,232,714 downwards.
CCATAGTTTCTTTTTGTCCTCTTCTCTGAGGCTACAGAGGCTAGCCAATCCCCATCCTCTTTATAACAAGCTTTCATTTATTTGAAGACGGTTATCAAATCCCCGCTCAATCATCTTTTTCCAGCCTAAATAATCCCAGTTCTTCCAATCTTTTCTTATATGCTATGTTCCTCTATGTAATCCTATCTAACAAATCCTCCTAGTTTATCACTGACACATTGATGACTACTCTTTGGGCACAATGATCCAACCAAGTTACGTATCTATGTTACAGAACATTCTTCTGGACTGGATTTGCCTTAATTTCCTAATAATAATATCATGGGAGATAGTGTTAAAAGTCTTGCTGAAGTCAAGGTTTATCATATCCACTGCTCTCCCTCCCATACACAAAACCTGTCACCTTTTGGTAGAAGGAGATAAAATTGGTCAGGTATGACCTGACAAATACATGTTGGCTGTTCTTGATCACCTTGTTATATCTTACAGTTGCTTAGAAAGAGATTGCTTGACCATATGCTTCAGATTCTTTCCTGATAACAAAGTTATACTGACTAGACTGTAAATTCCCTTTTGTTTATTCCTTTTTTCAAAGTTGGGCACTATATTTGCCATTTTCTAGTCATCTGGACCTCACCTGGCTTGCACGAGTTTTCAAAGAGAGCAGCTAGTGGCACTGCAACTAAGCTCCATCCAAAATTATGGGATGAATCTTGTTCAGCTCTGTGGACTTAAAAACAGCCAGCTCTTTCAAGTAATTTGTAACCTGCCCTTTCCCATCTCTAAACTGATTGTTTCCATCCCTGTTCTTGCTGCTAACCATGTTTGTCCTCTGACGGTTGATTTTTTTTTGCAAAGACTCAAGTGAAGAAAGGCATTAAATGTTTCAGAATTCTCCACATTATCCATTATTAGATTCATTATTAGCTTAATTGAAACCAGAAGTTAAACAAAGTTCACTGACTGATTGAGTGATAGATGGGAGTCCTCTAGGTACAGAGAGACCTGGATGGAAAAGCTAAATAAAGCTCATTTTGGGAGTAAAAAATGAAGAGGTTTATTCATGTTTCAGGAGCGCAGGCTGAGCTGGGTTCCCTCCCCAACCCGGAACCAGGGGTGTACTTTCTCCCCTGTGAATGAAGCCAGTGGGAAAGTGAAGATCAGGGCATTTGTATCAGCAGCAGAAAATGTTACCTGGCCCCATTCATAATTCAGATACACCTGGACCCTTCTGGGGGCTGACCTCAGGGGCAGGGGTGTCCAATCAGGGGAGGTGAGAGCAATGTACTCACCCCTCCACCACCGCTCCACAGCCCAGATCCCTCCCTCGGGGTTAGGGCTGATGCGTCCCTTCCTCGTCACAGACTCTCTGGCAACCCCCACAGCCCAGGCTCCCTTGTCCCCCACGTCCACTTCCCAGAAATGTCTCCCTGAGGCAAATCGCTCGCAGCCCAGCACGCAGTCAACAGTATCAAATCTCTCAGGATTCTTGGGCAGATGCTGCCATGCTTTTCCCCAGCTCACACTTTTCTGATTCTCAGACAGAATGAGTTGGGGATGGGCCGTAGCTGGATCCAGAGTCACCTTCACTAAAGAAGAAGAGAAAACCAATGCATCCAAGGCAGAGCTCAGGCCTGGGAAAGGCTGGGGCCATTCCTCACCCTCCCCAACAGCCCAAGTCTGGCTGGGACCCTCCCTGATCTCTTCCATCTCAGGGCTGGGTCCAAGGGAGCTGCCTCTTTGCTGGGGCTAGACAGGGGTGTTCTTGCTCTCTGCCTCCTCCCCTGCTTCATCTCCCTGCTCCCAGCAGCTAGGACTGGGTAGTTAGGGCAGATGGGGTTGGGCTGAGACCAAAGAGGTATCAGTTTCTGAGGTCCATTCAGGCTGAAGGAATAGGCCAGACTGGGGACACCACAGCCCACAGGGAAAGCAAAGTTAAGACCCAGCAGGCAAAACAGAGGTGAGAGGATGCCCCATGGAGTTACTGGAAGTGGCAGGTCAAGCCAGGCAAAGACTGGCACGTACCAGCCCAGCCCAGCCACTCCTTGAGTCAGCAGCAGTGTGTTTGAGGTGGGGATTTTCTTAACCACAGATGAAAGGATAATGAGCTGCCCTACATAAAGTCAGTGGCCTTCCCCGCAATATTCACTTTATGTTGTTGGGAAACTTTGAGGTGCTTAACCTCAGAGGCTTCTGCTGCAGATGAATCCAGTGCCACACAATAATTTCCCTTTAATTAACAAAACATCTATTGCTGTGAATCGGGGACACTCTTCCCCATGGCCCCACCCTCTGCTCTGCCAGCCCATTCTTTCCCAGACTGACTTACTTGCTTCTGGCGGCTTAAACACCAGAGTGCCTAGACAGTAGAGGAAGAGAGAAAAAAGAGTTTTGTATTATAACACTGCTTCACAATGCCCAATTTTTACTACAAATCAGGGTAATGGGGCTGTAATTCTGGAAGGAAAAAGAAAGGGAAGGAGAGAGGCAGACAGAGACATGTCAAAGCTCCCCAAATATGAATTTAATCTGATTACAGATTAGCCAGTACTAGGCCTAAACACCACTTAAGTCCCAGAAATACAATTATAAGCCTCACTCACATGGCATCTAATGCTTTCTGATATGGAGAATGATGGAAAAGGTCTGTTTGGAATGAAACAGGGCCAAGAAAGGAGAACAGCAGCACTTTGCATCATCTAACAGCTTTCAGGTCATGAATTAGGGCATGGTTTAAACCATGGCATGTGCCTGCATCAGATGAGCTAGCTCTCTTGTTTCACTCAGTTTCAAAATAGTAACCTGACTACCCATCTCTCTTACCCATGAGTATGTCTATTCTGCTGTATTGCAGACAGCTTCCCTGAAGGATTATCATGGAAAGCCATCAGGACTGCAGCCTGAAGTCATGGACTTGGCTAGCACATGCATTTGAAAATCACTTTTTTTCTATAAGGAGCTGCCAACTGTGGTAGGGGCAATTTTAATGCATGGGCCAGAAGGTTTGAGCACACAGCTTAATGCCTTTTTTAAGCATGGGCTTCTACTCTGACTGTGAGGAATACAACCATCAATGCCCATTAGGATTAAGCGGGAAGGAGATATTATTTCCCAGCCTGAAATGCTCAGGAACTCCAAACTCCCAGAAGGCAAAATTCAGACTACATAACTGTACACCTTGGGCCTTGTATCATTTCCAGAGACCTGTAGTCCTTGTGTGTTTTAAGAACAAGGCCTCTGTGGCCAAGGAGTTGGTTTGTGTTCCTTGCTTTCCAGCCATGTTGTCCCCCAAAGTATTCAACTAGAAAACTGTCTATATCCTAGATGAGCTCTTAGAGAGTGTTTGTAAGTAGCTGAGCAAGCTCTGGATGCCTAGACACAAGGTCTGGGTTGTTGGTAAGGTGATCACAGGTCCCAGTTTTGCCTGCAGCAGTGCCACTGACTGTGGTGAGGGTAGGGGAAATAAGTGTCCTGGATTTCCTTTAAAATAATCTGGTCACCCTAATTGCAGGGCAGCTGGAGAGCAGTTCCTATGTGCCAAGTTGGATGTCTTGAACTTTGCTCAAAAGCCCCACAACTAGAAACACTGACAAGAGTCTAAGCAGACCCAGGTGCCTCAGAGGCACTTGGCACCCTTAGAGTGGATCTAATCACAGAAGACCAGTAACCTCAAAGAATAGAACAATAACAACAGGTTTTAAGTAATTCGTTGCTGTTTCCCTATCAATTTATTATACCTGGAAACATTTCTAAACCCTTTCTCCAATTTAAAAATCTAGATTATTTTTTTCTACACTTTACAATCGGATTTTGCAATAGCCTCTCTTTCTCCCAACATCACAGAGACATAACTCAGTTTGCTCAAGCTAATCAGTACCTCAGATGTTCCTCAGAGTTGCCTTTACAGGAGAAAAATTTGGGGAGAATTCATAGACTCACTTTTCCAGCACAAGAGCAATATCCACGTGCTGCTGGAACTTCCAGTCCTTGCACCTAGGGAGAGATAAATATAGTTTTCTATTGCATTATTTTATCCTTCATCAAACATTTTCTTTTCTGTAGTCCTCATTCATATGAATGCTTTGCCAGGAAATGGTGTTATAAAGGGAGGTAACTTTCAGCATCAGAGCAGCATCACTTTCAGCATGACACTGCCATGGCTCCAAATAAAGCAGAAGCTATGAATATTTGCTCTCTGGAGCCCTGGCACTGGTCAGGAGGGCTCTGGAATCCATTAGACCTTGGCATATGTCAGGGTGCAAAAAAAAACCTCTGCCCTACAAAGGCTGCTCTTTATGGCCCACTTACTTGGCCACACTGGTCCCAGTTAACCCCTGTAATGGATTTGGTGTTAATTAGCTCAAACAGTCCTTTAACTATATTGAGTTCTTTATTTCCCGGGCCCACCGGCCTCTCAGGAACCACCATAAACCTTACTCCCTACCCAAACATTAACATAATCCACATAGGTTTCATTCACCATGACTGAAGATTAACTCACAGACTGTGAAAAGATGCCTTCAGCTGCCTGAAAACTTCCTTCTCCTCCTTGGGGTGAGTTCTCTGTCATAGGACTGCTGGCACCAACTTTGCAACCATGGGTCTCTTCCCAGACCCAAAAAGTCTCTGGCCTGGTATTGCATCCATTAGCCAAGCAACCCTCTTCCTCTGCTTTCTTATCTTCCTGACTTTCAGTTCTCTCAGCTCTTCTTTCTTCTATCACAACCTCCCTGACTCCTTTCCCTGGGAGCCTTTTAACTTCCTTGGCCAGCCCCTTATCTTTCACAGCTGCCTCAGTCCTCTGAGCAGGCCTGTAATTAGCCCCTTAGAGTCCTTGCAAGCTTGCGGACTCCTCCAGCCTGGAGTGCACAGTCTGCTACAAGCTTTTGCCAGCCAGCCTGCTACCTTCTCCCCCCAATCCCAGTTACCTAGATATGCTGCTCCCAGTTAACCCCCACCACTTATCAGTCCCGGTTACCTGGTGATACTGGTCCCATTTTCCCCACCTTATTGGTCCCATTTACACAGCTATACTGGCCCCAGTTACCCCATTTACTGGTCCTAGTTGACACCCCTTACTGGTCCCAGTTGCCCAACTATACTGGTTCCAATTACCCAGATATAATAGTCTCAATTAACCTCCCTTACTGGACCCAGTTACCCAGCCATACTGGACCCAATTAGCCCTCTTTACTGGTCCTAATTACCCCCCTCCCCTTACTACTTCTAGTTTCGCAGCTATACTGGTCCCAGTTAACTCCCCTGACTGGTCCCAAATACCTACCCCCTTTACTGGTCCCAGTTACAGTTACCCAGGTACACTGGTCCCTATTATGTCGTGCACCCCCCCCCCCCAGTTACCAGACCCAGTTACTCGGTTATGCAGTTATACTGGTTTCTAGGTTTTTCAAGTTCCATTTTATACCCATGTCACTGTAACGGAGAAGGGATCAGAGCAGCAAACTCATCCCAGTTAGTTTCCCATAACAAATGAAACTGCAGAGCAGCCTCAGGGGAAGCTGTTTCACAGACTGGAGTTAAGCCAGTTCCTTAGCTTTGGTTGTGGCCTCTTGTGGGTAACCTGTGAAGGGCTCTGCTGGAGCAGGACGGAGGCCCACTGATCTATCTATGGGCCCTGGCTTCCCCCAGGCGGGAGCAGGCTGGAGTTTCCCTTCCCAGCCTCTCCTGCTGCCCGGTTCAGGCTCTAATGCCTCCTTTTCCTTCCCTGGCAAGGACTGGTGCAAAGCGAGATGCGCAGGGATTCTGCAGACAAGCCACTCATTTCTATTGTCGCTGCGGGCCGAAATCCTTAAGGCCCATCATTGTTCCTCCCCCACCAGTGCACACACCCATGCACAAACACCCACATGCACACAAATACATATGCACATACACACGCATGCATGCACACATACACATACAAATACACACCCACCCATACACACACATGAACACAGAGACACACACCCATACACACACATGCATGCATACACGCACATGCATACACCCACACACAAACATACACAAATGCGTGCGCATGCACAAAAGAATGCACATATATGTCATGACCGAAAGGCATGATTTTGTGTGTGCTTCGGCACCAGAATTATCCCCGCCAAGTTGCAGCTTCATTGCACGGGAGAGTTTCCTGTTGCAGAGGAAACCCCGGTGCAGGGACGAGTTTCCCGCCTTTTCTGCAGCTTCTTTTGCAGAGTGCATTGCTCAAGTTGCAAGAGGAATGCGCGGTGCAAAAGAGTTCCCGCCACCAGTATGTAAATTCGTTCCCCGCTATTGGCTAGTTTTAAATTATTCACACGTGGCAGCTAACGATTGGCCTGTTAACTGTATAAGAGGCTTGAGCGGTTTCCGCCCAAGCCGAAGAGGACTCCACATCCATCTCATGGGGACTCTGGGTACACGGCAGGGTAATAGAAACCCTGTGTGAGATCCAGAGGAGCGTGGCGGCCTGATCCATCGCCAACCTCTTCCTGTCTTCGAGCGCGACTTTTATAAGACGTATCTACAATTCTCATTTTGGTGGCTCGTTCACCCAGAGCATCCGGAGCTCTGCACCGTGGAGCCTAGCAAACTCCACGAGACCATCTGTGTTGTTTGTCTGTAACTGCAACTCAAGCAAGTTTTCCAGCCTACACCACTGCCATCTCGGTGTAAGTAAACAATCTTTAAAACTACCGATACGCGTCTGTGCCTAATTCCAGCTCGACGGCCTCCCCTCTCCGACCCGGCGTGCCCGGGCTGCTGGCCACAGCCCGCGTGCAGCG
>NW_005841950.1:2221123-2223645 GCF_000455745.1 Alligator sinensis | reverse complement strand
AGTGCTAATTTATTCACACGTGGCGGCTAGCGATTGGCCTGTTAGCCGTATAAGAGGCTTGAGCGGTTTCCTCCCAAGCCGAAGAGGACTCCACATCCATCTTGTGGGGACTCTGGATACACGGCAGGGTAATAGAAACCCTGTGTGAGATTCAGAGGAGCTTGGCGGCCTGATCCATCGCCCACCTCTTCCCGTCTTCGAGCGCGACTTTTATAAGACGTATCTACGATTCTCATTTTGGTGGCTCGTTCACCCAGAGCATCCGGAGCTCTGCACCGTGGAGCCTAGCAAACTCCATGAGACCGTCTGTGTTGTTTGTCTGTAACTGCAACTCAAGCAAATTTTCCTGCCTACACCACTGCCATCTCGGTGTAAGTAAACAATCTTTAAAACTACCGATACGCGTCTGTGCCTAATTCCAGCTCGACGGCCTCCCCTCTCCGACCCGGCGTGCCCGGGCTGCTGGCCACAGCCCGCGTGCAGCACGGAAAAGGGCTCGGGTCGCTCCCGGCCCGCACAGTATACATGCATGTACGCACATGCATTATACACACACATTAATACCTACGCACATACACGCATGCATACACATATGCGCACAAATACGCATACACACACATGCACGTACACATGCACATGCATACATGTGTGCGCGCACATGCACATAAATACACACATGCATGTATGCACATGCAAGCATACACACGCACACTAATACATATGCACACATGCATGCATACACATACAGACACTAATACATATGCACACACACATACACACACATACACACATGTACCCGTACACACGCGTGCACGCGCACGCACATGTGTACACATGCACACACAAGTACACACATGCATACACATGTACATGAATACATGTGCACACACATGCACAAAAATACACACATCCACACAAACGTATGCATATGCACATACACACGCGCACTCACGAACATGCATGCACACACATACATACACGCATGTACGCACATGTCCACAAGCGCACACATGTATACAGCCACAGGCACGCACATGCATACACACGCACACTCGCTCCGCGCCGCAATCCCCGCTGCGGGAGGAGCGGCTCCGCAGGGCTCCTCCGCGCAGCGCTTCTCGCAGCCGCACCCCGCTGCTGCAGGTGTCCTGCGTGCCCATAACCCGGCTCTGCGGGCAGCGCTGCTCTGCTCCCGGGCAGGGGCGGGCTGAGCAGCAGCCCGGGAACCGAGAAGCTCCAGGGACCCTGCTCCATCTCCCTTAATTAATGCATTATCAGGGTATGCCCCTTAGATGGAGCTATCGGGAGCCGAAACAAGTAGACGAGGTGGCCGAGTGGTTAAGGCGATGGACTGCTAATCCATTGTGCTCTGCACGCGTGGGTTCGAATCCCATCCTCGTCGGGGAGCTCACTTTTCTCACCTGAAACTATTTCTCCGCTTTCCCTCCAGGCCCAGCCCTACCAAATAAAGTGCTGCTTCCTACTTCCTCCACACGAATAAAGCTGGCATGGAAAAGCTGCAGGCTGAGCAAGCAGCACATGCTGATTCCCTTTCATCTATGGCACAGAGGGCGAAGTTTATTCAGCCCTAGCAGACCTTGCCAGGGAGCTGGGCTGTGCTGATTTAAATGGCATTGAAAAGCAGGGAGGTAGCAGCATTCAGGAGTCCTTAAACCTGTCACCTTTTGTTCTTTGGGCTGGAATCACTGGGGTCTGTTTTATGCTTTCCCCCATAATCACTCCCGCCCGCTCTGTCCCCATCGTTTCCTCCTTTAGCTCGGTGGGACACGTCCCTGTGGCTGGGGTGGAGGACTGCGAGAGGAGCTGGAGGGGCTTGCACTGTCTGGTTCAAAGCAGAGCAATCTGGGCATCTGAACAACCTGCTGCCACATATTGCTAGCACATGGGACCAAATTGAGCTACCAGCTGCTACAACAGAGTGCAGGCCTGGCTGAGAAGCTGAGGGCATGGGGAAAGGGGCGAGGGGGTCCTGATCCTGGATGCCTTCCTGCATGACCCACCCCAGGGCAGGCAGTGCAGAGAACCCGGATCTGGCCTGCAGAGGGGAGGGAAGTAGTGGTGGGTTTTGGGACAGGAGACGTCCCTTAATTAATAAAATGTGAGTGGGCAACAGTCACCTCCCCTGAAGCGGGGAGAGGAGCGCAAGTCTGTCAGGCTTTACGGGGGGCTGGCTCTGATGGTTCCAAAAAATGCAGGCTCAGGATCATCTCATGTTGGCTTTAAAAGGTTCTGTTGAGTTAACTCGGTCTCCAGGGTGCGAACATCTAGTCATGGGAGGTTCAACCCTGTGTTGAGCAAATTACCCCACTGAATCTCACTCTATTACAGCCTTTTATTGCTCATCCAGAAAAGTATAATGGAGGAGTAATGATTGCTAGACCTCAGTCATTGGGAGATCAAGGATGAAGCAGCCAAGGGCAAGCCAAGTCCAGGCAGCAGGGAGGCCAGGTTAGGTAGAAGAGAGGGTTGTGTAAGGGGCCTGCTTGGATGGGGCTTTCCCT
>NW_005841950.1:2214805-2221076 GCF_000455745.1 Alligator sinensis | reverse complement strand
ACCTCTGATTGCTGAATAACTTGCCTTGGAGTGGGCGAGGGGACAGCTAAGATAACTTCTTTCTCACGTTTGTTTTTTGTGGAGCTTTTTGTTGGCAAAAGCTGGGAATTAAACCCCACATGACAGCCAGAGATCTTTCACTAAACTAACAGAAAAGGCACCGGTAGCTGCCCCTGAAGAGAGACCACAAGGAGCATCCAGGGCAGCCTTTGGAGGGAGCCCTTGGAGAAGAAGACAACGCTTTTCTTGATCTAGGGTAGTGGTAGAGAAATTGTCTTCTTACAAAGAACTCAGAAAGACCAGGAAAGACAGGAAATAATGTTTTGACCTTGTAGATTCCTATTTGCAATCTCTGGGTTGATTTTGTGAATCACATGTAGATGTTTGCACGCCTAATAGAGCTAATGTTGCCCCCTGTGGTACCCTTAAAAGATTTCATAACACCCTAGTTGAGAATCACTCATCTAGGGAAACACTTTGTCACGCTACCTGTGAGCTACCTACGGGCCTCTGTGCTACAGGACAGCGTGTGACATTCAAGGAAGGATTGTATTAAGGAGCATACCCCAAGTTCTTGTCCTCACCAAAGGTATTAAGCCTTCTGCCTCAGGGCCTAAGCCTACTGAAGACCAGGATGGAGCTCTTGCTGGGGGCAGATCATCCCACCTTCACGCTTTTGGGCTTCTTTCAACCTTGTCTGAAGCTTGTGGAGCTGGTCACTGCAAGAGAGAAGTCCCTGGAAAAGGGACATAGCCACAGTGTTCCCCCAACTCTGTGACTGCCCTTCTGGACTCATCACTCTGCCATGCCAGCTCTCCACAAACCACTCCCACGCTGTGTCCCAGAGCCCTGCCCCTCCAAGACACCCATTGTTCTCAAATCTCCCATCAGCAAGTACCCCCAAATACCCCAAAAGGCCCTAAACCCTGGCAGTTCCTAGGCTGCTGGACTACATCCTGAAGTCCCTTCCAGCCCTCCTCTTCTATGATTCTAAAGGGCAGTTACTTTTTGCTTCATCAACTGGAAGTCAAATCTGGGTCCACTTCTTGGAAAGCAACTAAGTTCCTCACTATTCCACCCATACGCCTGCAGAAAGTTTCTGCCCATTGGCCCTTGCATGAGAGCAAATCAGTGATACTGCTGTGGATCTAACACATGTGGCAATGAGATGGGGAATGGTGTGGGAGGAGCACCTCAGCTTGGAGAAGAGTCCGAATCCAGTAGTGACTCAAACCAGAAAAAAATTCCCCTGTAAATGCTTCCTATCCGTCATGTTCCTCCACACACTGATTGCATCTGCCCCAGCAGAAAGGATCCCACCCAGAAATCTCCTTCCCCTGTATGGGCTGCACAGGCTAGAGTGTCAAGGAGGTTCATCCCCTTTTTTAGCCACACCTGGACTTGAAGAAGCCTTGCACCTTTGGAATCAGCCCCCAACACCTTTGCTATTTGTTCTGTGTTTCCATCACATGAGAGAACATACCCGTGAGATCTAAGCCTTCAGCTTGCAATGAGACAATTTACTGCTCACTGATTTGCACTGAGAAACATGCATTTTTGCATTAAAACACTCAGGGGCTGGGGCTGGGGTGGGGGATGTGAGTTCAGGCCTCCATACAGACTCAAAGCTGAGCTCATGGGGTTAGAGTTGTGGCGGTTTCAGCCAAAGGGCCAAACCTCCTGGGTTGCAGTGAGGGAAACCCTGAAATGAGACTTTCATCCTGAATTTGAAAAAAAAAAATCCAGATTGCTTTCATGCTCATCCTGCTCAGGCCTGGGATTTGCGAGCGGTGGAATTGCTCAGCCCCCAAAACTGATCAGCTAGTGTCACAGTCAGTGGTGTGAGACGTCTGGGACTGTGTCCCAGATTCTCCTCTCCGAGAACCAGTGCCTGTATCGTTCAAGGATGCTGAGAAAGGGGTAGTGGGACTGAAACTGGGCAAGGTAGCACACCTTGTAGTTCAGCAGTGAGGCTCCCTCCCCCAGTGCTTGCATATATCAGAGTTGGTGTATGGAGAGGATGTGGCCAGATACTTAAACTCAGGAGGAAAATGTATCACAGTCCCCACTGCCCAAGAGCCTTCTCCCCAGCCCACTCTAAGAACCACAGCCCCCCCCCCGGACTCTCCTACAAAGTTTGCCCTAGGTGCCAACTCTGCTTGTTACACCTCTGGGAGGTATGGACACATCCTGCCCACAGGGTGCTGACTGTTCTAGATAGGTCCCAATACCATGCATAGTATTTGAGTGGCTCTTGGGTGGTGGGGACTATGATACATGGCCTTGCCCCACTTGGGGGCACTAGCTGCAGGAAATAAATAGCGACTCTATTCACTCTACCACACCAGAACCATCAGGGACCTCAGCAGAAGAAAGCTGTTGCTTATTTGAAATGCTATCAAAGCAAGACTTTATTCTGTGGCCAGCAGATGAAGTTCCCTGACACAGAATTCACAGCAAGGTCCACTACTGACATATAATGGAAAGAACAGCCAGAGTCACAAGAGAAACATCAGCTCTGCACCCAACTCCCGTCCTGAAAGAAGGGCAAAAGCCACTCCCCCAAACTGTCTGGTGTTAAGTAGAAACTTACCACATTAGCTAGTCACTTCAGGCCATTGCAAGGAGACAAAAGAAGGGATAGAGTTGCCCATCAAGTTGATGGATGGGTGTCTGGCAGTCTAGATTCCTGGGTATTACATCCAGTAAAGAAGCTTATCAGGGGAGATGTCTAACCACTGTGATACTGCAGTGATACTGCAGGCAAGGGAAGGGAGGGGAGAGCAGAGCAGGTCACAGCACCAGAGCTGGGAGCAGAACCATACATCCTGGCTAGCAAAGCTCCCTTCCTTGACCCAAAAGACCTCAGGCATTCTGCCCTTGCTTAGAGAGTGCTGGTGGCATATTTCACCCTGACAGCCCCAATGGCCTCCACGCCTCTGTCCAGGCTGTAGGCAGAGGGGGACCTCCCTGGACCCACCCGTCCTCCACTCAGCAGCTGCTTGGTGATGCACTGGAAGGCAGGGACAGAGTGGTAGTGGCGGACTTGCAGCTCTTTGGTAGTGCAGAAGATGGGGGTGAGGAGGCCACGGCGGACCTGCAGCTCCTTGGTGGTGCAGAAGGTGGGGGCAGGGTGATCATAAAGGATCTGCAGCTCCTTTGTGACGCAGAAGTGGGGGGGACTCCTGGGGCTCCTGAGATGCATCACAGGGGATGCATCCCACCTCTCCTGCCCAAGCAGCTGGTAGTGCACTCTCTGCATCCATGGGGAGGCTCTTGGGGTTGGCTGTTTCCAGACCAGACATAACCAGGCCAGCCACCCGAGCAGAACCAGTGTAGGCAGCACCAGCAGCACCAAAGAGGCAAGGTAGAGCACCAGGTGGAGCAGGCAGCAGTGAGCCAGTACCCAGTGCCCCCATGAGCGGCCTTTTCCACCCAGGTGATGGCCCATGCTAGGCAGCTTGGCCGGGGAGGTGAGACATGAACAAACAGGGGGAGCCCTTGGAGGAGGGGATGGCTGGTGATGGGGCACATGTGGGAGAGGGCTGGGTGGGGTGGGTTTAAAGGTGAGAGGAGGCACATGGGAGCTGAGAGATGAGATAATAGTAGTAATAGTGGAAGTCCCTGGGGTATTGGGGGCAGGGGGTGAAGAGGAGGTGGAAGCCATGGTTATGGAGGGGGCACTGCTGGGAGGCACAAGAGTATGGTGCTCAGTGGTAGTAGTGGGGGGTACAGGGGTACTAGTAAGGGAAATGGGCATACTAGCAGGGGCTTCATGGGTACCAGTAAGGGGAACAGTGGTACTAGTGGAAGGCACAGGAGTACTAGTGGAGGGTACAGGGGTCCTAGTGTGGGGCAGAGGACTGGTTGAGGCCATGGTGGCAAAGGGGACATTAATGGGGGACACGGGAAGGTCCATTAGCTCTGGCTCAGGCACAGAGGTGTCCTTGTCCCCCTCCTTGGAGCAGACTTGCGTGAAGTGGATGACTGGGGTCCCTTTGTAGTGGGCAGGTGAGTCGCATTTGACACTTTCTGCATCATTCTCCACCTTTGTCTTATCCAGTCCTTCCTCCTGATAGTAGATGCTGGGCTCGTTCTCGGTGATCCAGTCCCGTAGGTAGGCCAGGCTGCAGTCGCAGTGCCAGGGGTTCTTGTCCAGGAAGATATAAGGGAAGAGCCGATCTTCAGGGAAGAAGCCAGTGGGCACAGTACGGAGACGGTTCCCCGACAGCCTCAGGGTCTCCAGTGCCCCCAACTTAGTCAGCAGCCCCAGTGGCAGCTCCTCCAGGGCATTGTTGGACAAGTCCAGGTCTCGCAGCACAGCCAGACCCGCAAAGGTGTCCTCGGGCAGCCTTTGCAGCTGGTTCCCCTTCAGCTCCAACTCCTCCAATTTCCCCAGGGATCGGAAGGCCTTGGGAGCAAGGTCCTTGATGCTGTTGTGAGCCAGGCCCAGGTGGAGAAGGGCAGGCAGGCCCTGCAGCAGGGGCAAGGCTCCCAGAGCATTGTGAGACAGAATGAGCTCCTGAAGCAGGGGCAAAGGTGGCCCAGCGTGGAATGATTTCAAGCCATTGTGTGACAAGTCCAGGCCAACCAGCATAGGAAGGTACTGGAAGGAGCTGGTGGAGACAGATGTTAGGTGGTTGGAACCAAGTAGAAGGATGCCGATGTCTGTGGACAGGTTGGAGGGCACCGTGCTGAGCCCCAGCCAAGTGCAGTTGGCCTGGAGATGGTCTTTGATCTGGTTCATCTCGATCTGACACACCTCCCCTGGGTCCACAGCACTGGCCACAGAGACCAGGGCCAGGAGGGCCAGACGGGCAAGGGCAGGGGGCAGCATGGGCTGGGAAGAGAGAAACAGCACACTCAGGGAAGGAGCACACACACAGATACGGTCTGCCTGAACCCATTGTGGACTGCGGCAGGATCCAACGGGCCTTTTCTGAAGCTCAGCCCAGCAGGTCTTTTTCTCTCACATCTCTACCATGGCCAGGATGGCCCTGGATCTCGCACTGCCCCAACTACACTTTTTTTCTTTTTTACGCACACACACACACATGCATACATATATGAAAATTTTTCATGTTCCAGGTCAAATGAGCCAGATCAGTTCCAAATCTTTTGAATCATTCAAAAACCATACATGGCCCTACTACCAGCAAGTATCCTCCACCTCGGACTTTTCAGTCAGGGGTTTAGATACTTCCAAATCCTTTGGCGGGCATCCTACATGCAGGCCCAAGCCCAGAGGCTTGGGGTTTGGATGACCCCGAGTTTCCCTTGCCCTCAGCCATATGGCCTCAGAAGCAAGCTAGGGAGGAGTCTCCCATTTCCATAAAGTTGGCATGTAGCCAAGATCCTCCCACTGGAAGCTGGCCAGTGGAAAGCTAACTATGAGGCTCTTGTAGGGAGTCCTGTCTACATTTGGACAAGGGTGCCTCCTCTACTACACAGTGATATATTTTAAATGCATTTCAGCTTGGGTTTCAGACCAGTGCACTACACTTGATCTTAGCCCACAAGAGGCTGAGTGTCACAGCAATGTCAAGCTCCCCTGAGCACACACTGGCTCCAAAAATGACTGGGTCCTTAGTGCCCCTGCCCTTGCTCCTGCCAGGAGCAGTGAAGAGGTTAACTAACTCCAGGCTGACTGTACTGGGGAGCCACCTCCACTAACTCAAGATGATGGTGCCACTAGGTCAAAACCTCCCTCCTGATTTGCCTTGGTGCCAATGACAAGGAGTCTTTGACCTGGCAGCACCTCGTCCCCACTTTCCAGGTCACTCTCAGCATTTTTGAACAACCCCCCTGTACCTCCATCTGCCCAAATACGCTTTGCTCCTCTCCCCTTTTGCTGGTGATGCTCAGTCCAGCCAGGAGAAACTGTTCTGCCCCACATAGTGACGCCCATCCTGGATTTGCCTGCCACTGCTGCTGAGCACCTCCTCCAGTGCTGCATTGGGGGGGCGGGCGGGATACAGTGAGCCCCCCACCCCCTCTAGCATGCCATGCAGGCCCTCTGTACAAGTGGCTGCCCCACCCAGAAACAGGTGCATCAGTGCTTGCCCCTCTGATAGGTTCACTCTTCCCCCTGGACTCACCCGTGGGCTCTGATGAGGTCACTCTCCCTGCTTTGCCACCTGCGCTCTCAGCTGTGGAGTGAGTTGCTGTGCTGACTGTGCCAGGACTAGTTGTGCCCAGTTCTGCTATCGGCATCCGCAGCTGCTGGGGATGGAGCTGTGGTTTCCTCTGACTTCCAAACCAGACCCTGTTA
>NW_005841950.1:2208404-2214774 GCF_000455745.1 Alligator sinensis | reverse complement strand
TCCCTACCTCAAAATGAACACATGGAAAGCTCATAGCAGTGTTCATTTGTGCCTTTGAACACTCCCACAGCAAATCACCCCACCCTAGAAACAGCCACACCTTTACACTAGGATACCTCTCCCCAGCCCTTTCTGGACTCGCTCCCCAGCTGTGTCACACCTCTCTGAACTAGGGATTAACCCCTGTTGAGTCTGAGATCCCTCGGCCCTGCTCTGGATCTGCACCCACAGCTGTTGGGGTTTCCTAAGATGTCAAGATGAGAGCCTGGCACAGCACATTCCCACCTCTATGCTCCTAGCAGTGAAGACCCCAGGTCAAACAACACCCTGCCACCTGGCATTTGCCACACATCATTGCCCCAACCCAGGATTGACTGTGTCTTAGCTCTCAGCAAGGGACCACTGGACCAACAATGGCATTAAACAGTCCCCACATGTGCCATCCTGGCTTCATCTCAGTATCACACTAGTGGTCCTTGTACAACTGTCCAGCCCAGAAGCAGCTGCATCTCAGTGACCAGTGACATCCCTCTGCAATCAGTCTCTATGTCTGACCCCAGAAGAGGCTTTAGCCCAGCCCTAAAGAAGACATCCCTATCCAAACAACCTCTGTCTCCCACCCCAGAAGTACTTGAACCTTAGCACTCAATGAAAGCACCATGTATAAGCAGCTCCTGCCACCCACCTCAGTGGCAACTGTATCTCAGTGATGTGCAAGGGAAGCCTATCTAACTTGTCAAGGGAGTATATCCATCTCTTCTGCCCCACCCCAGAGGCAGCTGCCTCTCAGCATAGAGTGAGGAATTGTCCACCTGGTGCAGGTTAACTGTGCTGAGGGATTGTTAAGGGTTATTATCAGCTACGGAAGAAACAGCCAGTGTGGGCAAGGGGATGAATTAGAGGCACAGGAAAGGATTCTCCTTCGTCATCCTACCCACTGTCAGTTCTGATGGCTCTGCCCCCTCGCACAACTGATAGGAGACCGCAAAGCCTTAGTGGGGTGAGCGGGGGAGGGTTGGAAGAGGAGGAATCGTCCAGTTCAGTGGATGAAATGAAAGTTCACCAACAATATTCAGTTCAGGGTGACTGAAAGGGAATGTGAAGGAAGGATCTGCCAAATGAAAAAAACAATCCTTTGACTTAACCTAATATTTTTCATTTCATTTTCAATCTATTTAAGCCTTTTATTTAGCCTCTGCTGTTTAAATTTAGGTCAATTTTTAAGCAATTTTGAAACCAAAAAAGCTTTGTTTTGAAAAATGCTCCAATAAATGTTCCAGCATTTCCAAAGCAAAAACCCATTTCATATTAAAAACGCTGAAGTGAAATGGTCAGGTATTTTCCCAGATCCCCCTAATTTACCTGTATTAAATCTAAATCCACAAAGCTCTATTTTTCAGCACATTTACTTAAAGGTAGGGGGGAATGACTCAGTTCTGGATACTACTTCCAGTGAATGGAAAAGGCAGGAACTGGGACTCTTGGATTTCCTCCTCATTGGAGGAGGAAGGACTTCTTCAGCTCTGAATCTTTATTTCTAATGGGGCTCGAGCAGGGTGGACCAAAAGCTGAACCTGCCCTGGAGACCCCTCATTGGTCTCCTCCCATTTTGCTCAGTTCTCTCCTACTCCCTAACACAGCTCAGGGAGCAGAGCAGTGGAAGAGGATTGAGCAGGTAGCTGGGGTGAGATCCCAGATAGGAATTGGGAATTATATCAGGACTAGCCGATTGCCCATCAAGAATGACGGCAGGGGGCAGCAGAGACAGAGGCCTGTGTCCAGCCCCACCCACACTTCGGGTCTAGCCCTGCTGCCCTGTCCCCCCACCCCATCCCCCTTTGGGTCCAGGGCTGTTTCCCCCCTCCCCTCCCCACCACTTCGGGTTCAGGCCCGTTCCCCCCCTGCCCCTGCCCCTGCCCCTCTCCCTCTCCCTCTCCCCCCACTTCGGGTCTGGGCCCATTCCATCCCTTCCCCCGCCGCTCCCAGTCCAGACCCATTCCCCTCTTCGCCCCACTTGAGATCCGCCTGGCCCTTGTCCACCTGCCTCCCCTGCCCACTCCCCTCTCTCCCTTTCCCGGCTGTTGGTGGGGCCCGGTGGTGGCAGTAGTGGGGCGCCATCACCATGCCCCTACCCCCTCTACCTCCCTCTCCCTCCCTGCCAGCTTTTGTCGAGGCCTGGCAGCAGCAGGGCAGTGGTGGCAATTCAGGATTTAGTCTCCAGCCTGTTGGGGGAAGTGAGTTTGAATCCCACTGCTGTTCTATGTTTAACAACTCTAATGAACGGTGCATATAATAATTAGCAACTTGCTGCTATCAAGGAAAGAACAACTGTGCTTAAACACAAGGGGGAGCGGTTGGACAAGACTAGGGAGCATTGCGTTCATCTAGGGAGCTTAACACACCCACGCTTAACATGCTAAGTTGCCACATGGGGACATAGTCAAACTATCTGTTTTGTGTTGCATGAACAGGAGCACAGTACAATAGTGCCTCCTTTTTTTTCTTCAGCAATCCCTCGCAGCCAAGGATGATTGTCTTCCATGATTGCCCTTTCTGTGTGTCCAAAGATGGCTGATGAGGCCTATCCAGGATTGACAGACTCTACCGCAGCTCAGACAGGTGTTTCCATGTGCCACGGTAGTATCACTCTGCCCCCGAAGTGCCTCTGCTAACCCAGCCCAGGGCTCTCCCCCTGCCACAGCCAGTTCTGCCAATTCTCCTCAGTCCTGGTTTATAACCCACTGCCATGCCAGTGGTGGGCTTCACCTAAACTAGTTCTTGTCAATGCCTTAAAATCCTGGTCTGCTTCCCTTTACTATCCCAGATTTGGGCTTCTTCCATTTTCATCTTTCTTGTACTCCTTGAGCCAGACTCACCACCCTTGGCTATCCTAGCTCTGTTCCTGCCCACCCACACCCCACAAACCTCTCTGCCAGTGCTTCTGAACCCTGACCCCCAGCCTCCCTGCTAGCCTGGCACTGGGCCCACACCTACACACATGAAACAATAGGATGGAAGAACCAAAGGAAAAGAACCTGGGATTCACACCAGGCCTGTGTATCTGTGGACTCCTTGGTCAAAGGAATTGGCAGGTCTGTCCCCAGTGAGGATGTGGAGAGTAAAAAATGTATGCAGCGGGGTAGGAGCAAGGATATAAGATGTGGACAAATGGCTGAAAAGGAGCAATGCAGAACTTCCATCTAGATAATTGCTTCTACAGTATTCCCATTGGGAGGCATCAAGGATGCCTATGCCCAGCTGCAGAAGGCACTCAAAAAGCTGTGTAGTCTTCAGATGAATTCTTCCATTCCTTAAAAAAGGAGGGAGAAGGTATAATATAGTAATGAACTCACGGAGTGACATAGTGAGGAAGGCTTGGGAAGTTCAACCACTGGGAGGCTTTCCTGGAGAGAGGCCCTCTCCTGACTACCAGATTCCCCCTGAGAAACTGAGTAAACAGTCACACTCCCAACCTGAGTAGGGATCCCTTCACAGGCCACAGTTATCGGTGCCAGGAGGTTTCCCCTCAGATTCACCCTTTTCCTGCTGGCCTTGGCAGACACAGCAATGAGGAGACTCCAGGAGTCCCAGGCCTGAGCTGTACCAAGGGGTGACTGCACTAGAAGTCTGCAGAGCTAATTGGCACTGGGCTCCAGGGGCTGCTTCTTTGGGACTCTGCTTCAGGGTCACTGCCAAAGTGGGGTTCCTCTGGTCCGGAAGGAGAGAAGAGCTCTGGCAGGCACTCTCCAGACCTGGGTTTTGGTCTTGAGAGTGAAGCAGAAGAGGGTTTTCATTGTCTGTGCTCATGAGAGGTCTCAGGGCCCTGCTGAAGGAGAGGGATGTTCACCTGACAAAGCCAGACACTGCTGCTGAGCCAGGGCTGCAGGGCTGACGGGCCTGAGGTAGTGAATTGTGAGGGCTGGGGCAAGGACAGAGGCTTGTGGGATCAGTGGAGGATGGGCTGGATGGATGGGGAAGGCTAAAATAAAGCCATAGGACAAGCAACCTGCAGTGAGGACAGCCTGAGCTCCTGCTCTGGACAATATGGCAGGGGCCAGCCTGTAATGGGGACTCCTGGAGCTGGAAGAATAATCCCATCCTGCCAGCTCCTATGTCTGAATCCAGGAGCTCAGTGACCCTTCCCAAGCCACTGTGGTATCAGGCACCACAGCCATAAGAAAACACCTCTTCCCATACAAAGTGATGACTGCCATCTCGCAGGAGCTCCAGGGAGGAGAAAGGGAAAAAGCAGCTCCTTCCACCTGGACCACAAGAGGATTCTCCTGGTACAAACCCCTTCCCTGCTGGTGTTAAATCCCTCAGCATTTAACAACAGTGAAACCTATGAAAGGGGGGGCATCTCTTGTGATTACGGGGCTGGGTGAACTGCTGCCTTCATCCTGGTCTCCCTGATTGTTGCCCTTCTGGTCTCAGGCCTCCTGCCTCTCTCTCTGCTGGGGTGAAATCCCACAATCTTCCCACCTGCAGATTGTGCCTCCTGGACTGTAGCCTCTATGGACTCACCACATAAACCCTCACCCAAGTAGTGGGTAAGTGCTGCAGTTTGAGCTAAGCAGGGAGCAGTGACCAGACAACATTGACGCCGCATGGGGGTGCACGCGGGTGCATGTTCACTCCCTGAGATTGGCAGTGCACCCCCTGAAAGAAGTGCTGCCACCATTGCCCGTGACGCCTGTGGCTGGTCGCCGCTCGTCACCCCCCTCCCCTCACCACCGACACCATCGGCGGCATCTGTGGGCAGTCGCTACTGGCCTCTGGCCGCCACCAACACTGCGGGTAATCGCTGACCACCAGTCAGTGCTCACCAGCCCCCACCCCCACTGCCAACACCGCTGTGGCTGCCTTCAAGAGCTCCCCACTCACCACTGCCATGCCCCCACCACCGCCGCCTGCAGGCGGTCGCTGTGCCCCACCCCCCAGCCTCCAGGGGCATTCATTATTCATGCCAGACAGGTTTCTTTAACCAAAGTCACATTTATTGTCATTGTGGCCCCATCCTGTCTCATTGCACTATGGGGACATTTGAGTCTGCAAATCACACTTCTGCAGACTCACATTTGAGTCTCCAGATCAATAACACGGGCTGATTGTTGACCCCAAAGCTCCCTCTCCTATTATACTGGCCCTTCCATCAACTGCAGGTTTCCCTCACTTTACGCAGATTCTGTATGTGCCAATTCACTCTTATGCAATGATCCTTTTTATACCACAAATTTGTTATATGCGAGATAAATTCACTCTTATGCAAGTGGTGTGGTGGAAGCCTGCAGTCAGCTGCTTTGTGCAGTGCACTATGGGAGTGACACACACTGAAATATAGTCCCCTGTGTGGATCTGTGCTCCTTGCTCGTTGTCTGCGACACGTGTTTCCATAGTTGCCATCCCCATTATGATAGTGCCCTGTGCTTGTGTGTACTGTCTGCTGTTGGTGAGTACCAAAATTGTCTTGTAAAAGTGGTAGAAATGGGTCTGGGGGTCAGTACAGTCAAGGTCTTGAAACATATCCCTATTTGTTACATTGTAAAGCGGGTTCCCTTTATGCAAATTCGAATTATGCACCGTTTTCCACGAACACATGCACAGCATAAAGCGAGGGGAACCTGTAATGATGGAGTTCCATCTTGAAATAGTCCAGGTTCTTTGCTTTACTTGGGCTTTACTTGGGCTTAGATAAAACATTACAAAACTTAACTCATCTCTGAGTTAAAACTCCTCTTCTATTTCCCCATCTGGTCTTGTTCCAACTTAGTCTGCAGTTTTCGGACCTCATCGCAGTATTCTTTGAGCCTCAAAAGCTCTGCTCCCTCCCTAACTCATCTCAAAGACATCTTGGGAGAGAGCAACTTTGTCCATCTTGTCCTCTGCTCTTTTCAGATAATCACCCTTCTCTTGTCAAGAGAAGGTCTCCGTTCCCTTGACCATCTTTATGGCACTTCTTTTGACTTGGAAGTTTTTTCTGTTTTGAACTGTGGTGGTTAGATATTCACACAGTGCCTTGCATTGGGTCTTAGCAATGTCCTGCATAATGGTACCAGAACCCCCTGGTCTCTACTGAACACATGCCACCCAGGACACACGAGTTGCACCTTAGACTTTTGCACAGCTGCAGCACATTGGCAGCTCATGGTCCTTCTGCCATAACAACAGAGCTAGGTCCTGTTTTCTCTCAGTTGTCCCCGGGTTATGTACCCATCTCAGAAGCAAACTCTGTGCCCTTGGTCCCTAAGTACGTGACACGATTCCCTGAGGACACCTGTAGTTCCCAAGAAGGGTTCCCCGCTAAAAAAAGCTAAACACAATGGGACTACACACAATCCTTGAGGAACATTGCCGGTAACTGTTTCTCCAG
>NW_005841950.1:2204494-2208373 GCF_000455745.1 Alligator sinensis | reverse complement strand
CTCTTTCCCACTCCTACTCGTTCTGAGGATCATGCTGCTGTGTCCCCTGGAGAGACATCGTCTTCCACAATTTCAGGATCTATCCCCATCTTCCCCAGGTGGGCCAAGAATTTCCCAGGTGTCATACAGTCAACAGCTCTGTTTGAATATAGATCAGTTAAGTCCATAGTATTGCCCTTTTCTATGAAATTGGCTCTCTTGCCATGGAGGAATAAGTATATTGACACCATTTTCCTTGGATAAACCCCATTGTGTTTTGTCCTGGTTTCTGTATATTCGTGTTGTCAATCACTCTTCGCTTCACAATTTGTTCTTCAAACTTAAATACTATTGGAGTTGGATGCCCTTTCTCCCTTCCTTATATATAAGCACTACACTTGCTATTCTCTCATCAAAGAGCACTACTCCCAAGGGGACCAGTTGGCAAAGATCTGTGCTTTCCCATGCGCTGATCCTTTCAGTATTCTTGGGCAAAAATTATCCTAGGCATCCACATCTGACATTAATGTCTTTCTCCCACCTTTAGAAGTAGCTTTTTCAACTCCCACATCCTCCCTGCCACATAGTACCAACCACTGTCCCCAATGATGTCCTAAGCCTGGTTGAATTTTAAAAAGAACAATTTACTAGATTTTGAGTTGAGATTAGATCTGGGGAAATCTTGATGGGACCTGGCTGGAGCGCCTGGCTCTGAAATCCATGTTGTGCTCCAGATTCCTTCTACTGCAAGACAAGGGAAAATCAGGAGATTTGTTAGGAACAGGCTGAAGCCCCCATAGGTCAAGGCACAAATGGCTCCAAATGATAGTCCATGTTGTGGCCACACTGGTTTCTGATAGAGGCTGCCTGGGCCAAGCAGGACACTGCCTGACTTTTAACTGCCCCTTGCTGCCAGTGCTGGGGATGCTCCCCCCTTCCCACAGCTGTTTTGGGCCTTTCAGACCTATGCTCTGTGCAGGCTCCACTGTCCCTGCACAGAGCACAGTGCCTCCCTTCCTGCCCAAAGGGGGCTTGTCACCATTGCCCTGGCAGGCCAGAGCAGCTCATCCCTTTGGGTGCCAGGCCGGTAGATACAGCAGCCTGCATGCAGAGCCCCAGTCCCAGGCAAGAGCCTCCCTGAGTGAGGGGGGTGATGACTCCTTGCGGAGAAGCTCTCTGCCTTGAGGTGGGGAAGAGTCCTGCTTGGGAAGAGGATCCAGGGGGCCTTTAAGAAGAAGTAGCCCAGGGAGGAGGAAATAGTGTCAGAGGCCCTAGAGGGAACAGAGGTCACAGCCCAAAATCACTCAAGCTCGCTGCTATCAAAACCAGCCCTGCCAAGCCCTTAGTTGATCCCATGCAGGCAGTTGTTACCCTCCAGCCTACAATCACATGGGTCCAATGATGAGCCCTTCATCACTCTCATTCTCCTACCTGGGCCCAGTTATTTTGTGTGGCAGCCGCTCCACTTTCTCCCGCAGCACCACTTGTTTCTTGTCCAGTTTTCCAGACTGTTGTCTCAGGAGCTGGATCTTTCATGGGAGAGAATGAAGCAGGAGATGAACAGTGATCAACCCCCCGGGACATGGCCCCAAAGACACAGCAGCTGCCCCACCTGCAATGCAGGGACAAATCATGCCAGTGCATGCCTATCCATTAATGCAGACATCTGTGTTCACACCCACTGGCCAGAAATGCCAGCACACACAGACCCTCATATATATGAACAGGTGCATGTACACTTGCCAAAGCCAACCCCCAGGCTGGCACACACCTGTCACCAATTATCATACACTACCAGAGATGCACATATGCACACAGACCCTTCTTGAATGCACATGGGCATGCACAAACTCCACGGGACACACTTGCATGTGGACACGGATTCCCAGACTGCTCGTTCATGTCTGTGTGTGTACAACACTCCAAGCCCAGCAGCTCCAGCAGCCACCCCTCATCAATCCCCTGGATGCATCCACTCTCCAGGAAGACAGGGTCATGCCCAAGAGCCTTACCTTTCTCTGGGCTTCCATCTGCCTTGGTGAAGGGGTATGGAAGAAATCAACCTCCACACTGCTTTCTTTCATGGTCCTCAATTTTATTTGCCACCACAGAGGATTGCACTGCTTCAGTTTCCTGTCCTGACGAACAAAGTCCTGCCAGGAAACATAGTGCGTTCCCCTAAGCACATAGATATGGCCATGGTTCTCCATGCTCGGGGGATCCCAAGGTGCTGGAGAGACCCTGTGCCATCCTTTACACCACATACAGCAGCCCCTGAGTCTGGGCCTGTCTGGATCTGGGTTTCTGTCTTGAGGGTGGAGCAGGAGAAGAGGGCCATGAGGGGTCTCGGGTCCTTGCTAAAGGAGAGGGGCATTCATTTGGGTCAACTGGCTGAAGACAAATCCATCCAGTCAGACACTGCTGCTGAGCTAGGGCTGATGGGCCTGGGGTGGTGAATTGTGAGGGCTGGGGCCAGGGCAGAGGCTTGTGGGATCAGCAGAGGATGGGCTGGGTAGATGGGGAGCCCCCAGGCAAGCTGCCACCAGTGAGAGCAGCCCAAGCTCCTGCTCTGTATAACACGGCTGGAGCCAGTCTATCATGGGGACTTCTGGGGCCACAGAGAACAAGCCGACCCTACCAGCTCCTCTGGCCACATCCAGCAGGTCAGTCCAGCTGGGTCTCCTGGGCACAGGGGATGGCTCTGCCAGTGCCCACAGCCACTCCCCTCACTTCTGCACATACAACTGCTTAGCTGTGCCATCCTATTTCCCTCATCTAGGAGAGGAAACAGGACCCTCCAAGCCCTCACCTTTGACCGAGGTGTGCTAGGTGGGGGCTTGGGGACCAGGTCTTCATCCTTCTCACTGGGCAACTGAATCTTGGGGAGCTGGAGGGAGAGAGAAGAGCTGTTCAGCAGAAGCCACCCTGGGGCCAAGTCTCCCCCAGCAGGTGATGAGCAACTCCACTGGACTCTGTGGGGAGCCAGTGGGGGCTCTTCTAACTCAGTGTGGTTCCCACCTTTCACTTTACAAAAGAGCAGCCCTGGTCCTGGCAAGACCTGGGGAAAGCTCTGCTCATTCAGTGGCCAAGCCCTAAGGTGGTCCCAGGCATGGAGGCAGCCTGTCCCCACCACCCAGCAGGTTCTGAGGGTTTGGGCCTGTTCATCCCCACAGCTCCTCCGCAGAGCTGGGCACCATAAAGATCATCAATGTTTGATTTTAGGAGTTACAGAGGAGATGAGCTGAAAGCACTCGGAGAAAGAAGGAAAGAGCCCAGGTCCCAGCCACAGCTGGAGCACAGAGTCTCATACACAAGCAGGAGCCTGAAGGCTATTAACCATCTTCTATTATCCATCCTGCTCAAGGTCCTGGATAAGTATCTGTGAGTCAGGCCTGTCGTTGTTGTATTTGGCAGATTATTATAGAATCATAGAAATGGAAGGTTGGACAGCACCTCAGAAGTTCATCTAATCCCGTATATGAATTCAGACAGAGATCCAGTTGCAAGACCTCAGGCTACAGAACAGGCTGCAGGAAGACAGACAAAGACCTAGGCTTTGAACAAACTGAAAAGGTGAGTCAAGCTGCAGCAACCGCTCGGGACAGACTGAAAAGGCTGTAAGGAAAGAAGGGGACAGTTACATTAGACAAACAGGAGAAGCAGCTGGAAACTGCAATCAATGGCCACAAGGTGAAAAACAGAAGACTCCACAAATCGAACTGCAAGGTGTTGCGAGGGGAGACAAAGTGCATGGGGCAGGAACATGCAAAGGTCCAGATAATATCTTACATTGGAAAGACCCTCCAACAGTTGAGAGAGAGAGAAATAGTTGGTAACCAAGAGCAGCAGAAGTGAAAAAGGAGAGCTGGCAAGCCACTTACCACCATTGGAATGGCATTT
>NW_005841950.1:2174789-2204463 GCF_000455745.1 Alligator sinensis | reverse complement strand
GAATGCCGATGTCTTTATAACTGCTTATTATACTAATCTCTAACAATATTGCTATCTAAACTAACTATCCCAATGCTACAGTGACTATACTAATGCCTATTGCTAACAGTACTACTAACAATGCCAATAATTGAAAAATGTAATAATAAAAATTGGAATATTAACACTAATTCTACCACTACTGCTAATATTAACAATAAGTAAAGAACATTAACAGTAAATCGTAATAGCTAACAGAAAGCACTAGTGCTCCTTTGGGGTAAACCCACAGAATGACCAGAAAAAAGCCTTTGCTCTGACTTTATAACCGCCACAACACTGGTCTCCATGGCGATGTGATGGCATATAGGAGACGCATCACAAAGCATCCCGTGTCAGACCCTATATAAAGTTTGGACTGGGCCAGATCCTGTACCCATATTGGGGATCTCCATGGTGCTTAGGTGTCTAAGGGGGATCCTAGTCCTCCCTAAACTACTAATGCCACAGGGGGTTTGGTCCTCCTTATCCTTGCCACTTCATCATCGCTTAGTTGGAGGGCCAAGATGAGCAACACTGATGTGTTAATGGCTTTACAGGGTTAGCTGAGCCAGACACTAGGCCAGCTTAGAACAAGAAGGAAAAGTTAACTTGTGAACCCCCTTCCCCAACCTTTGACTTGTTTGTGGATCTTTCCTGGCCCCCCTTGGCACATACAGTCTCAGTAGTGACCTCCCCAGGGGGACAAGGGGGAAGGATGGAACTGTCCTCTCCTTGGCATGTCTAAATGGCAGCTTTTTAACCTCGTAAGTGCCAAAAATGCCATGTTTGTGCAGGGAATGAGTCTGTTTCCCAGCTGTGTGGAGATATGTGTGTGCACACAGACTGCACATGCTCAATAGGGTACACAATGGCTGCATGAGCTCACACTCCTACCCACCCAGAACTGCAAGCAGCCCCCAACCCTTTACCAGTGAATAGCAGCAGTGGAGGAGACAGCCACCTTATGGCTTGGCCCCACTGCTGAGTAGTTATAGCACTTGCCCACAAGCAGAAAACCCAGGGTCTTGACCCTCTTCATCCAGAGGGAGCTTGGAGCTGTGTCCCTCTCACCTCCCACCACAGTGCAAACATACAGGTGGGAAGACATGGCATGTTCCTTATCAGGTCAACATCTGCCTCCCTCTGGCTGGCAGTCTCTGCCCCCCTCCCACCTGGTCTCACAGACCACCCACCATCCCTCCTCCTCTTGACTGTCCAGGGGGCCAAGCTTTGAAAGCAGTGCCAGAGTCAGGAATATCAGAGCAGTGGTGTGAATGAGGGAGCACTTGGTGCAGGTGTCAACAAGGCGCAGGTCCAGCCTCTTTCAGGGAGGAGGTGAGAGCCCAAGTCACTCTGCTACTCCAGGGGTTTGGAGGGGTGGTGGACTTCTAGTTCCCTGTCTGAAAGTGGACTGGACATGCCTTGAACTCTCTGAATCCTTTTCCGCAAATGCCTGGGCCCCCACACACTGGACTCTGGGTGTATGGAAGCAGCTGCTCATGGAAAACACAAGTCACAAGTCCCAGAAGGGGACTCAGACTCCCAGCCCCAAAAACATAGACTCCTAGAATTATAGAAAATGAGGGTTGGAAGGGATTTCAGGAGGTCATCTAGTCCAACCCCCTGCTCAAAGCAGGACCACCCCCAGCTAGATCATCCCAGCCAAAGCTTTGCCTAGCCGAGTCTTAAAAACCTCCAAAGAGGAGGTTCTACAATAGAGGCAGGTGAAGTCTGGCCCGTGGGTGGGATTGGGCCTGTGGCAGACTCCATTTCCCAGCAGCCCCTGTGGCCAGTTTCCATGAAGACCCCAGCAGTGGCAGGAC
This sequence comes from Alligator sinensis, assembly GCF_000455745.1. Taxonomy (NCBI): domain Eukaryota; kingdom Metazoa; phylum Chordata; order Crocodylia; family Alligatoridae; genus Alligator; species Alligator sinensis. The sequence goes on along the minus strand of NW_005841950.1, from coordinate 2,202,619 downwards.
TGTGACAGCACAGGGCCAGGGTTTCCATGGAGACCGGCCCCAGCAGCGCTGGCAGTGCAGGCAGTGGATTGCAGCTCTTCTCCAGCTCCAGACCATGCTGTCACTGCCGCAAAATCCCAGCCCTGGCCCCAGAGCAGCTCCCCACCCATCTGAACGCCCTGCCAGTGCTGCTGGGGCCAGCCTCCGTGGAAGCCCTGGCCCCAAGCTGTCACAATCCCAGGCTGCTAGGGTGTCCATGGAAACTGGTCTCAGCAACGTGGGCAGGGGCTGCTGGGAAATGAAGTCTGGCCACTGGCTGGATCTGCCATTTTGCCCACCCCTGTTTTACAACCTGTTCTAGTGCTTCACCACCCTCCTAGTGAGAAAGATTTTCCTAATATCCAACCTAAAGTTCCCTTGCTGCAACTTGAGGGCGTTCCTCCTTATTCTATCACTTGCCACCACAGTCCAGCTCCATCCTCTTTGTAGCCACCCTTCAGTACCAAACCCGTGTAAAACAACATGGCATAATTGGCAGGAAAAGGAGACAAGGAAGCCTCCCTTTTGCTCCTTTTGGTTTCTCAAGGACATAAATCCCAACTAACTGACACCTTCCAGGTCCATGAGAAAGCTAGTTAAATCCAGTTCTAAAAGTTTCAGTGAGACAAAGACATTTAAATAAAACTAATCAAAGATCATTCATTAAAATATTGGGACCAGCCATCTATAAATATTGGGCATAGGCTGGAGGGAAATTTGGACTTTTACATTTTGGGACATCTACTTTTGGACTTCAAAATCTGGACTTCTCCAAAGCTCAAGTCCCCAAGGGAACAGAGAGGCCTGGCTAGCAGACTTGCTTTCTACCTGAATCTGAGGCAATGTAAGCTTTGTCTTTATTAATCTCAATAGGTCTTTTCTATTGGGTATCCTAATAATCGAGTTGTGACTGGAATGCTCTCACTGTATCACTAATCTCCATCCCAAACACAATTAAAATTAAGTGTAACAATCTCTCCAACAAGATGCCTGGGCTCTCCAGACACTGTACCCACCTGAGTCCTCCCAACTACCCATATGCCTCCTTTACACCATCTCTCCCAGCAAAGCAACCTACTCCTCCCCTCTCCCAACTTCTGGGGGCAGGGGAGAGGCTCTGCTTTGAGCTGTTTGCCCTTCTCCCATCATACCAACCCCAGGGGATCACCCAAGCTTCCTTCAAATAGAGCCCTGAAGAGAGCTTTTGGAGAGTCCCACAAAAATCAGTTATAATCATTATAATGTCAAGATTTCTACCTTCCCTTCTAGTGAAATTAGTGATGAAATATTAACTGTATTTGCATGGTGCTTCTTTGAAATAAACATCAAGGAAGACATATTACATGGACAGAGATTTGACACCCATGATAAATTCCCAGCAATGACTTTTCCACTGATAACCATGCACATGAGGTCTCTTTCATGTTGTTCCCATTGTTGAAAGGACATCTATATCCCCAAACCCAATGAGGCTAAATTTAAGAGTAGCTATGGGGAAAGCACATTTACAGGGGTGTAAATGTGAGTGAGATGTACTGGTACTACAGGAAGATGGTTCAAGACAAGAACCAAGAATGGCAAGAATGGTGGGCATCATATGGAAGAGAGAGGAGTGGCATAGACTATTCAGAGGTAAGCCCTCCAAAGACAGCAACAATGATGAGGAGGACGACAACGATGATGATGGATATGACCACAAATACAATAAGTGAAAGCACTGGGGAAACAGGTGTGGGGAGTTGGGAAGGGAAGGAGGAAGGGTGGGGTGGGGCACTGAGGTAGTCCTTTATGTAATTGTGATGGTTAAATTGTGATGGTGACAGTCATGCAGGAACACAGGTGTGCAGGTGTGTGGTGCAGTTTTTGTAACAGGAATAAGAATGGTATAATTGTAAAGGTGTGTTTTGGACTGTCAAGTGAACCACAGTATTCACAAGATAGATAGATAGATAGACAAACAGACAGACAGACAGACATTTTTTAATATAAAGTACCTGGCAGGGGAGATACCACAATGATGCTGTTGGCCCACGTGGTTTTACTGTACCTGGCAGGGGAGTTCCCCTTCTTCCTGGCCTTGAATGACTTGGTGTAGTTGAGGGTGGAGAGTTGTCGATCCGTTGATCTGTCCTTTGCACTGCAGGCAGGCACCCCTGTGAGTCCACCATAGCCTCCCAATGTGAGGATCTTGGTTACACAATTTATGGAGATGAGGGATTGATTTCAGGCTTTCCCCCTAGCTTGTTCCTTCAGTCTTTTGGCTATGGGCAAGTGAGACTAGAGGGCATTTCAACTCCAAGGCAGTGGCCTCCATGCTTTTGGCTTGCATGTAGGATGCCTGCCATGGATTTGAGAGTATCTGAAGCCCCAGGATGAAGAGTCTGGGAGGGAAAATACTGGCCAGTGGTAGCACAACACAGACTTGAACAATTAAGTTCTGTTCAGTCAACAAAATTTGGAACTGATTTGGTTGATTTAGTCTGAGACATAAAATTAAAAAATAAATAACATAACATAATGATATTTGGGTAAGCAGGACATGAGCCACAGTCACTCCTCTCACTCCTGCCTCCTGTAGCTATTTCACCTTCCACAATGGCAGACTTCCCCAGGGCATTTCCTAGTACACACTGGGTGTATCTACATGAAACACTTAATGGACAGTAGCCTAATAACACTGCACAGTAGCCTAATAACACTGCACAGTAGTGCATCACAGCACAGGCAGTGCTAATACACTATTGTGCAGTATTATTAGGCTGCTGTGCAGTAGCATCACCAAAAAGGCATTTACCAGCACTATCCACAGTGCACAGTAACTCTAGTTACTGTGCATTTAGCTAGTACTTCTTTAAGTGAGTACTAAATTAAATGCACAGTAACTACTGTGCCTTAATGTGTAGACACACCCACTGGTCTCATCTCACTAATAGGGCTCCTGGTCCTGGTGCTGTTTTAGGAATTGGATAACACAATTAGGGGCCCTGACAACACTTCTGAAATTGCCTAGCCCCCTTCCCTGCTGCACAGACACAGCTGGTCCCCTTCCCCACCAAATTCTGGGTGATGCTGAGTCTGTGTCACTCTGGTCATGGTGCATCACAGGAGCAGGGATGTGGAGCTGTTTATTTCCCCCACTTACTTTCTGGGGCAGGATCTGGCCAGCTCCAGATTAAGGCCCTCCTGCCCCTACCCATGAGCAGCTCATAGACCCTGCGGTGATGCGTGCTGGCACAAAGACTGCATTGGGTTGCACAGGCATAGGACAGAAGCCTGCCCACCTCCCACCCGATATGCTTTGGCCCAGGACAGCAAAAGCATCAGGATATAAAAAGGCTTTGATTTCAGGCTGCTTTTGACCAGCCTGTGGCGCTGGCTAGTAGCACTGCCAACACAGGACCCAAATGCAGTGATGGCTGGGCTGTCCCAGTCTGAACCAGAGAGACTCACGGGGACTGGCACCAGGAGGAGAAAACCCCAGTCCTGCCTTGCCTTCCTGTGGTCCCCAGTACCCTGGACAGCAGTATGGCTGGCAGTCAGGTCAATGCCAACTAGAGCAAAGACTGGGCAGGGACAAGGTCAGCTGGGGCCTCAGCTCTGAGTTCTCTTCCATGATTGTGTCTGGTCTGTGTGATGACTATATGCCCATTCATAGCCCAGGTAGGATGCTACCACCCTCAGCTGAGCCACAGTTGTCTTCAAAGTAAGACACAGGCACCCCAAACAAGCTGGCAAGAGTTGCTGACCAGCCTCTTCAGTGCTTCTTTTGTGCTCAGCCGACTGGGGGAAGGTGCTGCTTATGTCATGTACCCCCACCATCCCCAGCCCCTGCCCCAGTGCAAAAGCAGAATGGAGAGAAATACCTACAGCAAGGCCCTGGCAACACAGGCAGAGCCAGGGCCCAGCTGCAGGGCAGTAACTGGGCCAGTAGCCTCCATGGAGAAAGCTGCAGGTGAGCAAAAGCCATATTCCCCTCACACCCCTGGGACTGTGCATAGTGCAGGGGTGGTTGGAGGCAGTAGTGAGAGGCACTGAGATGAGGCTGCTGCCGGGCAGTGAGCAGACTGGGACTGTGTGAAGTGAAGTGCAGGGAGCAGTAGCCTTGCTCAGGGATTCCCATGTGGGAGCACCTAGCCTGCAGTTGGGTCCCCTCAGCTGGGAGAGGAGGTCAATCCCTAGAGTAGCACATCCCCCAGTTTGGAGGAAAGATGGCCCTGCCCAGATTTTGGATTTGCTAGCCCTGGACACCCTTGGCTGGGGTGAGAGAGGATGGGAGTGGGGTGGCTGATTGTGTCTTCATCACTCACAGCCCTGGGAAGAGGGCAGGGATAGTGGCTCTTGCCCAGGCACCCTAGAGGCAGGACTCTCATGTGTAGCATTGATGTGGTTTCCCAGGTGCGTTCTGTGTCCCCATCCTAGGTGTTTTCTGTGTCCCGTTCCCCCCAGAGAAGCTCTGCCTGAACACTTTGCTGGCCAATCAGGGAGCCTTGACCATCAGGAACACCAAGCGAGGTCCCTGAGGGCACATCTACAGGGCGCAGTCATGCCAGCCAGAGACCCCCAAGTGACATCTATATGAGTTAGTTCAGCCCTGAAAAAGATGCACCGCGCTAATGTGATGCTCTGCTGGAACAATCTCCTTTGCTCCCAGGCAGGCACCACACTGACCTGGCCAGGATGCTCTGAGCTTGGAGATGCTGCATTGGGATTTTCCTGGGGTATCTCTGTGGGGCACTGCACTGGGTAGAGCAGACCTACTCTGGATGGTCCGTGTGGGGGCTCAAACTGGGGCTGTTTTTGTCCCCAGCACCTGCCCAGAGGATAATACCACAAATTCACCTCTATAAACACACACCATTATGGGTGTAAGTGACACCAAATCCAGCTGTGTCTCCCTCTCACGTGAATGCATCCCAGGGACACTGTAACACAGAGGCCCCATGTATCAGTGCTGGGACATGGGTGGCCAGGCCTAGAAGCCAATCAGGGCTCAAGATTACTAGATAGGGGTATAAACCGGAGTCAGAGATAGAAAGTGAGTTTGTGGACAAGCTGAGTCAGGGACCCAGGAGACCAAACAGAGTGAAGTCTACAAGCAAGCTGAGTCAGGGCCCCAAGGGGTCAGGAAGCAGCCAGTTACCAGAGGGGAAGTCTAAGCTCAGGAAGAGCCCTGTTGCCCAGACACTTCCTATTCATCTCCCTCGATCATCATTCCCTGCAGAGGGTCCTTTGCAGACCTGGTAGTCAGGCAGCACAGTACCAAATTAGGCACACCTCTGAGGAGGGAGGAAGAGGAGTAGCAGCAGCAGCTCCAAATCCAAGACCAAGTCAGGGCTGGAGTCAGAGCTGCAGCAGCTGTCTCCTCCCCCCTCCTCATCCCCCCCCCCCCCCCCCCCCCCCCCCCCCATCTTAAATGGGGGGGAAAATCTCATCTTGAATTCACGTAAAATACAATAGGTTGGTGACTTCTACAGAGCCGTCTGCACGGGCACATATCTGGCATGCTACACCAACTCCCCAACACCTGTCCCTTCTGTGAACAGAGGGAGACCCTTGTGCACGCCTACAAGTGTGCCAGGGTTCAGCCTCTCTGGCACTTCCTCAGGAACGTCCTCTTGAGCTTCTGGCTGCACTTCTCCACATGCCTCTTATTTTATGCACTCCCCATCCAAGGTCCCACAAAGTCCCAGGACCTCCTGGTCAACCTCCTCCTGAAACTGGCCAAATTCGCCATTCACCAGACCAGGAAGGAGGCTCTGGCCAGAGGGAAGTTGAGCAGCTGCTTTCCTATCGCTCCTCCACACACGTCTCCAGGCAGTTTCACTGGAGAGCATCCACAGGTTCAAGGGGCAAAGGGTGCTGGCTGCTGCTCTCTGCTTGGTGTTCCCCCTCACAAGCCTCATTATCCACCTATGACTTTCACTCCCAACCTTGGTTTTTCATTTCTTGCCCTGAGCAAGCAATTGGTATGCATCTAGTAGCCTCCCTGTAATCAAGGGAGGCTTATAGCTTTCCTGGAGGACTCTCACCCACCACGCTCCCTGCATAGGATGCATAGTTTGTTTGTCTCCCTGAATTCATATAGGCCTATTTGAAACCATTTTTGCATGGGCCTTAAGCCCACTAATTTACAAGAGGCCGCCACTTATAGGCGGCGAGAGAACTGAGCTTATATAGGAAGGAGTGGAGCGTCAGGTAACAGCAGCCAGGAAGTGGATGAAGTCTTGGGCCCTGCTGAGTCTTTAAGCAGGACAAATCCAGCTTCTGGGAGCACCAAGAGGGTGGTGGGTTGAGATAGGTGCTATGCTGGTAAGGCTAAAAGCGTGGGCTCAAGGCTCCAGGTTTCTGCCCTGGAGGGACTTGGACCCAACAGGTGACAATACTCAAGCAAAGGTAACCTCAGCCCTGTGCTTGCAGGTAGCCTGGCCCAACCCTCCTCATAATAATGTCTTATGTGCAGTCAGGGACCATAAAAAATGTTATGTGACCTGCATGTCCAGTGACAACAAACCAGAGCAGCTCATCTGACAGGCAGGAGCTGTTTTTTCAAGTAGTCATGAGTAAAGAATAAACCCAGGAAAATTGTGATTAACCTACAAGCAGTTGGTTAGTTCATAGCTTTATCAAATGTCAGAGAGCTGGGGTCCAGACACATTTACTGAGAGTAACAATAACAGATAGCCTTCTATTAGAGAGACCTGCTGCCACCTGCCCACGCAGCTAGCAAGATCTCCGATCTGCCCCATGTACCTTCCATAGCTGGCAAACGTAGCAATCTGCAGAGCTTCAGCCACTACCTACACAACTCTTACATGAAAAAGGAAACAAGAACCAACATAACCTATAATCCCTTTGTAATGACATGTGGGTAATGCTGAGCAGAGCCCTGTGGGGGCAAAAACCAGTCTGGCAGTGTAGCATCATGAAGACAGAGATGTGGAGCTCTGTCTTTCTGCCCCCCACCCAGCTCTCTGGGGCAGCGGCTGGCTGCAAATGAGGCCCTTCCTATCCCTGGCTATGAGGAGGTCCCACAGACCCTGCAGTGACAGGCAGTGGCACAGAGACCGCAATGGGGTCATATAGGCAGTCTCTGGCCCAGGACAGTGCAGGCATTGGGGTGTAAAGGGACTTTTATCTTGGGTTGTTCCCAGCAACCTGTGGTGCTGGCTGTTAAAGCTGCTTATACAAAACCCAAACACAGCAATGGCCAAACTGCCCCAGCCATGACCCAGAGAGATATGGGGGAGCTGCCATCAAGGGAGAGCCCCGGCTTTGCCCTGCTCCTCTGCAGGTCCCTGCCCCACCCCTGCGGGCAAAAAGGGGGCTGAGAGCTGGGCCAGAGCTGGGAAGGGATGGCCCATGCTGTGTGTGTCAGGGTCAGCGCTGGGTGAGACTGGGCAGATGGTCAAGGGACCTGCATTTGTGCCCCCATCATTGAGACAAGGACTGAAATAAGGGCACAGGGTCCCAGAGAAGGTGTCATTGAAGGTGAAGAGATGGGACTTGTCAGTCACATTATAAAATGAAACCTTACCTGCCTCGTAGTCCAGGAAAACCCCCACCCGCATGGGCCTCACACGCACAGAGAGGGGAATTCTGCAAGAGGCGCTGGCTTTGTATCCCCTGTCCCGCAGCCACAGGGTCCAGTATCCATTGCCAGGTTTGCATATGATGTCCCCCTTCCTGTGCACAGACTCCCTGCACACCCCCAGACCCCAGCGCCTCTTGTCTCCCACCTCCACCTCCCAGTAGTGTCTGCCACCCATGAACCTCTCAGAGCCAAGGACATTTACATAAGTATCAAATCTCTCAGGGTTGTCAGGTACATCCTGTCGTGTGCCTCCTTCTCTCACACTTTTCCGATCTTCAGACAGGATGAGGTAGGGATGAGCCGTGTCTGGGTCCAGAGTCACATCCACTGGGGAGAGAGAGTCACAGGATCAGGGCTGGTCCCTGCAGTCAGATGGAAATTTGCCTACATCCCCAGGAATCAGCTCCCAGCTTTGAAATCACAGGTGCCCAGAGGGGAAATGGGGAAAACCAGAAAAGACACCAGGAGCAGAGTGGAACATTCCCACCCAGCCTGTTCCTTCCCTGGGGCAGAGGCATGGGGGAATGAGGGCTGGGTGTTGGACCCATGGGAGGTAAGGAGAGGGGCAAGTGCCAGGGGGTAAGAGGTGGCAGCAGGTCAGGCCCTAGTGGGGGGAGGAGCTAAGAGGTGCTGCGAGGGGTGGGGGTAAGAGGGGAGGATGAAGACAAGCCCTCCGGGAAGGAAGAAGAGGATTGTGGGGAGGGGAAGATGAGAGGATAGGGCTGGACCCAGGGGATCTCTGCTCTGAAGTCAGGACTAAAAGCAATTTGTATCCCTGCCTCTCCCAAGCCCAGGTTGGGCTGCTCTGGGGGTGCAGCTGGGACCTGCCATACCCACCAGCCCTATGGGCATAGCACAACTCTCCTCACCCAGCTCTGGGGACAGCCATGTCTGGGCTCAGCTGGTGGAGAGGAGAAGGCAGGGGGCCCTGGGGAGTGGAACTAGACACTGGGGAAGCTGGGCCTGTTGATAATGAGTCTGGGGTCCAGTCCTTGCTGACTGCCTCCTCCCTCTGGAAGCAGCTGCACAGGGGTAAGTGCCAGTTCACACCCATGTAATGCACCTGCTCCAGGGATTTGCACTGGGGCAGCTGCATTGACCAACGGGGCTGGAGGAGCTGCGCTGAAAGGAAAGCACCAGTCCACGGTGCTTTGCGGCCTGGCCCTTGCCAATCTCTGTACAGGGCATGTGTCTCTGAGAAGATTGCTGCTGACAAACTCTCGCCATTTGTCCCACACACAGATCATCCCAGTGCCAGAGGAAAGACCAGCCCCAACTGTGCCACACAAGCCCTCGCACAGACAATACCCATGAGTGCAGCTCAGAGCAGCAGCGTCCCCACAAGCAGGGCCGGGTCAGTGCCAGGGAGCAGACTGAGGCTGGGTCAGTGCCTGTGAGCTCTAGCAGCGAGCATGGCGCCAGCATCAGTGAGTGATGGGGCCCTTGGTCTAGCCAGCCTGGAGCAGTCAGGTTGTCCCTCAGGATGGGAGGCCCAGCCCAGGAGGGGTTTCATGGTAGGGTCTGCTCAGAGGCATTTTGCTGGGGGCTGATGAAAGGCAGCTAGTGATTTCCTTGTATCTGGTACAGCGTTACCCAGAGAGGTTGCCCAGAGTTATCCAGAGAGGTGGTGGAACCTCCATTCTTGGAGGTTTCCAAGACCCAGCTAGACAAAGCCTTGACTCAGGTGATCTAGTTGGGGCTGGTCCTGCTTTGAGCAGGGGGGTGGACTAGATGACCTCCTAAGGTCCCTTCAACCCTCATTTTCTACGATTCTATGAAACTGTGTAAGGTGCACATGGGTGATGTATGGATATGTTCAGATTATGATAGTGGTCTCAGCCATTTGCCAAGTCCCTCTCACATCTACGTGACTGCCAGGTGCAGGCCGATGTACACATGCTGGCTAATCCATGAGGGAACAGCCTATTCTCAGATCTTTGCCATCATTAAGGCTCGTTACCTGGTTCTCAGGACCTCATTGCTTAAATTGGAGCCCTGAAACTGCCAGTCCTTGGTCAGTGTGAAGGCAAATGATCTGGCTGTCTGTGGCTCAAGACTGTACTGAGGAGAAGGGATAAGGATCCCAGCTCACTCCTGGGCCCAGGATCTCACAGGGTCCAGCCCTGCCTAGGGCCCAACAGGCACAGAGTGCACTGGCAGCAAGGGGAGAAGGCAGCAGGGACACAGTGACTCTGGCTGGTCAGAGGGACAAAGCCCAAATTTGGGGCACTGGGACAGTGACAGAAGCAGATAAAGGAAGTGCAACTCCCCAAGGGGAGCAGTCTGGGGTCACTGACACGGAGGGGTCAAGGTCACTCACTTGCATGTGCTCGGGCTCTTCTGTATCCTGGAATTAGCCAGCAGAGAGAGAGGTGAGACTTCACACAGCAATCACTGCAGTGGTACCCAGTGCAGAGACACTGGGGCAAACCCTGCCTTCCCACCCTGCCAAATGCCTGGGTCTGCCCAGGAGCTGGGGGTGAGGGAGAAGTGAGGGCTGCAACCTTTGGCCCCAGATCTCTGCAGCAATCAGATGAGAACTAAACACCCACAACTCAGGGATTCCCAGAGGGAGGTTCCCTTCAGCAGCATGAATCCTGCCTCATCAGCCTCACCCAAAGGAGGGGGCTGGAATCCTGCCTGAGTGGGGAAATGCTGGTGTCACATCCAGGGGCACCAAGGGAGAATCAGTATCACTGTGAAGCCATCACTTCTCCATGCGCTGATGTTTGGGGTCTCAGTACCCAGCTGTCCCTTCTCAGCAGTGCCCCCTTTGGTCTATTTGAGTCTCAGGCTGTTGTCATCTCAGCAACACACATCTAAGCGTCCAGAGGCAGCTGTAGCCAGGCCTGCCCGTGGGCCTCCTCCCATATGGCCTAGGTCTGCACTGTCTCAGAGACAAGGATAGGAAGGGCCCCCACTCCCCCTTGTCTGTTCTGACCCATGCCCTTGTCACACATTTCCCTGCTGGTGTCTCTCCTCTGCAGACCACTTCACACCACCCAGCCTGCAGCTGGTGCATACAGAGGAACACAGGCCCATCAGTGGTTGCTCCCTCCCCTGGATTTCATCAAAGAGAGAAAGCAGGAAATTAGATCCCATCAGGGTCTCATCTTAAGGATTTCATCTTAGCACTGGTAGGAGTCCCAGGGCTCATCCAAATGCTGTCATTTCCCTTAGGAGCCAGTGGGGAGGGGGACTAATGCATGAGCTTCCAGAGGCACAGGGGCTCATCGCTGTCAGTCAGACAAGGTGGAAGCCAGGACACTGAAGATCTGGCCCTGAACTTGTCTGTGATAGTGTCTCTCACACCTGTCCCTCTGCTCTGGAAGCCACTCTCCCCGTGACAGCTGGCTGGTGCTGCTGCAAGGTGGGTCACTGTCACTCTGAGCTCCTGCACTCAGGCAGGGAGGGTTGCGTTGGAAGTGGTCCTTTCCCCATGAAACAGCTTTCCTGGAGCTCCACCATCTGGCTACACTGTCCCTGTGAGGACTCACTGGGGGTGTTCATGGAATTCATCTCAGCCCTCCCCAGGCCCCTGCTGGCAGCTGTTTCTGTCAGTCGTCCAGGGCTGGGATTTATTCACCAGCATTTATTCACAGACTCTAGGAAGTGAGCTCCCAGCTCCCTCCCTGTGCACAGCCATTCAGGCTGGGACCACTGGGTCCAGAATGCCAGCAATAAGTGCCAGGATCTGAGCACTGGTCAGCAAACCCCAGAGGGAGAAAAACCAGGACAATTGATGGCAAGTGCAGCTGAGAGTCTCATGCCTATGCTGAGGTGGCCAGGACCCACATGGGAAGTAGCAAAGGTATGTGTACTCAAAATGATAAATTATATGCTCCGCTTCATTCTCTGCCTGTGCAGCCCTGGAGAGCTGGGACTCCTCCAAGGGCTTTCTCTGGATCTGGACCCCTCTGGAACTGGGCAAAGGGAGCTGAGTCCAGCTCTGCTCCCCTTGGAACATGAACACGCAGGCTCCAGTAACACCTAATCCACCAGCACCACCTCCATCTGCAGTTGCAGCTCCGTAGCTTCTCCCCGTCCCTTTTCCCTCACTCTTCCCTGATACACTCAGAGAGAAAGACATGGGGGAACCCCTTACCCAGAAATCCTGTCAGAGCCTCCTGGAGCTTGTTCTCACTAGGGAAATCCCAGATTCTCTTCTCCAGCTCCAGGAATTCAGGGGCTGGATGCAGAGATGTCACCTCCTCGCCCCTGCAAAGAAACAGGTGCAATTATTTCTTTCATTCATCAACCAGAAGTTTCCCCATCCCTGAGGTCACAAAGGGAATAGGCAAGTGCTGGACCCACAAGACAGAGACTCAGTCTCATGAGCCAGTCGGTGCCTGTATAATCAGCTGGTTCCCAGCCATGGGTGTAAGGTCCTGGTATGAAGCCTTTGGTATGGTTTAGACTGTAGCATAGGTGAATTTATAAGCAAAGCTATTTTTATTTGCTAAGAGCTGAGCTATTGTGCAAGTTCCCTTGCACCTATTGAAACTATAGTGTGTGCACTTTATTGGAGAAGTCAATTTACTAATTCCTAAAACATAAAAAATCACTACAGATGAAACTATAATCAGCTGTTTGCTATTTCAGAACAGTTGAATTTTTTTTCTGTCAGAAACACCAGGCTTAACACCCCGGGCACGACTCCCCATTGTGGCCCCCAGACCTGACATCATCATGTCACAAGTTTTAGAATGACAGTGTCAGCAGTCTCTGCAGAGCCTGTACCCTGTTTTCACATTCCCGTGATTCATAAAGCAAAAGCTCACTCAGAAACAAGACTATGGACACTGTATTACCACAGCCTGTGCTGAGGCATCCAGCTCTCTCCCCACAAACCCCTGAGCCCCTCAAACAGGCAGACTTTCAGCTACTACAGGTCTCTGCCAGACCCCCAGGGTGGGAGGCCCTGAGCTCCATTAATAATTCCCTGAACCAGCCTAGCCACCAGGGCTGGGTTGCAGGGTAACAGCAGCAGCCCCAGGATCCTGGGGATGGAGGAGGCTGGATCCAGAGGGGTGACTGTCCCACTATCAGGTGCTAGGGCTAAAGCTGCAGCCTGGCCTTGGCCAATGTGGCTCACAGGGCCAGACAGAGCCTAGATGTACCTGTTCACGGCGCTTCTGACACCCTGGAAGGGAACAAGAGAGAAAACAGAAAATCAGTGCCACGGCCCAGCCCAGGCAATCCTCACACCAAGGGGAGCAGAGACCCTTTCACACCTGTTGTTCTGCAGGGATGGGGCACCCCTCTCCACCCGGCCCTGGGGCTGGTGCAGCCTTTCACCCTGCCCCACTGCCTCCCCAGCTGCTCCAACCCGTCTCTGCAGCTTTGGCCCTTGACCTGCGGACACCCCAGGCTGCACCCTCCGCACTGGGTCGCCTTGTGAGTTCCCAGGGACTCAAAACCATCATCTTCTCACCTGGGCACTGGGCACAGCTGACGTGGTCTCACCTGCAGGAGCTCATGCGCTGGCTGCTGACACTTCCCCTCCAGCTCTGCGATCAGGGCCCTCAGGCGGGCAGTCTCCTCGCACAGGCGGGCAACATTTTCCTCCCTCCTCATCACAATCTCCTCATCCAGCTCTCTCAGCCGGGCCAGCAAAAGGCTCTCGTGTTCAGCCAGGAGCTGGCGCAGGCCCTCGCACTCAAACATCACCCACTGCCTCTCCAGCTCCGTCTGCCTCTGGGATGGGCAGAGAGACATGTAAGAGGGCAGGGCAGGGACAGGGGAATGAGATGGGGGTCCAATCCTTTTCCAGGCTATGTGGAGCACCTCCTTCCAACCCCACAAGGTCCATCTTGGGGGGTTTCTGGGGGTGACCCCTTGCCTGGCTAAGAGAAGGGTTTCTCACAGCTCCAAGCTGCTTGAGCTCTCTCCTGCAAGGCAGGGGTTAGCAGGGGAAGGCCCTGAGAGCACCGCACTGCCCTGACTCAGCCATGACTGAAGAGCCTTCCCTCAGCCAACCGCCCTGCCTGAGCCACTGGCAGAGCCCCAGAAAATCTTTCCCTCCCTCCCAACTCCACTGAGCAGCACTGAAATCTGCTGCCAGTGCCGACAGCCCAGTGCCAGGCACCTACCAGGAACCTTTCACTCTCCTGCTCCCATGCAAACTTCAAGCCCTGCAGCTTTTCTCTCTTCTCCCTCAGATGCTCCAGGCGGCTTAGGATTTGCTCCTGCAAACACAGAAAATGGCTCTAGCTCCTGATTTCACTTGTTCACAGCAATAAAATCGTCTCTGCTCAGATGGAGGCTGCATGAGCATTTCCCACATGTCCAAGCCGGTGGGAGAGCACGACCCCAGCACCCCGGACAATCAATCCCAAGTCAGAGCCTAGGCCTGCCCTGTGTCGTGTTCCCCGCCACTTGCTCTTTCACTCCCAGGATCATGCCTAGGACTGATTATCAGGCAGGTCCTGGCTCCATCCCGGAGCTGATCAAACACACATGGGGGCCATGTGATGGCAGAGAAGCTAGGTATGTGTTCCCAGGCTTGGGGACAGCCCTTCCCTACCTTGTAGTCCTGGGCAGCCTCCTCCAAGGGAACCACAGTGTGAGCTCGGTGCTCCCTGGATCTATCACACACCACGCAGATCGGGGCTTCGTCTTCCTTGCAGAAGAGCTTCAGAGACTCCTGGTGCTTCTCACACACATGTTGCCCCTTGCGCTCTTTCCCCACCTGCAGCCTCAGTCGTTTCACCAGCTCGACCATGTTCCCCAGTTGCCTGTTGGGCCGGAGGTTTTGCTGTTGGTGTGTTTCCCTGCACTGGGGGCAGCAGAAGTTTGGCTCCGAGCCTCCCCAGCACTCACTGATGCAGGTGCGGCAAAAGTTGTGCCCACAGTCAATAGTCACTGGATCTGTAAAATAGTCCAGGCACACCAAGCAAGTTGCTTCTTCCTGGAAGCTCCCTGCAAAATCCCAGGCAGCCATGGCCCCTCCCCAGATGAGAACAGAAGCTGCAAGCTAGTTTCACTTTGCTGAGCCCGGAAGCCTTTTAGCTTCATGCAGTGGCCAGAGTGTTTCCCTTCCTGTTATTCATAGCAGGCCCTCGGCTGCCTCTGCAGGGAAAGCACCCGGGTCTAGGAGAGAGGGCCAGGTGCAATGGAGGGTTAACACCAGCTCTCCCTGGCCCCGGATCACTTTTCCCAGGCCAGTGCTGCAGCCTCACACTTCCAGGGCAGTCTGTTAGGGACACATCCTCCTGTCACTGTGATGGGCCAGGGTTAAACAGCAAGTGGCAAGGCACGAAAGAGGTAGTTTGGGGGTGTCGGTGCAGGTGGGGAAGGAGGGTGCTGCAGAGGCTCAGTATTAGGGGGAACAGGGGCTAAGAGAGGAATCGGGTTGGTTATTCAGATTGTGGGAAGATGGGGGCATGGCACAGGGGTACAAGGAAAGGTAACAGGCATTAGGGCTGCTGTAATGACTCTCACCCCAGGTTTCCTCCAAACCAACCACCTCCACCCTGCACTCCTGGAGTACCCTTCTGTTCTTTCCTGATCATCTAAGCTGACATATTCTGAGGGGAGCCTTGAGTCTAATGAGAGATGCCTTGAGCCTAAAAAGGTTAAGAAACACTGGGTTAGAGGGAGGCTCACCAGAGCAGATATTTGCCAAATAACTGATCCAAGAAAACGGAGTGCCTAAAATTTGGATCAACCGTATTAGAGCCCCAGGACTCAGCACCTTTTTCCTGTATGCAACTAAATGGCAGGTGTCCAATGAGCTTACTGCAGCTTTTGGCCCTTGTGCACAGCTTGCAATTCCGCATGCTCAGTGGGACTGTGCTCCTACCAGGATTGCCCAGGTATATGCCTAGGGCTGGGTATGTCCTGAAATTTTAGTGCCAGGAAAAATCCAATTCACTGATATTAAATGCCAGAAGAGGAGGTGGTACCAGAAATGGCTTTATGACGTTTTAGGCTTCATGGTTAAACCCCTTATCCAGTGAGACTGGGGTCCTAGTCCCTGCCTTACTCAAAAGAGGTTTGAAGCTGCATCTCCTGCTTCCAAGTACTCTAACGACCAGGTTGAAGGTTAGGCATTATCCGGATGTTCTCCAGTTCTCCCCTTCAAGTTGTCCCCCTTGCGCCGGCAAGAAGAGGGGTGTATGGGGCCAGAAGGATTAGAACAAGGAAGAGGGTGTGTACCTCAGTGAGATAGATGCTGCCCTGGCAGGGATAGGAACCCAAACCTGTGCTCCAAATGGGGCCGCAGAAACTTTCTGACTGCTGTTTGTCTAATGTGTATGAAATGCAGTGTATAGCGGGCCCCCTCTAGGTGAAGAGGGCCTAGAATCTGGGTCTCCCTCTCCCTGGGCAAATGTCCTAATCCCTAGGCTATGGGACTAGAAGGTGACAGGTGTTGCCTCCTCCTCCTCCATTTCACCTCCTCTATCTCATATGCAAGCTAACATGGAATTACAAACTGTGCACAAGTACAAAAATGGCAGTTCCACAACGGCATACATGCCATTTAGGTGTGTAAAGGGGAACAGAATTTAGCCCCCAGGGCACAATCCTGGCCTGGTGAAAACCAGGGCCAGACCATCAGTGGGGCCAGGATTCCCTTTCCCTGGGTTCCTGACTGTGCTAAAGCATCCTTTGTCCACATCTCACTGTCAATTTATTTCTGAAGGAGGGAAGTTTCACTGTTGAGGCCTTGCTTAGTAATTAAGCATCAAAAGTGGAGGTTTTTTGTGGTTTTGTTTTGTAAAAGTGTGTGTGTGTGTGTGTGTGTGTGTGTGTGTGTGTGTGTGTGTGTACACGTGCCTTCTAGTCACTGGTCAATACCTCCTTAACCCACCATAGGAACCCGCGCACATATTACAATACTCACACCTAGGAAAGGCGCACTAAGCATCAAAATTGTAATTCACAAAGTTACATCTTCCCACTGGTGCCTTGTACTTTCCTAGAAATGCTAAACTTGGACCTCTAGAACCAGGCATGAAGAGTCAGGATGTTGCAAACATAAACCTCCATTGAGATGCATGTCCTGGCCACAAAGCAGCTTAAAGCCTGTGTGCTTGGTGCGGTGCCCCACAACACGCAGATGCTCTGATCTTTGAGGTGATGCAGAATGCCTTAGAGCAAAGCATGTGAGCGCTATAAGCAGATAGAGAAGACTGTCTGAGCAGTGAGAAAGATACCCTGGACCTCTAACACCACAGCCCTGAGAGGAACCAGCCTCTTCATGGCCTGGCAGTGCAGCTCCCTCTTCCCTAACCATAGTTCCTACTCCTAATTCCCAGTGTTCCCTGTCAGCCCCTTTCCTTTCCCTTCCCTTTTCACCTTCTGGATAGGTTTGGCCCCTATATACACTCATTCAATCTCTCCCCTCTAGTCTGTCCCTTTTGCTCCTCTTTCACACCCTTGTGTAGCAGAACAGGTTCTGGTAGCCAGAGAGGGCAGCAGCTTCACAGTATTTTTGTTTTTTCTTGTTTTGGTTGGGCCGGGGGGGGGGGGGGGGGGGGGCCTGACACACACACACACACACACACAAACACATACAAACATACACATGTGCGCACGCACACATGTATATGTATGTATGTGCGTATTTATGTATGTATGTAATGTATGTAGATATATGTATATACATACATACATACATGCATATATATATATACCTCTACCAACCTGTCTTGTGACTGCTGTGGTTCACTTGACAGCCCAAAACACACCGTTACAGTTACACCATTCTTATTCCCATTACAAAACTTCACTGCCCACCCACATTCCCATGTGCCCATCACCTTTAACCATCACAATTACACAGCTTCAGAAGCTATGAAATACTGAGCATGCTCTGGTCACTTAACAGCAAAGTACCTAAGCCCTCACCCAGCCCCTGCTTCCCCCACCCCACAGGCGAAAGCGGGTGGATTAATAGTGAAATGTGGACATGGCTCTGCAGTCTATCAGGCAATAGGGGAATTTCAGAGAGGACTTTGAGTCCCTGTCAGTGCCAGTTTGTTCCAGGGATCTATTTTGTAGCCGTGTTGGTTTGAGAAATAAGAGATACACAAAGCTCTTGGGTCAGAGGTGATATCTTTTATTAGACCAACTAAATAAGTTTGTCCCAGGGTCTTTCTCTTCAGACAGGTACTCTCAGCTTCAGCTTCAGCAGGTCCCAGTGAGTGTTGCAGCCCGAGGTGGTGTTGAGGGGAACAGGAAGGGGCTGGAACAGCAGAGAGCAGCTGTGGCTGGAAGGAGGGTAGGCTGGGAAGGGAGAAAGGTCAGGGCTTCTGGATGCTATTGCAATACAAGCAACAAATAATATAGTGCTGATAACAGAGACAGGAAGCCACACAGCTCCTGCATCTGAGCTGTTGGTAATCAAAGCTGGGAAAAGAGACTATAGCTGCTGCCTTTTCCGTCTGATCCGGGAACTCAGGCTGAGGAGGTGCTGCTCCCCCAGCAGGGTCTGAGCTGGGAAAGATTTTGATTAAAACCCCTCTCCGGAGGCTGGAACCAGACCCCGGGGCTGCCGCTGGCTCTGCCATGAGCACCTCCTATGCTGGAGCCTCCAGGTAAAGGAGGGAGACTGCAGAGGAGTGCTGGAAAGGATGCAAAAGGCTTGAAAAGTCTTTTGTGAAGCCCTGTGCAGCCTCCAGGTACCCAGCTCCAGCTCAGGGCACAGGGTGGTCCGTCCCTGCTGTCCTCACCCGAGGGGATGTGTCCTGGTCTGTGGCTGACCTGGGCCCACTGCCCCAGGGGCTCTGAGGCTGACTGGGTGAGTGCACAAAAACATCTGGTGAGCCAGAGGTGGACAGTGGCAGAGAGGGCAGGGCATAGGGGAGGCTGTGATGTGTGTTCAATAGCAAACAGCCTTGGAAGGTACCCCAGGAGCAGAGCACTGCCTGGGGACACTTCTGACATGCAAAACGCTGGGTTTCTACCTGCGGCTGGCATTTGCACACACGTTCTCTTCCTCAGTTACCACAAGTGAAGCTGGGGGCCGAACATGCAGCATGTCAGCTACTCCCTGGTAAATGTTGATGGACACACGCTTGTAAATCTGAAGTATCTTACGCTTCTGTGCAGGTGGGGTGAGTGGCCTGCCAGTCACTAGGGTGTAAGTGTGCCCACGGGCAGTTCCCATGGAGTAACTGATGGGCTGTCAGTTTGCACGCTCACTTCCGTCACAGGAACCTGCTCCTCTGCCCACAAGTCCAGACAAAAAGGGAGAAGACTGAAGGGAAGATAACCGTGGGGGCAAAGTCAAATGGCCCTGGATCAACAGTGTAATACAGCAACTGGAGCTGCAGTCAGCCTGGAGTTACTGCGCTAATGTGCTAGTCATATAGTTTGGGAGAGAATCAGGGTCTGATGTGGACTGAAGCTGCTTCTGAAACTGCCCCATCACTCATCTTGCCCCAACAGGCTGCAGAGTAATGTCCACATCTCACTCCAGATCGTCCTATCCTTCGAGGGAAAAGGGAAAAGAAATGACTACTGTGGATCTGGCTCAGGTAGGGGAGATTTGGATCTTGCTAGCTGGGTCCTTCCTCATCAGCCTGAGGAAGAAGGGGGAGGCCAAGAAGCAGTGGGGCAGCAATGAGAAAGATGGGGAAAGGGAAAAGGCCCTGTCCTTTCACACCAGCTCCAGAGAGAAGGGAGTCTACTGGGATCCCTGCCTGTCCCTGTTGCCTGCCTCAGGTACTCTCTCTACTACCTGCCTCCAACTGGTCTGGGACACAGCCAGCGCACTCCTCATCCATCAAAACTTCCCTCCACACTCCCTGCTGTCATCTTCCCCAGTAGTCACCTCTCCTACCCTTTTCAGTCCTCCGCCTCTCCTGTCTGCTACTCTGTGCGCCTCTGTTCCTTCAGACCCTCTGAGCAACTTGGAGCTTCTGTCTCCATGAATACTAGGGGAGCTGGTGCCCCTCTCAAGTCAGGATGTCTTCCCTTCTATGTACCATGGTGTAAGGATATGGTGGCCAGGCCAAATGAGGGAATTTTAACTTTAGTTCTCCTGAAAGCGGTGGGTGATGACAGCCATGGTGCCTGGGGAACAATGTGGAAGTCCTGTGCCATGATGGAGACCTTTCTTTATAAGAGCAGGAATAGGATCTCCAGCTTTCCTCAAAAGCTTTCAGAAATTACTCTTCCCCCCTGAGGGGATTCCCTGTTTCCATGACCAAGACGGATTTTCCAGACCTGCTTGTAGTTGAGTTGCAGGCATAGTCAATGGGAAAGCAGATGCTGAGATGGAGACCTTTGCTGTTTCAGGCACTGGTGACCTTCGAGGAGGTGGCTGTGTATTTCTCCAAGGGGCAGTGGGCTCTGCTGGACCCCAGTCAGAGAGCTCTCTACAGAGATGTCATGCAGGAGAATTATGAGATGGTGGCCTCACTGGGTAAGGATCCCTGTCCCCTCAGTATAGGGGCTTTGAAATATGCAGTTGCCTTCTGCTCGGATGTCTTCCCTGCTCTCTTAGATTTCTGGCAGAGGACCCCAAGGCTCCCAGAACCCATGTAAGAGAGACTTTCTCCTCCAAACCCCTCCTATGGGAGAAGAGAGTCAGTGACAGTGGAGATGGGAAATCATTCATATTTCTAGGGCTACAAAGGGGAAGACGGGGTGTGCAATCTTTCTGTGCTTTCATATGGGAGAAAATTAATACAGAGAGGTCATGTTTTCGTTCTTTCTCAGGACTGGCTCTATGCCTGGTAAGGTTTTGGGTCTCACCTGGGCTAGGACGAGGTAAAGTGGTTGCACAGCTGGGCTGTGCCAGAGTCACAAAATCCCACACTGCATGGAGGTCTCTGAATCTGCTGCAAGGAGAACTGCATGTCTCTAAGGAACCATCCAGCTTTCCCACAGGCTCTCCATGAATATTTTTCTGTCCATTTGTTTTATACAACCCCTGCCTTCACATGCACACACACACATACACTTTCCACCAGCACATCTGGAAACAACTCTGCATCAGCATAACTGTAGAACTTTGCTCTTAACTATTTTTTCCCCAATCAGCTGGGTTTCCAGTTCCCCAACCCGATGTGATTTCCCAGCTAGAACGGGGAGAAGAGCCATGGGTCATGGATCTTCAGGAAAGAGAGATCCTGGGATACATCCACACAGATGAGGAAGGGACCCCAGAAACCTTTTGCCTTTGGAACAAACAGCTGAGGTTCCCACCGTGGCCCAGTGAGTTCCTCCAGTTCTACTTCTCGCTCAGGTCAGGATTTTCCCCAGGTGGTGTTGGATCATCAGGGATGAGGTCACTCCTGGCTCCCTACCCATCCTGACTGACACTTAAGCGTAGCTCTCCTCCCCACTTGAGATTTAGGGTGGGCTGTGAAGGTTGAATTGGTCACCTTCTTCTGCTTTTCCACTGGGGAAGGATTTGGAGCATCTGTCTCCCATCTCTGGCCTAAAGTATATAAAAAACACCATCCCCAGCCAAGGTACCTACACCAACAAACCCCTGCTGTGGATGCAGTTATGACACCAGAAGAGCCGTTCTGTCAGCTGATCTTGTGTCACACAGGAAAGTGGTGGAACGACACCTCCAAGATTACCCATTATGTCAGCCCAATAGGCCTGTCTATCATGGCTGGGGCCGTAGAGTATAGAAAAGCCTTGGGTGTCCTTTCCCCCCAGCCTAGGGTATGACTGCTTTCTGAATCATCTCTGTCACAGCAGGTGATAGGATGGTGAGTGAGTGCAAGGAGGAGAACCCTCTGCAGGAAAGACCTGAGCAGGTGGACCCCCAAAGGACAGCATTGGGAGAAGCCAACAAAGATATTTCCCATTGCTCTGAGCAAGGAGAAGCCTGTGAGAGTTGGTGCGGGCCAGAGACACAGCCAGCAAATCCGAGGTGCAGGTCCACTCATGAAGGAGGAGGTGTGGAGGACTTTGACAGAACCCCAGCCCAGCCAGGAACATGCGGTAGAGAGAAACTGCATAAGTGCGGCACCTGCGGGAAAGCATTCAACTGGCGAGCACACCTCCTCCGGCACCAGCGCGTCCACACAGGCGAGCGCCCCTATGCCTGCCCCACCTGCGGGAAGAGCTTCACACATGTCTCCAACCTGACAGCGCACCGACGCGTCCACACAGGGGAGATGCCCTACGCCTGCCCCGACTGTGGGAGGCGCTTCCGCTCAGGCTCTGCCCTCATCGTGCACCAGCGTGTGCACACAGGAGAGAAGCCCTATGCCTGCCCCGACTGTGGGAAGAGCTTCAGTGACTGCTCCACCCTAACTGTGCACCGGCGGGTCCACACAGGGGAGATGCCCTACCCATGCCCTGACTGCAGGAAACGCTTTCGGTCGGGCTCTGCCCTGGCAGCACATCGGCGCATCCACACAGGTGAGCGCCCCTACGCCTGCCCTGAGTGTGGAAAGTGCTTCAACCGCAGCTCCAACCTCCTCAACCACCGGCGCGTCCACACCGGCGAGCGCCCCTACCCATGTTCTGAGTGCGGGAGGAGCTTCAGCCGGAGCTCACACCTGCTGCAGCACCTGAGGAATCACATGGAGGAGAAGCCCTACCGGTGCCAGGACTGCGGGAGGGCCTTCAGCTGCAGCTCCAATCTCACCACCCACCAGCGCATCCACACAGGCGAGAGGCCCTATGCCTGCCCCCAGTGCAGAAAGTGCTTCCGTGGCAGCTCCTCCCTGGCTGCGCACCAACGTGTCCACACCGGGGAGAAGCCCTATGCCTGCCCTGCCTGCGGGAAACACTTCTCCCGCAGCTCCAACCTTGTCACCCACCAGCGTGTCCACACTGGCGAGCGCCCCTATGTGTGCCCTGAGTGTGGAAACAGCTTCAGCCAGAGCTCAACCCTTGTCAAACACCAGAGGACCCACTTAGGGAAGAGACCTTGATGGGGGTGTGGGAGGGGGAGTTTTTTTTAGGGACAGAGCTTTATTCCATCTCAAAAGCTGCTGTGCCAGTAGGAGAGAGACTTCACATAGGCCTTGATAAGGGGGAAAGCTACTGGATCCCTGTAAAGTTTCACCAGGATCTCCACACAGGGCGGATGACATCAGGAGCTCTTATTGTGCAGAGACAGGTCTCTGTGCACTCCTGAAGCAAAGCACAGTATGTGCTTCCCCTGGGGATGGTCTGGGCAGGGGAAGCAGGGGCAGTGATTCTTAACCAGGGTATCCTGAGATCCATTCAAGGGTGTCACAGTGTGCCACACAAGGCTGGCACTGTTAGATGTACAAATATGCACAAGATTAAACCCAAAGATTTCAAATCGGAATTCATAGTTTTAAAACCATTCTGCTTGGCTGTGGTCTTTCTGAGTTTCTCACAACAGAAGAATTGCTCTATTATTTTTCTGTAGTCAAAATGTAAATGAAAGCTAAGAGCTGGCATTTTCTGAGGGGTGTCTTGATTCTAACAAGTGATGGCTTGAGTCTAACAAGGTTGAGAACCACTGCCCTAAAGCCATTTGGGGTGGAAGAATGGGGAATGGTATAAGGCAGGCACCAGGCTGCAGAGACAGGGATGTGGACACAGAGACAGCATCTCGGACATGTGTGCAGCTGGGCAGGGGTATGAAGGGAAACTGGAGATTTTGAGGGATCTCTTCCCCGACCTCCCCTGAGAGGTGGGGGTGCAGCATGGGGCTATGGCAGGAGCACAAGGTGCTGGAACACAGGCCAGATCCTTCCTTCGAGTGAGGAGTGAGACCTTGTAGTCAGTGCTTCGTGAAGCAGGGGTCATAGCAGGCAGGGCTCATCGTTTCAATAACCAGTCCTACTAGCATTTCCTTGTTTAGCTTCATGCTAGTTTATTCCCATCCTCATTCAAGAGCTGTTCCCCCACCCTCTGTGTTGGTGGTGACAACAGCTTCCCACCTCCCCAGGGAAGTATTAGATGTCACTAATTACAGTGTGCGCCAAGTGGCTCTGGAAAGCAGAGATAAAGTGGGCAGGAAAGCGTCATAAAGCTTGCTAAGAAGAATTTTTCCAACTATTTGAGTTGGTCTAATAAAAGATATCGGATTTACCCAAAGAACCTTGTCTTACTATTATTGCTGCATTTTATGTCCAACTTTACCATCCCTTCCTGGCTCTCTCTGCTGTGGGGAGGGCTTTATTAACTCAGACAGCAGGGTTTTAAATGCATTCCCTTTACCCTGCTTTGAGGGAGAGGCCCAGCTTAAAATGTCACACACACAGGTGATTTTTTTTTTTTTACATAACTCTCCAAGGGATGATTTTATTTCAGCCTAGTGGGTCAGGGGTGCCTCTCATGTTCCTGGGAATTCAGAGGTTTGGAGGAGTCTTTATTTTGTGTTGAGATTTTCACCGTGCTTGGTTTCCATTTTTCCAAAATAATAGTAATAAAACTTTTGTTGTGAGCCCCTTGTCTCTCCTAGTGTTGCCAGATTTTCTTGGTTACTGAGGTCTAGGAGGTGAGGAAGGAAACAGGATGTGCCCCAGACTCAGACATGTCCAGTGGGGTCAGTTCCTCCCCTTATTCCCTGCCTTGCATTAGGAATCACTCACTCCCCATATCTTTTTCACTTCCTTTCTCCTCTGCCAGGGGTGTAATTCATGCAGGATGAAAGCAGCTTCAGAGGCAGAATTCAGGAGCTCCAGGCTGGTGTGAGCACCAGATGATGCTTGGAGCAGGAGCAGCTGTTCTCTGAGAAGCTGGATGGTTGCACATCTCTAAAGGAGCTGCAGCCTGACTCCTTTTCCCTGGAGCACCTCCAGCATCCATCCCCTCTCCCTCTAGATTCATAGATTCATAGATGTTAGGGTCGGAAGGGACCTCAATAGATCATCGAGTCCGACCCCCTGCATAGGCAGGAAAGAGTCCAATCTAAATCTGCTCTCTGCTAGCTTGTGGCCATTATTTCTTGTAACCCCCGGGGGCGCCTTGGTGAGTAAATACTCACCAATTCCCTTCTGTGCCCCCGTGATGAACTTATAGGCAGCCACAAGGTCACCTCTCAACCTTCTCTTGAGGAGGCTGAATAGATCCAGTTTCTCTAGTCTCTCCTCATAGGGCTTGGTCTGCAAGCCCTTAACCATATGAGTGGCCCTTCTCTGGACCCTCTCCAGGTTATCCGCATCCCTCCTGAAGTGTGGTGCCCAGAATTGCATGCAGTACTCCAACTGCGGTCTGACCAGCGCCCGATAGAGGGGAAGTATCATCTCTTTGGACCTATTCGTCATGCATCTGCTGATGCACGATAAAGTGCCATTAGCTTTTTTGATGGCTTTGTCACACTGCCGACTCATGTTCATCTTGGAGTCCACTAGGACTCCAACATCCCTTTCCACTTCCGTGCCACCCAGCAGGTCATTCCCTAGGCTGTAGGTGTGCTGGACATTTTTCCTCCCTAGGTGCAGCACTTTGCATTTCTCCTTGTTGAACTGCATTCTGTTGTTTTCTGCCCACTTGTCCAACCTGTCCAGATCTGCTTGCAGCTGTTCCCTGCCCTCCGGCGTGTCCACTTCTCCCCATAGCTTTGTGTCATCTGCAAACTTGGACAGAGTACATTTCACTCCCTCGTCCAAGTCACTGATGAAGACATTAAAGAGTATCGGTCCAAGGACCGAACCCTGTGGGACCCCACTTCCCACACCCTTCCAGGTCGAAACCGACCCATCCACCACGACTCTCTGTACCCAGCCCAGGGAGGAATTCCATGACCCAGGCAGAATCATGCCATTCATCCATGGAAGCAGAGACACCATGTCCTGGCTAGACCCTATCCTAGGTGTTGGCTTCCACTGGATCCAGCTCCCAGTTTCCTCATAGCTTCCATGACAGTGTAGCTCCTGGGTCTGTTAACTGCATGTGGACCTGGGGACTAAAGCCCTTCCCTCAGTACCCTGTTCCATCCCCAGCCTCACTGGTCTCACTTCAGCTTTCAAACCTCAAACCCAGGGCTCGGTTTTTCCTGCCTTGGACCTGCTCCCAAGGGAGTAAACAGCTACAGACACCAGACAGGACATGCCATATGTGACATTACTGTGTGACCCACCAACTGTCCTGATGCCTCAGCGTGGGCGATTGGTAATGGCCCCGGAGCATAGTCGGAGATGATGCCCTTCAGTGCCCAGCCCAAAGGAGACTTTTTCTGGTGGTTGGAACCAGCCCCCCAAAGCAGAGCTGGGCTCTTTCCAACAACAGTTCCTGATCAAGAAACTTCTGGCAGATTCAGGGAAAATGTTGAGAATAGGCAAGAAACAACCCTTTGAGATCTCTATAACAAAGCAACTTTAGGCCAGCTGCTGGGGAGACTGAATAGTCAGCGAATCCTCAAAACCTTTCTCCAGGAGAAAAGGAAAGATGGAGATCATTCTGCTTCACATCCTATCTGAATACCTGGGGAATACCTGGGGAAGAAGATGCTACAGTAGGGTAGGGTATCAGTCAGGCTGAGAAGAAATCCATGAGTAAGGTCTGCCATAAGGTGTAAGGAATTGTAATACAAATTGCATGGAAAAAATCAATCATTTCAGGCTAAATATAATAAAGGGATCTTAAATGCATCTAAAGCAGGACTTATGAGGCTTGAGGGACCAAAATCTAAGCATGAACTCTGAAACACCCTATTCAGCTGCGGTATAACCTTGGAGGCACCTAAACTTGCCACCTAAACTTGGACTTCAGAGATCTCCAGGGCCAGATCCTCGTCTACCAGGTACCCCTGTGAGACTCAGTGCCTAAGTACAATTTTATTCCACCCTGCTTGAGTCCCTGCAAACTGTTAGCATATCTACTTTTGTAGCATGTTGTGAACTTAGCCTTAAGATTTAGTCACAAAAAGCAGCAAGGAGGAGGAGGAGCCACCCACCAGCTGTTACTGCTGCCTGCCCTAGTGCAATGACAGGGAAAGTCACATCTTTGCAGAAAGACAGTCATGAACTACAGCAAGCATCTCAAAGATATGGCCCATGGACCAGATACAACCCAAGGTACTATATCATCTGGCCCACAGGGCTCCTAAAGGGGCCAGGAATTCAGGGAAGGGACAAGTGGGGACAGGACCCACCAGCAAATTCTGGGGTATGTCTAGTAGCTGAAGAGTTAATGCAGTTGCTGCTGGGTGATGCTCTCCAATATTGCAGCTGTCAGTCATTTCACTACAGGATTTAGCTTTGGCAAGTATGACTGGTGATGAAATTCAGAGCAGTAAGAGCATCTGTGAGGGTTAGTTGGTTCTCAGCACCTCTCTAAGTCTACCTTATTGAGGAACTATTTTGCAATATAATGTGGGAGAACTTGCCTGTCTTTTGCAACCCCTACATAGGGATGTCATGAGTACAGTACCAGTGCCAAAGCATAAATCCAGCAGAGGTGGATAAGCTGTTCTTGCACTGTTATTGCCACAGGTTATTGCTTTTGAGATGCTTGGACCCTCGTAAGTCAGAAGCTGCTTTAGAGAGGAGATTGTGCTGGTTGGATGTTGACGCATGTTGTAATTCCCTGTATAGAGACCAGCCTTCTGAGGAAGGACAAGCAGTGCAGCAAGGTAGGATCACATCATCATGCAAGCCTGGAATGAACAACAGTGGGTCCCAAACCCCTGCATAAGGAAAGCCACATTCACAGGGTTTGTGATGTGATTCCAGCTGTGTTTTACCCATGGGTGGTGGGGAGACCTACCCCTCGCCATGGCATGTGAGGGTGGTGGGTGAGTGAAATCCGTCACTCCACCCTGGCCCCTTTGGCAGGTCAGTGCATCAGTCCAGACAGAAAGGATTGGCTGTCGCTGGGCACTGGGCTGCCCTGGGCCCTTAACATCACAGCCCTGAAGTGGGGACACAGATGGATCAGCGAACAAGGAAAAGTAGCCCTTTTGCCACCCACACCCCAAGCCAGTAGCCCCTATGGTTCCCTCTTCCCACTGCCTCCATCGGGGCATCTTTTACCCTCTTTGTCCTTCTCTATCCCAGCATTTCCTCTCCTGTCATGGCAATTCAGCTCCCCTGTCTTAACCCCAGCTCCTGGCCCCTGTCTCTGATATTACCCCTCTCTCCCCTCCTTCTTCTACCCCCATCTCCTTCCTTGGCCCCCATCTGATCCACGCTCTGCCCCACTCTCCACTTGGATTTGCCCTCTCTGATCCCTTTAGAGGAGATTATAGCACAGAGGAGATTTTTATGACAAGCAATGGCAGAGCAAAGACATCAGCTTCCACAAATATTACTGAGCACCTTCAGATCTCTGAAGCATGGACCACCGCATGCTTTGGAAACAGCCAAGAAGGAAATTT
>NW_005841950.1:2168439-2174758 GCF_000455745.1 Alligator sinensis | reverse complement strand
GGTCCAGATAGAAACACGAGTGTTGTTCTGTAGCCTGTCAGAGACAGGAGGGAGATTGGGGATATTTTGGGACATTTTGTCCCAGTCACATCCAGATGTTCTCCCAGGGTCTTTCCCTGCAGACAGATGCAGGCAGCCAGTCCCAGCAAGTGTTGCAGGCCGGGTTGATGTGCAGGGGAACAGGAAGGGGCTGGAGCAGCTGACAAGGACTGTGATTGCTGCTGGCGTCAGGGGAAACAGGAAGCGGAGAGAGGTGAGTGCTCCTAGTTCCTACTGCTATAATGCACCCAATAAATACTAGTTCTAATAACCTAGAGCTTGGAGATGGTGGGGGTCTTGCATTTAACTTCTTTGTAATCGGGGCTGGTAGAATAAGCTGCTGGTGCCTCCCTCGCTGTTATCCAGGAGTCTAGACAGCAGCTGCTGCTCCAGCTGAGTGGCAAGGAGAGACCATTGCAGCCCCTCGATGCCCAGCGCAGGGGGGACTTTCTCCATGGCTGGAAGCAGCCCCAAGGCTCTGCAGACACCAGCTCAGACTCCAGATAATGGAGAGAGTCCTCAAGGAAAGCACTGGCACAGGCAGCACAGGGGCTCTGCACACACGACCTCTCTGCATCCGTCTCTGCTCCCCAGGGGTCCGCGAGTCCCAAAGCTGCTGTTCTCACTGGCACACACCAGGGCTACACAAGATGCTTAATGCACAGTAGCCTAATAGCACTGCGCAGTAGCACATCACAGCACAGACTATGCTAATCTGCTACTGCTCGGTATTATCAGGCTACTGCGCAGTAGCATCACTAAAGAGGTGATCAGTGGCGCTACGGTGCAGTAACTGTAGTTACTGCACATTTACTTAGTACTTCATTAAACAAGTAATACATTTAATGTGCAGTTACTACTGTGCATTAATGAACATGTAGACACAGCCACACACACAGACAGGTTCTCACACCTGACAGTGCCAACCCAGCTACGGGAGAGCGAATGCCTCCAAGAATGGGACAGTGAGCAAGTAGGCTTGTCTCAGGGAAGAGAAGAGGAAGAAGGGCAAAAGGGGAGAGGCAAGACGGGAAGGGAGAGAAGGAGAAATGAGTGAGGGGAGAGCTTACTCTGGTCCCTAAGAAAAATGGTCTATGCCAGGATGAAGTCTCCTTGTACCTGTGTGACTGCTTCCATGCAAGGGTAAAAGTACATTAGTGAAGACTCACTCCCCTGCTTAATATAATTGCCCCATTATAACTCAAAACCTATGCTGAAATATTGCAATATAACACAATAAATATATTGAATTGTATTATAATCCGTTTAACGATATTATAATTCTGCTGGTACTTGTACAGCTGATATATACCAGACTTCATTTCTCTGTGCCTCAGCTGCTCAGCTGTAAAATGCAAATAATAGTATTTCTTTACCTCCCAGGGGAGCTGAGAATATAAATACATTAAAGATTGTGAGGGGTTTTCATGCTGTTGCAATTGCAGCCCAGAAGTACCATGAGCACGTCAGGTCAATAGCAAATACAGACAAGAGGACATACCAACAAACATGCACATGGAAGAGGAAACAGAAATCTTTGTTTAAAAAAACGGTGCATGGAAAGACTGGAGACATAGTACAGTTCTTCTAAACAATACTGGTGAAATGCAGGTATGCACCAAGGACTCAATCTTATTTCATCTTCACGTGTCTAAGTGGCACAGACATAGCTGCATAACAGCAATTTTTGGTGCTCATGCACATTTCAGACTCTATTTCCCCCCTGGGATAGAAAAAGATCATCCTGCACACCTAGCTGCTGAAAGCTCCCATCTTCTAGTCCAGCAATCTAGAGTTGGGAACCTTAGGTTATAGCAGAGGGTCAGCAACGTTTTTGGGCCGAGTGCCAAAAACACTCACAACCATGGCTTGTAAGATGTTGGCAAGCCATGGGTGGATGGCAGGGGAACTGCAAGGGCCCCTATCCTTGTTGTGACAGTACAGCCCCAATCCCTTCCCCAAGGCATGAGTGCCAAGCAAAATGCCATTGTGTGTCATGGGTTGCCTACCCCTGGGTTGTAAATTCTTTTCACCCAGAGAAGGGTTTGAACCTGCTCCCCAGCAAAGTGCACTAATCATCAGCCAGGTATTCCCAGAGCCGTCCCCTTGAAGCTGGCCCCTGCACCTTGTGCCTAATAGCCCCTAATAGCCAATGAGTAAACAGCATGAAGGAAGTTCCCACTGCATTGGGAGCAAGGGCCCAGACTAGCACCTTCCCCCTCGCACCCTTCAAGGACAGCAGCCATTTTACTGAGTCACAGCCTTTTGCTATGTATCATGTTGTGGTTGCTCTAGGACTATATGTAACAGTGGTGCTCAACTTCTGGCCTCTGTGCCAGCCCCATACAGCACATGGAGCTGTCATGTGGCCTGTGGGGCTCTCCACAGGTCCAGTTTTTGCAGCAGGGGTGGTGGTAGGGTTCACTGCCACGCCTCTGGGAGCTTCCACCACTTCCCCACCACCAAATTTATGAACCTGTGGGAAGCCTCATGGGCTGGATGATATGGCCCTACACACTGGATAGGGCTGGCATGAGAGGTTGCTCTGTAGGCAGATCCAGCACATGGGGCTGGTCCCTGGACAAATCCAGCACACAGGGTCAGGCCAGCCCATGAGATTGTGCTGGCCCCATGCACTGGACTGCACCGACAGACCAACCCTGTGGATCAGCCCTGCATTGGACTGTGCCTGTGGACTGACCCCTACAGTCTGGCCCATGGACTGACTCTGCACCATTCATCCAACCTACAGAACCAGGTTCTGGAGGAGTGTGGGACTTACTCCATGTGTGCAAGGGATATTCCCTTGTCTACATTATAAAGTCCAGCTGATAGAGCTGTTGGCTTGGGGTATGAAAAAATTGCATATAGCAGCCAATGTAGCTCTACTGCCAAAGCCTCCCATTTGATGAATCTAGGGCAGGAGAAGGGTGCTTCTTCTTATCCACATCAGGAGGTCTGGCATCTGTAGTGCTCCCACAGAAGCTAAAACTGCAGTAGCCCCTGTAGTGTAAACATAGCATTTTGTGTGGTAGCACTCAGATGGAAAAGCTCTAGGACAGAAGTGATCACCCTCCAGAGCGGATACCATATGTGGCATGGGCAGTCTCTGTGTGTGGTACACAGCAGACGGGGGAGGGAAAAGGCAGCAGAGTGGCAGATAAGGCAGGGGGCAGAGCAGCAGATCAGGGAGGAAACACATGGTAGGAAGCAGAAGGCAGAGCAGCAACTCACGTAAGGGAAAGGGATGGGAGTGGCACTTAGAAGGGGTGGAGGGCTAATTTGTGGCATGCCTGCCAAAAAGACTGGCTCCCACTGCTCTAGGATATGTGCCATGTGTGTGCAGGGTGCACTGTGTTTTATGCTCCAGAGACACAAGCACTCTCTGGGCAAAAACTTGGATCAGCCAGAAACCACACAAGCTGCTCCCCCTTCCCTATCAGTTGCCTGGGGCAACATACTACGCTCCTGTATTGTCATTCCCGTCCTCCCCTCCTTCCCCCTGAGCCTGGCCTTCATTAACATGTGAAAAACATGTTCCCTCCTCTCTAGTCTGTGTTCTGTGAATTATCTGCACTGGGACTTCCCTAGAGGCTGGGTGCTGAGGGCACCTGATCTCTCCGTCTGAGAGCACTGTATGAATTCATCTTGCTTTTGAACTCTTTTCAGGCTAGATTCTACATGATATGAAAGGTAGGGTTCTGTGTCTCCAGACCCACCACATTACATTCAATAAAAGGGTGGTGCTGCGACCAGACACTACAGGCATGTCTACACATGCATTTACGCAGGCTTAAATTTACTACACTGTAAATTACTCTGCGGTAAGCGGGAATAGACTGGCATCTACACATGCAGGCATTAAAGTGCATTAACTCTATGTGGACTGACTAAGGACTAAAGTTAGTCAGTAAGGCACATGCATTACTGCTCAGTAATCGGCTGTAAATTTGATACCTGCATCGTACACTCGAGTTGGTGTAAGTCGCCATATTTACTGTGCAGTATGGTGTGCACATGTAGACGCGCACCCATACTGCACAGTAATTTTAGTTACTGTGCACGTGTAGATGCACCCTACATGTAGAAGAGGGGTGTGTTCTTCTGCCCTCCTCTGAGGGCTGATCCTAAAACGCCTGCTTTTATAGGAAATTGTAGAAAATCTTTAGGGGTTGCTATAGGCTTGTTGAGGTTTCCAACCAAGAATTTTGGATTTTAACAGAAAAAAAAATATGAAAGTATTTCAAGTACAATAGTGTCAGAGTGATGCAGTAGCCATGGTAGTCCAGGAATTAAGCAAGAGGCAAAGATTTGGGGGGTGATATCTTTTACTGAACCAAATGTATGGTTGGGATAAAGTTAGACAAGCTTTCAAATGCAAAGCATTCTTCAGGTCTGATCTAAAGAAGAATGCTTTCCTTTAAACAAATTAGCATATACTAATGCTGTCCTTTAACAAATTAGTATATGTTATGGAAGGGAAAAGATTTGACTTGTTCCAGCATAGAAGTTAATGCATACTAGCTCCGTGTGTACACACATGCATTTTGCCTTAGCATGAAAAAGAATTCCAGTTCAGACAAATCCAAATCTTTCATTTGGCCCCAGTAGGGGATGGGCAGGTACAGTTCCCCCTGGAGCCATGTTCCTGACCTCATCAGCAGTTCCTGTACTAACTAGTAAAGCCAGAATTTCATATTCATTTTCCCTCCACCTCAGAAGGACACTTGCTTGTGTTTTCTTTTTACTTTACAGCCTTATCGATTAACCATGCACCCAAAAAGATCTCTCCCCTTCTGCATTCTCCCAGGGTTGTTCTTTTTGCTGAATTCTCTTCTCCACCAACTGCTGCCAGGATTAGATGGCATTTGTGGTTTGGCCAATATACTGGGCTGAGGTATCCTAATTTTGGCTCTGAGGTATCCTATTCTTGACTCTTAGGTCACCCACTTCACCCAAGTGGGTGACCTAAGGTAGGTCGCTTCATTTCTTTATGCCTGTTTCTGCCCCCTGTTGAATTGAGGCCACATTTGGAAGACAGGGGACATATCCTACTAAACAGAGTCTTAGGAGTCAAAGTAGAAACCAGAAGTGATCACAAGATTCCAGTGTGATGCTGTAGTGAAGGGAGCTAATCCAATCCTTGAGTGGAAGAGAGGAGGAAGAGATGATTTTATCTCTATATGCCACATCAGGGATTCCAGTACTGGAATACTGTGCTCAGTTCTGGGGTCCACATTTTCAGAATGAGTTACAAAACTGAAGGAGGTATAGAAAAGATCCATAAGAACTATCTGAGGCCTTGGAAAATGTCTTACACTGTCGAACTAAAGCAGCTCAGTAGATTTAGCTTGCTTGCCTCTCTGGGAAATAAGTTTTAATCCATCATATCATATTTTCTTGAATACAGCACACCTTTTTTCCCCAAAATCCAGCTACTGGAAATTGCAGTATGCATTGTATGTGAGAAACATGGTAAGAGCAACTTCTGCCGCTTACCAGGCAAAAGGGGAATTAAAATCTGCATGGACTCACAGGAAGTAGAACAAGGAACAGGCTCAGCTCCCTTAGCTGCTGCTACTCCGTTACTTACTACAAGAAAAGATCCTTTTTTCTTTATTGTACCTTTTAAAAACAAGGAGCTTATTTTATTCTAGGCATGTTATTTGAGTGAAAATATGGTAATATCAGGCTCATTGCAGGAGTCATGGTGGACTATTTTGGACTGTGCTATTGATCAGAGGTGATTTTGCCCTTTTATAGTGTTTGGTTCACCATCACTTACTGACTTCTAAGATTTAAAAATGTCATAGGGGGATTAGAATTCAAAATGCAAATGTGCCAAAAATTGCCTTTACACAATTATGTATGTGAAGCAGGATTTGCCTTTGATAAGTACCTCTTGTTTCAGGGGCACCTGGCTAAACCCCTAGGGACAGAGGTAGGGCTGGAAGCCATGTCCAGCAGAGATCCCTTAAACTTTTACTATGCATTTTCTACTTCAGGAACAGCTTCGTGTTCTGAAAAAAATATTTTATCTAACCAAGGGCATACAGTAGATTGTTTAGGCTGGGGGAGATTGCTTGTTGCGTAGTTGCTGATTGCTGGCCTCGCTAAAAAAAAAACTGTATCAACAAAGTTCCGGAGCTGGAAGGGAGGTTACTTGCTGGGCTTGCTATACATGTCATCACATCAGCAGGTTTAACCTGTTACGTAGCTATATAAGGCAGACGCCCACTGGGGTAGGGGTGCTTGCTTTGCAAACGATTGCCAAGCACCA
>NW_005841950.1:2142957-2166999 GCF_000455745.1 Alligator sinensis | reverse complement strand
AAAAATTTGTCTAAATTGTATGAAGTGCGGCAGGGTCCAAAGGAGGATCCATCCAGTTTTTATAAAAAGTTATGCAAGGCAGCCAGACAGTGGACGGATTTAGATCCGGAGCTGCCAGAAAATGCCAAGATGTTTAACACACTGTTTATAGGACAGTCAGCCCCAGATATTAAAAAAAAACTACAAAAGACTAAAAGAGCAGCTGGAATGAGCATCAGCCAAATAATTAAGATTGCTTACAAAATATACTTCAACAGAGATCAGAAAAAAAAAAAAAAAAAAAGATAAGAGAATAAAGGCACAGGCGTCGTTACAAGCATCATTGTTGGCCGCGACAATTGTAGATCAGAGGAGTCGGAGACGAGGCAGGGAAAGTAGAGGGCATAGAGGAGGCATGAGCTATGCTCCGGGAGGCTATGGCCAGGGTCCCAAGCTGGGACCTAATCAGTGTGCTATTTACAAGCAGAAAGGGCACTAGAAAAATAAGTGCCCCAAGAGGGAGAAAAAAAAACGAGAGAAAAAAAAAAGATTGTTGATGTTGGATGGTTCTGACCAGGAGTGGGACCGGGGGCTAACAGTGAAGTAATTTCTGTCTCCCCCGACGAGCCCCTGGTTAAAATGCAAGTAGGGGGAGAACTTATTGACTTTCTAGTAGATAGTGGAGCCACACATTCAGTTGTAACCAATTTTAAAGGACCCTTATCAAAAACCAAGATCCCTATAATTGGAGCCACCGGCCAGCGGACGTATCGTCCTTTTGTGCCACCCATAAAATGCAAATTGGGAGGAAAAAAAGTGTCTCATCAGTTCCTATATATGCCTGAGTGCCCCATACCTTTGTTTGGGAGGGATTTGCTATGCAAATTGCAGACAAAATTGATCTTTTTAGAGGAAAAAATTACTATGAAGATACCAACTAAAAAAGCCTGGAAAGCTCAGGTGTGTCTCCTATTGCAGGAGGGGGAGGAAAAAAAAATTCCTCCCGAAGTAGAAGATGCTATAGTACCATGGATATGGGCGAAAAAAAGCCAGAAAGAGCCAAACTGGCCACCCCTGTAAGAATTGATTTAAAGCCAAAAATTACCCTGCCCAGGGTGCCACAATATCAATTGAAAATAGAAGCTTAAAAAGGCCTGGAACCATTGATAAAGAGATTCCTTAAATATAGTTTACTTCGGGAGTGTCAATCATCTTTCAATTCCCCCATTTTGCCTGTAAAAAAACCCCACAATAATGAATATCGTTTTGTGCAAGACCTCAGAGCCGTAAACAAGGTCACAGTGACCCTTCATCCGGTGATAAAAGACCCTTATACTTTGCTGACTACTTTGCCTGCAAAAAAACAGTGGTTTACAGTCCTGGACCTGAAAGATGCCTTCTTTTGCATCCCACTTGAAAGAGACAGCCAAGAGATTTTTGCATTCGAGTGGGAAGACCCGAATACTAGGAGAAAAACCCAATTGTGCTGGACAGTTTTGCCTCAGGGTTTTAAGAACAGTCCCACTATTTTCAACAATGCCTTAAGCAATGATCTTCAAAGATAAAAAAAAGAGACACCAGGAACCCTGTTACAATATATAGACGATTTGTTAATTACAACAAAAACAAAAAAAGAGTGCCACCTACTGACTGTAAGTTTACTAAACTTCCTGGGACAAGCCGGGTATAGAGTGTCTCGGAAGAAAGCACAAATAATAAAAAAAAAGATAAGATATTTGGGATTTAACATCTCACAAGGTCAGAGGATGTTGGGCCCTAAAAAAAAAGAGGCCATCTGTCGGATGGCAGTCCCAAAGACCAAGAGACAGTTGCGGGGCTTTTTAGATATGACAGAATTCTGCCGGATCTGGATCCCCAATTCTGGATTAATAGCCAAGGCTCTTTATGAGGCCACTACTGGTAGTGAGGGAGATTTAAAATGGACGGCAAAATGCCAAAAGAGCTTTGACACTATCAAACAGGCCCTTATGACAGCGCCAGCCCTGGGCCTACCTGATCTGAATAAACCATTTCAACTTTATATACATAAACGCCAAGAAATAGCATCAGGAGTGCTGAGCCAGTACTTGAGTAGCTAAAAAAGAGCAGTGGCCTACTTCTCCAAACAATTGGATCCCACTAGTTTGGGATGGCCGGCCTGCCTGCGAGCAGTGGCAGCTACCGCTATGCTGGTAAAGGAATCTAAAAAACTTACTTTAAGACAACCAATGACTGTATATACCCCACATTCAGTGCTGACGGTGATGAATACAAAAGGGGAAACCTGGCTTTCCCCTGGACAAATGGCTAAATACC
Organism: Alligator sinensis; assembly: GCF_000455745.1. NCBI lineage: Eukaryota > Metazoa > Chordata > Crocodylia > Alligatoridae > Alligator > Alligator sinensis. The sequence continues at coordinate 2,164,704 of NW_005841950.1, read as the reverse complement.
AGGCGACACTCCTGGATCAAGGAGACATCCAGTTACAAACCTCTAGTACCCTGAACCCAGCCACATTGATGCCATTAAAACAGGACGAAGGATTACAGCATGATTGCATTAAAACTATTGAAAATATATATGCTAGCCGGCCAGATCTTAAAGATGCCCCACTACCTAATACAAACCTTGAACTTTACACAGATAAAAGCAGCTTCATAGACAATAAAACCCAAAAGACAGGATACGCCGTGGTTACATCATGGGATACCGTGAAAGCAAATGCCTTGCCTCCAAATACCTCTGCACAGAGAGCTGAGCTTATTGCGCTGACCCGAGCTCTCCATTTGGCAAAAAAAAAGATAGCCACTATATACACGGATTCAAAATATGCCTTTGGAGTCTTACATGCCCACGGAGCTATATAAAAAGAGAGAGGACTCTTAACAACAAATAAAAGCCCAGTAAAGCATAAAACAGAGATCCTAAAATTACTTAAAGCCGTGATGGAACCACTAGAGGTAGCTGTGGTGCACTATAAGGCCCATCAAAAGGGAGATGCTGATGTTATTAAAAAAAATCGACGAGCGGATGCTGCGGCAAAGAAGGCGGCTAGAGGACAAGTTCAGGAGACTCAAATGTTGGCATTGATGCCTCAGGTAATGTTACCTGAGGAACCTCCCAAATATACTAAAAAAAAAAACCAACTCGCAGAGAAATTGGGAAGCAAAAAACAACAAGATGGATGGTGGGTTCTGCCTGAGGGACAAGTCCTGATGCCAAAACTGATTCTTAATAAAGTGCTCCAAAAATACCACCAAAACACCCATATGAGAGCTGATGCCATGACCCAAGGTCTCCAAAAAATTATAATAAGACCTAAAATAAAAAAAACAACAAAACAAATAGTGCATAGATGCCCTGTCTGTTATACCAACAATCCTAAGATTTCCCCCAAACCTCCGCCAAGAACAAAAAAAAAACAACTATTTACCAAAAAGTGTTGACTGATAAATTTCTCTAAAATTCCCAAAAAGAGACATTACAAATACCTGTTAGTGCTTGTGGACACTCTAACTAAATAGACAAAAGCCTTCCCGTGCCAAACCAACCAAGCAAAAGAAGTGGTCCAGATAATGCTAAAAAAAATGATTCCACGATTCGGAATCCCAAAAGTATTGATCGAGGGCCACACTTTGTGTCAAAAGTGACCCAGGCAGTTTCCCGGGCTCTGGGGATACAATGGGACCTTCACACAGCATGGAGACCACAGTCAAGTGGACAGATAAAACAAATAAATCAGACTCTAAAAAGACAGCTGGCTAAACTTTGTCAAGAGACTCAGCTAAAATGGCCCGAAGCTCTGCCTCTTGCCTTGCTTAGAGTGCACATAGCCCCTAGAACTAAATTGAGAGTTAGTCCATTTAAATTAATATATAACAAGCCATATCCTAAAAATCCAGTGGTAACGCATGGAAGTCAAATGCATATAAAAAAAAAAGGTTAAATAAAAGATTATTTATATTCTTTGTCTGCTATATTGTCTTCTCTTCACAGATATGTCCAAAAACGACTTCCACTCCCTCTAAATACACCAATCCACAAGTTCCAGATCAAAAACAAAGTGCTAATCCGGACATAAAAAGACGAGCCGCTTCAGCCCAGGTAAAAGAGACCGTATCCTGTGATTCTCACCACTCACGCTGCAATAAAAGTTCAGGGGGTAAAACCGTGGATACACTACACTCAAATAAAGGCCGCACCAAAAATACCACTGACAAAAAAAATAGCTGAGAGTGTCACACCAAAAGCCGACACAAACGGACACCGTTAGACAGCAGAGCCAATAAAAGGACTTAAATTTCTGTTTAAACGTCAACCATGTGGAAAGCAGTCCTTTATATAGGTATAATGTTTCTAAAGTCTAAGAGATTCATACATCAAAGGTTCGATAAGAGTCAAAATGTGTGAGTTCATTTGGCAAAAAACATATTAAACGTCACTCATTTTTGTCTGCCAGGTAAAATATCAGTTAATGATATTTTCACGTCATGCCTTATAGGGGTGCCCGCTTCAATAAAAGCACTCCAAAATCAGACTTGGTTCACATCTAAAAAAATAGGAGGTCCAATTAATTACACTAACAACTCCATGTGGGGAACCATTACCACAAAAAAAAGCGCTAATACCTTTAAAATAGATTTGTTGACAGTCACCTCCCCTGATAACACCAGCTGTGCCAATTTTATAAATTATACCCAAGCTTACAAAAGCCTAACCAAAAAAACAAAAATTTTTAATTGCTCAGTCATGACTAATATATCTTACAACTACGTTCATGTTATATTACCCCAAGGGTGGTTCCTCCTTTATAAAAAAACTGCCTATTCATATATCCCAGCCAATGCCACAGGAGGCCCTTGTGCTCTAGGCCGGTTGACTATCTGGCTACCAGATATGCCTAAGACCTCTAGTAAGCGTCACCAGAGAGGTTCAAAGGTGCTAGATAAATCCTGTGATAGTGACATAAACCTCCTGAGTGAGGCCAAAATAGTGTCCTTAACAATTTTCCTAATAGGGGTGCCAGGCCTAGTAGTGGACGCTAAAAGACAGCTTGATAAGATGGCCTGTGCCCTGACAAAGGGCCTAAATACAACTTCACAGGCCCTAGCTGCCCTCAATATTAAAATAAAAAAACTAAGAGGAGCTACTCTACAAAATAAAACAGCCATAGATTACTTGTTGCTGAGGCATAACCACGGATGTAAAGAGTTCAAAAAAATGTGTTGTTTTAATTTGACAGATAACTCCGAGTTAATAAAGTCAAAAATACAAAAGTTAAAAAAGGTTCTGTCCCACATTAAGCAAAAAAAAAAGTTCGACTTCTCATGGCTTACTTCTTGGCTTCCTAATTTTTCATGGCTTAAACAAATTTTCTTATTAATTATAACAAGTATATGTATTTTTTTAATGATCTGTTATAAAATACATTATATGGCACTGTGTTGTGAGATATTCAAAAAATCAATTTCTTCCCCTGTTCACCACGTGATGTTTATAAAATCATCAGTTACAAACCCGATCCAAAATAATCAAAAAAAAACAAAAAAATTTCTAAAAATAAAAAAGATAGTCAAGGACTATGGACCTTTTCCATAAGGACCATAGCCTCGAAGGGGGGATTTGATGATAAGCACCCCTTGTTTCAGGGGCACCTGGCTAAACCCCTAGGGACAGAGGTAGGGCTGGAAGCCATGTCCAGCAGAGATCCCTTAAACTTTTACTATGCATTTTCTACTTCAGGAACAGCTTCGTGTTCTGAAAAAAATATTTTATCTAACCAAGGGCATACAGTAGATTGTTTAGGCTGGGGGAGATTGCTTGTTGCGTAGTTGCTGATTGCTGGCCTCGCTAAAAAAAAAACTGTATCAACAAAGTTCCGGAGCTGGAAGGGGGGTTACTTAGGGGGGAGCTGGAAGGGGGGTTACTTGCTGGGCTTGCTATACATGTCATCACATCAGCAGGTTTAACCTGTTACATAGCTATATAAGACAGACGCCCACTGGGGTGGGTGTGCTTGCTTTGCGAACGATTGCCAAGCACCACTTTCTGCGCAGAAATAAAGGTTAAGTTGGATCCTTCACCCCTGTGTGTTTATTGGCACAAGCGCACCGGGCACGAACTCTCTGTCCTTTGGGGACAACACCTTCTGTCTACATTCCTGATGAAGCAGAGCACTGAGGATAAGTTTGTGATCTTCTACACGGATGACACAATCTCCTTCTTTGAGCAGGGGGTTGGACTAGATGACCTCCCGAGGTCCCTTCCAATCTTAACTTTCTATGATTCTAACATTGGAGCTGCAAGCTGAGCTGGCAAATGCAATGTCTACTATACTGACAGCTACCATGGGTCATAAAATCAGTCACAAAGACTGTACCACCTAGGTAGTTAACAATGCTGTGCAAGCTGCTGGCTGTTGATATGTTGCTCGTTAACCTCAGGATATACAAATATTTCTACATCTAAACTGTCAGAGTGTAAGACCTGAAGGAATGCTGTGAGCTTGCTAAAGTTGGCTACAAAAAATTGCTGGGACCATGTCCCACTACTGGTTGTCACTGCTCCCAGATGTAGATATTGTCCTGCAAATACATAGAAGTTGTAAGTCAGATTTCCTGTCCCAAAACAAGTACCCTGTCATTATGTTGAAGTTCTTTCATAATATGAGATCAGAGGTGTGACTCTGGTTTTTCCATATTCAGCCTCCACTGTTCAATTCTGCCACTGAAATTGTTGAAGGGCATACCTGTATACAGCTACTGAGGCAGCAGAGAAGATATAAAGCTTTTGAGATAGGCTGGAAGAGTTGTGAGAGGAGAGCTTCACTGGGCTCAAGGCCAAGGAACTGCTGAGGAAGCTGAATAAAGAAGGGTAGCAAGCACCCAGGAGTTTTTTTAGCTATGTGGACCACGTTCTATAACGCATACCTGCTGTGCTTGCAAAAGTAGGACTCTGTGATGATTTATCTTGGGTGCTAGTAAAAAAACCTCCAGTGTGGGCATCTGTAGAAGAATGTGCCCTATTTGTCCTGGTGGGGTGAATCCAGAGAAGGTGAGGAGAGTGCCGCCATACCTCACTTTGGTTGTGCAGTGCACACATAGTACCCAGCATACCTCCTCCTGGATCCTACAGCATAACAATCTGTCTTTGTAATGGAGCCTTATTTGCTGAAGTGTTGGATGTGAAGTCTTATGTATTTACATAAAGTGGTAGAAGGGAACCCCAAGAAAGTACAGATGCATGAGAGAGGGTACAAGTTTTTCATCCATTTCAGATTGATGGAAAGCTCATACAAAAATGTCTTGCTGGTGGCTGAGCTCATTTTAGGTGTGTTGGGATCCTGGGCTCCTGCAAGAAGATTTTTTTTCTCTTGCAAACAACCTGTGAGCCAATAGGAAGGCCAATCTCCAGGTATTTACACTAAAAGTCACGGTGATTAAGAAGATTCGTTTCAAGGAGCTGTGCTCAGAATTCTTCAGCAAACTGCTGAAGAAGGACTTCCCTGGGAAAAGTCAGCACAGGTGAGTACTCCTTCAAAACTGTCTCCATAGGGCTGCAACCATTGGAGCATCTACATCCAAGGCAACATAACTCCACATAACTACAATACATACTTTTCATATGTGGCAACACATCATCCAAATGTGCCTGTCTCACATGCCTGCTAACAGTGCTACCTTAAGGCTGTAAGACTGCATCACTTCTGGTTTTAGAGGTCTGCAGTAGGCATTATATCTTTGGAGTATTCTGCCTTTCGGTTCCCCAAAATTGTTTGTTTTACTCTGCGCTCCTTATTCCCTTAAATCACATGCGGCCTCCATCTGGCTCCTATATATCTACTAGGCCTGTGCAAGTTGGCAGCGATCTGATCCAGCTTTGGATCTGGTTGCTTCGGATGGCTGCGATCTGATCTGGAGCTCCAGACCGGGTTTCCGCCTCGATCCAGCTGAAGCGGCTCCGAAGCTTCAGAGCCGCCTCGGCGATCCGGCCATAGGGTATAATGGGGAATCAATGAAGTATCTATAACTTTGTTGTTTTTTGTCCAGTTTGGATGAAACTTCCAGGGATGGTAGCCCCTGCTGAGAGCATGAAACTTGCCAAGTTTCAAGAAGATTGTTGCAGGGGTTTGGAGGGAACTGCAACTCAAATTTGTGAAAGCAAAACTCAAGCCATGGCTGTGAGTTACAGCACAAGGGGGTGAAAACGGCAGGGCTGGTAGCTCCTACTGAGGCCACAAAGTCTGCCAAGTTTCAAGAAGATGGGTGCAGGGGTTTGGGGGGAACTGCACCCCAAGCTGTGGACAAGCAAAACTCGTGCCATGGGTGACACTGCGTGTGCTAAGGCGCAGCGGGGTGACAGCTGCAGGGCTGGTGGCCCTGCTGTGACACCTGCCAGCTGTGGAGGAGATCGGGTGCGGGGGGCTCTGGGGCCCTGCCCCCCGAGCTGCTGACAGGCTAAACTCGTGCCAAGACTGTCTGTCCTGGGGCAGCTGATTGTCTGTATTGAGTCTTTCCTCTCCTTAGCCTGGTTTTGTAGGTGGACAACACAGCAGCTCAGCAGCCAGGCCTGCAGCAGTGTCTCCCCTCCCGCCCCAAGACAGACACAGTCAGTCCCACAGCACCCATGGCACCAGTTTTGTCTGTCAGCAGCTTGAGGGGCAGTTCCCCCCAAACCCCTGCACCCGTCTTCTTGAAACTTGGCAGGCTTTGTGGCCTCAGCAAGAGCTACCAGTCCTACAGTTTTGACCTCCCTGTGGTGTAACACAAAGGTGTGACAGGAGTTTTGCTTTCAATAATCTGGGGTACAGTTGCCCCAAAACCCCTACACCGATCTTCTTGAAATTTGGTAGACTTTGTGGCCTCAGTAAGAGCTACCACTCCTGCAATTTTCACCATGCTATGTTGTAACACCTAGATGTGACATGAGTTTTCCTTTCATGAATTTGGGTTGCAGTTCCCCCCAAGCCCCTGCACTGATCTTCTTGAAACTTGGCAGGGTTCATGCTCTCTGCAGAGTCTACCATCCCTAAAAATGTCATCCAAATCAGACAAAAAACAACAAAGTTATAACTATTTTATTGTTTCCCCATTATACCCTACGGCTGGATCTCCGAGGCGGCTCCGAAGCGCTTCGGGAAGCCGAACGATGCGACGCTCCGACCCAGACGTGCTGCTTCCCACCCCGAAGCCTCCGAAGCTTCTCCGGAGCCGAAGCTCTGTCCGAAGCCTCGCACAGCCCTAATGTCTACCGTTAAGCCACTCAGTCTATGGTCCCCACATATGCCCTTCCCACTTAAACCTTGCACTAGTGCTCCACATCACCTTTGCTTCTCACCATTTCTTTTCTGGTTTTTTAGACACAGGGCTGCAGTCAAGTTTCCTGAGCAAGGACATGGCTAACATTTTGTGGTGATCATCTGTACTAGGAATGACTTTGTTTCTACATGCCAAAATTGCAGATAGTGATCATCTTGAACAAAGGCATTTTGAATTCAGCCCCCATGGATGTAACAGAAAACGGTGACCAGATTGAACAAGGGGAAAACAGGTGAGTTCTGTACCAGGAATTGAGAGGTTGTGGAAAACTTAAAATGCCAGCTAAAATGTGAGATTTGTGATGAAGTCATTGGAATCAGCAGCTCTGGGCATCAGTTTAACCACAGAAATGGTGTATTAAAACAAAACTCTCAGAAAATCTCATTCCTCCTTCCCCTCTGAAAACATCTAAGCTCTGTATCAGAATAGGACTTTTTTGGCTCTGCCTGTGACTGAACTGGTGGGATAATGGCAGGGGCAGCAGATACTGAGTGGGAAACTCTTGCCATTCCAGGATCTGGTGATCTTCCAGGAGGTGGCTGTGTACTGATAGGCAGTGGCCTCTGCTGCGCTAAGACCAAAGAGCTGATCCAGGGAACATCATGCAGGAGAAATATGAGACCATGAACTCCCTGGGTAAGAATCCCTGTCGGCTTGGAGATTCAAAGCTTTGGGGTCTCCCACATGCTTGGGTCAGCTTTTGATCAGTTTTTTCTCCCCAGTCTGTCAGATTTTGAGAGACTGTGTAAAACAGATCCATATCCCCATCCATGGGAGACAATGCTGCGGCATGCAGTGGATATGCTGACCCTTGTCCAACCCCCAGACTCCATGGAGTATTGTATCTACATGTCTGAGTTTTTAATACCACTCACCTACACACATTTTTCATGGTACTATGCCTGGAAAGGACTCTGGTTTTAGCTGGATTAGAAAGAGACAAGAGATTTCATGCCTCTGCTCTGTACCAGCATCATGAAATCCCATGTGTGGGCATCCTTGAACACCCTGTAGAGGGAGCCACTTGTTTCCTACAAACCACCTGACTGTCGCAAAGGGTCTCCAGCAAATCACCCATCCTCTTGGTTGATACATGGGCACCCATGCAGCTTGTACGTTTGTAAACTGCTCATTGTAGAATAAATCTAAAACTCTAGTTTTACCTGTTTTCTTTCCTTGGAGCAGGATTTCCATTATCCAAACCTGAGGTGATCTCCCAACTAGAACAGGATGGAGAGCCATCAATCAAAGATCTACAGGGCTTTCCAGGAAAGGAAATACAGAGAAATATCAATGCAGGTGAGGAATGAGTTAAGTGGATGCATACACCCGCTATCACTAGTGTAAAGGTTTTGCTTCTCCACAGATGCCCTAGAAGCACTCCATTTCTGCCTCATCTCACCCAGGTCATGACTTAGCCATCAGGCTTCATACACACATGGCAGGCATCACTCATGGCTTCCCTCTCACCCTGATTGACATCTGCTCCAATGGGATGTGGGAAGTAGTCTCTCTCCCTCTCTTTCTGGACAAGCATTTGGAGGTAGCATTCAGGGTCTGACTTCTGTTTTCCTAACTTTTATTTTGGTTTGTAACTCCCTTTCCCATTCCTTTATCTGAGTTTCCTTCTTCCATCATGGGAGGATAACTCATGACTAGAGTCTTTCTTTATCCCAAAAGGTAAGGGGACTGTGACTGTGAGCAAGGATGACAGTCCTTACCAAGAAGGTCCTGAGCAAGTGCATCTGAACAGGGTGGTACCAGGAAGCCCTGAAGGAGATATTTCCCATAATCCCATGCAGGGAAAAGCCTGTAAGAATCAACATAGGACTCAAAGACAACAGGGAAAGCTGGTAGGAAAGAAATGGGCTGAATCTACTTTCCAAGACCGAAGTCTGGAAGATGTAAATGAAACCATGATCCTGCCAACAATCTGCAGTAAAGAGAAAATGTCTGAGTGTCCTGAGTGTGGGAAAAGGTTCACTCAGAGATCAAACCTGATGAGACATCAGAGAGTCCACACAGGTGAGAGGCCATATAACTGCTCCGACTGCAAGAAGAGCTTCAATCAGGTATCGAACCTTATTGTACACCAGAGAATCCACACAGGAGAGAGACCGTACAAATGCCCCAAATGCGGGAGGAGTTTCAAGCAGAGCTCCGACCTTCTTAAGCATCAGAGAATCCACACAGGCGAGAGACCCTATGGATGTCCCGACTGCGGGAAGACCTTCAAGCTTAGCTCAGAACTTATTTCACATCACACAGTCCATGCAGGAGAGACCCCGTACAAATGTCCTGAATGTGGAAAGTATTTTGCTTATCTTTCATCCCTGATCTCGCATCAGAGAACCCACATGGGGGAGAGACCCCATGAATGCCCCGACTGTGGGAAGAGCTTCCACCAGAAGGCATACCTGGCTGTACATCAGAGGATTCACGTGGGAGAGAAGCCCTATAAATGCCCCGACTGTGGGAAGACCTTCAGCCAGAACTCAAACTTTATCAAACATCAGAGAATCCACACAGGAGACCGGGCATACAAATGTCTGGACTGTGGGAAAAGCTTCACCCTGAGGTCTGACCTTTACACACATCGCACTGTCCACACAGGAGAGAGACCCTACAGCTGCTTGGAGTGTGGGAAATACTTTGCCAGTTTCTCAGCCCTCATTTCACATCGGCGAATCCACACAGGGGAGAGACCCTATAAATGCCCTGACTGTGAGAAAGGTTTCAAGCAGAGCTCAAGCCTCAGTAAACATCGGCGCATCCACACAGGAGAGACCCCCTATAAATGCCCTGACTGTTCGAAAAGTTTCACTCAGAAGTCCAACCTTGTCTCACACCGGAGAACCCACACAGGAGAGACACCTTACAAGTGCCTTGAGTGTGGGAAAAGCTTCTCTCTGAGCTCAAACCTTGCTTCCCACCAGCGAGTGCATACAGGAGAGACTCCTTATAAATGCCCCAACTGTGGAAAATGCTTCAAACAAAGATCAAACCTCATTGTTCATCAGAGAACACACACTGGAGAGACACCATATAAATGCCCTGAATGCGGAGAGAGCTTTAAACAGAGTTGTGAAGTTATTTCACACCGAAGAATCCACATGACCGAGAGACCTTATAAGTGTCCTGAGTGTGAGAAAAGCTTCTATGATGGCTCATCCCTTATGAAGCATCAGAGAATCCACACGGGAGAAAAACCCTATAAATGCCCAGACTGTGGGAAAAGTTTCTGTAACAGCTCACACCTCAGGAGACATCAGAGAATCCATACCGGGCAAAAGCCCTATCGCTGCCCTGAGTGTGGGAAGAGCTTCAGTCAGAGCTCAGCCCTTGTTGTCCATCAGAGAACCCACACCGGGGAGAAACCCTATAAATGTCCTGACTGTGGGAAAAGCTATAAGGCAAAGGTCTCTTTAGTATCCCACCAGAAACTTCACATGGGATAGGAGCTGTTGGGGGTTCTCACTGTAGGTGACTGAGTCAGTGCCCTTCTGATGCAAAATATGAATGTGCTTCATTTGAGAAATATCTGGACATGGTTACCGAATTGGTTGGGAGGGAGATGGTTTGGATTTTAATGGGAGATGCTTGGTGGTGTCCAGAGCAGGACAGAGTGCTGGGTACTGTGGAGATGAAGGGATCTGACAATGAATTGCTAGGGAGACAGTATTGTGAGCTCCTCGCTGGTTTTCATATTCAAAAGAGAGCCAAATTGCCCTGTTGCAGGCTTCTTCAAGTTGTTATCACTGTTAAGTGCCTAGGGAAAAGGGGATGCTATTCAGAAAATCAGTGAGGCCTAGATGCTTATATTTGGGCTATAAGAATTGCTAATCCATATTGACAAGATTTTGCAGTGATGAATAGCGTATTGGACATCCCTGCAGTTGGAGAACAGGCACTCAAAATTGGCAGATTAGTAAGAGAGGTTCCCCAGAAAAATGGGGTGTTTGGAAAATCATCTTGTTATTGTGAAGGCAGTGTAGGGCTAACAGTAAGGAAACATGGGCTCAGGATTCCTGGGTTTTAATCTCAGTTCTGATTTGGGAATAGGTCCAGTGGGTTGGGGCAGTGGAGGGTGGAAAATTGGCCTCCTCCTGTATTTAGTTCTCAGTTCTGAGAGGATGCTGAGGTCTACTGGGTAGAGGGAAAGGCAGAAAAGACCCCTGAGGCCCCAGGGGGGTTTATGATCATTTTAATTTCTGGATTCACTAAACAACTCTGCTAATGTCTCTGTGACATTATGCCAGCTCTTTCCCCTCTCTGTCCATTTGTTACTTCTATCCCTAGAGGATACAATAGTAGTCATCCACTTCCCTGAAGCGTGGTGAGGCATGAGTGCCTGCTCTGTCTTATGTAGCTGAGAAAGACAAACACAAGGCTGTGTTGCTATTTTACATCACACAATATTCTCCTGTCCCTTCCTGGCTTTATCTGTTGGGTAGTGACTTTTACTGAGTCAAAGGAAAAATAAGGTTTTATTTGGAAGGGCTCAGCCCACTGCCATTGTATCTGTCAGGTGTCGTCAAACAGATCTGTTCTGGGTGGTGAGCGTTTGGTTAATCCAGTTTATCTCTGCTAGAAACTAAGTCTTCTTTATTCTGCTCTGACCAGTTTGCTACCTACTTTGCAGACAAAATTGTCTGTATCTGGCATGGTTTGGGGACAACCAAAAATCACTAATAATGTTCATTGTGAACTTTTCATTTCTCTTGTATCCCAAGAATTTCCTTAACGTTCTTCCACTTTAGAAGCAGGAGATTAGAATAGCCCAAACCAGGACAGTTCCTTCTTTTTTATCAGTTTCCTTTAAGGATAATCACTCACTCTCCAGTCCTTTTGCTGGTATCTCCTATGATGAGTAAAGGTTTAATTTAAGGGGAGGGCCATTCCACTTGATTAACAACTTGATTAACATACATTATTAACCACTTGATTAACATACATTATTCCTTGTGATTCTGGACTTGCAATAAAATAGAAAAGAAAAGAAAAATAGTTCTATGTACTTGTTATGGGTCTTATTAAAACATGAACGAGTATCTACTGTTAAAGAAACATATAACTGAGGTTAAAGCTACTCACATGCCACTTCAATGCTTAAGAATGAAACCTCATAATCAAGTCAAGGTTACAACTGAAATGGAATCAGTAAATCATCAATTTCAAACCATTAACTTAATACAGTAACTAGTAATCAAATACCAAATTTGACAAAATAATGTTTTCATTGATTCTGGAGCAGGCATTAAAAGAAGTGACTGATGTGATTTGACCTAACATTTCCTATCAAAAGATCCTGTCTTGACAGTCTAGGCAATTTAGTAGGTACAGGAGATGATGCAGATAGGCACTGAATAAAGAGGCTGAACCTGACATAATGCCTCATTTGGCATTATGCCCTGCCCAAAGGAGATCTGAAGCAGTAGACTATACTGTCTAGTCTTAAGGAAATACCAACACCCAACTTATTTCTTTAACCACAAACCCATGGCTGTCACATTGCTCCCATAAATCTGATGGTCATTATGATAGTTATTATTGTACTGTTCTTATTTCCTGCAACCCTCAAATCATGTGGGTTTTAACAAGTGTTTCAAGAATTAAATGAATTATCAAGCCAGGTTTACAGCTCGCAATGACAGCTTTCAATACTTCTGGAACTTTGGAGGCACTAATATAGATTAGGGACTTGGGGTTTAGGAAACATGTAGCCACTCATTCCATCGACACATGCACACACACCTTAATAGCAAGAGAGTGTCCTCAAGCTTTGTGGTCCTGGGTACTTTTGACGCATAGGACTGCAGTTAATGGAACCCAGATGATGTAGGAGGCAGTTCCCACTCCTTCCCTCTTGGGAATCATCTTCATAGATTTAGGGCTAGATCTCTGAATGTAGTTAGCATGGCCCATAGCAGGCTGGCCTGATGTCACTCTGGAAAGTGTCATTCATGAATTACCACTGCCTAGAAAGATCTTCTCTTGCAGCTGCAAGCAATATACGCGGAAGTGTAACAGCAGCTGAATGCTTAGGACAGCAGCGATGCATGGGGGCAGTGCCACTAGTGCAACTGTGTGGCTGCAGCAGCAGCTGTTATTTTTCCACCCCACTCCCAGGTCAGCACCCAGGGCTGCTGCCCCAGTAATCCTACCTTCGTTACACTACTGAATATATGCTCCAAAAATACAATGACTGTGGGGATCCTTTCAGAGAAAGGAAAGCTAGTGCCAGGTTTCTGGCTAGCACAGAGTCCACATTCAGACCCAGATCCCACAGCAGGTTTCAATGTAGGGTCAACATTCAACACCAACACTATAGACAGCCTAATCGTCGTCTCCACTGGTGCACACTCACATATCTCCATACACCTGCACAGGACTTCTTAGCACTTCTTAGGCCTTTTGTCTGCTGCCACATTATCCTTCTCTCAGTTGTCAGTTATCCCATCCATGCAGCAAGCCAGGAAAAGAGGGAAGTAAGGCAGGACCCACTCCAGCAGGGTCTTTCCGTTTCTCTCCAAGACTGTTACAAATATCTACGCTGAGACACCCTACCTGATGATTTCAGACAGTAATAAAAGCACCGGATTTTTTATCTTGGGCCTGCAGCTCTTCACTCCCATCTGGAACAGGTGCATGGGAGGAGGCAAAATACAAGTCCTGGTGTTGGGTTTCATGGCCTCATCTCCAGAACCAAATCAATTAACATGGGTTTGGAAGAGAAAACAGGACAGAAGAGCATTGGGACAGGAATGCAGTTATCATTGGGAGTCACAGAAATTATGAGGACAATGGGAGCTGGATCTGATGGGAAACAAATACCTAAGATGGAGTTTGTCCAAGAGAGATGGGAGCCTACAGCTGATTCCTTTTTACATAGAAATGGCATGGTTCTACTTGGGTGTCACTAGATTCCTCGCTGTGCTCGGTAAGGGGCACGGTGAAAGGACAGATACTAGAGATGTTGTCAGGGAGAAAAAAGAGGGCTGCTTCCCCTCCAGAAGGGTCCATGTATCCAGCTACTGCAGCTCGTCCCATGTAGAAAGTATGTATATGTAGATTCTCACATGTCTAGTAAGGTGTAAAATAGGGGTTCTCACCATTAGGACAGCTATATGGCTTCTCTGTAGTGCAGATTCTTGGCTAGAGCATGGTTTCATAAAGGTCCTCCAAACTTTCCCTTCGGTGGGTTACTCAATCTTTTCCCTGGGTAGTTTCCTACAGCCACCGATTTATGCCTGCTGTGGATTCTGCTATGGGCTCTGGTGGCAGCAGCAGGAAAGTGATGGGGGGGCCCATACTCAGACCAGCCTGGGGCTGCAGGTTAAGCCTTCAGTCTAAACTGTACTTAAAAGTTTCAGAGGATGGCAGTCTGTTCCAGTGCTTAACCACCCTCATTTCTGGAACATTTGATTTAATCTCAGATGTTACCAGCATGAATTGATTGTAATTGCCTATTTCAATCATGATTTTAATCAGCCAAAAGGCATCCTTGACCTGCAATTAGATATTTGGGTGTCCCCCTAAATTTGATAGTCTTTGCTAGCTATGGAGATGCCCTATAATTACTTAAGGAGACCTTTATTAGGATTTTGAATTTTTGAATTTTTTTAGAATGAAAAAAAAAGGAATTTCCTTACTAGATAGTTAATTTTTTACTCGTGATTTACACCAGGCTAATTTGGGTAGAAATCAGCTTTTATGAATGGACTGGCACTCAGAAAAGTAATTACTGTAATCTTATCAAATCCTGTTTTGTATTTAAAACCAACTGATTTATTAAAGAAAACATCATCTGTACAGTTCTTGTCATGCTGTATTTCTACATTTTAGAACAAACCTATTTCAATTCTTATACTTTGTTTTAATTCCCAACTTAAAGAGAAAAAAAAAACTTACTTGCGTTTTCATCTCCAAATCCATTCCTAAACTTGGCATATACAAAGAATGTATGGCTGAAGAATGTGTAGTAGTTAAGAATTCATTTAGCATTCAGCAAATGCTACTTCCAGAGTGCTTGGCAAGTGATTTCCACCTCCAACTCTCTTTAAAATTTCAGAAGTAAACCTGTACTGCTTAATACTTTAAAATGATGAATATATTATAGTAAGTTAGGCTTAAAATATAGACCAGGGTAGGCAATGTTTTTTGGCCGGAGTGCCGAAAAAAACCACAATGTCTACCTTGGAAGGTGCTGGAGTGCCGGCAGGCTGAGCAGTTGTTTGCAGCCTCCCAGCTGCAGCCGGCCCATGGAGCCCGGTCTGCTTGCAGCAGGGCTTGCAGCCTCCCAGCTGCCTGCTGGGAGCAGTCTGGGCTCCGTGTCCTGGCAGCAGCTGCTTAGAGCCTGGGCTGGTGGTGGTGTGCCGAGCAAAATGGCCTTGCATGCCATGCTCAGCATGTGTGCTGGGGGTTGCTAACCCCGGATGTAGACTATCAAGATTTCAGATAGAATTACAATTTCAAATAATAATTTAATAAGAAAGTCTATTTGAAATAAAATCAATTTAAATTTATAGATTTTTTATCCACCATGACTGACCTTGATTTGATGTTTGAATATTTTTACTTATGGTCCTAAGTATAACCACAAACTGCATCTGACAGGAGGGACTGGGGGCAACGTGATAGTGCTACTCATGGAGGGGTAGCTCCTATAAAATACCACCATATTGCAACCTCCAGAATAAGGTGAGTATAGGGCATCTAAAAACCCTAGACCCCACTGCCTTGTGGGTATTCCTCAGTTGGAGAAAAGCTAAAGGACATCATCCTGACAGGAGCATACCCTCTCTGAGGCATTAAGCAGTCAGCAGAATTTCTTATCTGTTGTTCTCTGGCAGAACGTACAACCATCGAGGCACTGAGCATCTGGACTTGGTCTGGACTTTGGATTCTGTCTCAATGGTCTAAAGGACGGTAGGTCTTGGACAACCTCCACTCCTCCATACTCTTGCCTCGGCATACGCGTTGAAGGTCTTGGCATGATGGTCTCAGGACTCCGTGCAAGTGGATTCATCAGGCACCTGAATAGACCTCTTAAGCATATACCATGATCCAAAGGATTGACTGTTGCCTATTATATTTTTACTCTTAGTTTAGTGAAGTTACAGTCGTTTTAACCTTGGTGAGGTTTGTTAGATCTTGACAGGCATTTGCTTATCCTTTAGGTCAAACCCATAATAAATACACAGACAGGTTTATTCACCCAGTTTCTGACACGGCTCCACAATCCTGAGTGTGGTGAATTAAATGAGTTGCCTGAGGGATGCATGGGCCTCTCCTTAAAATTAACCCCTTTTCCCTAGAAAGGAGAGTCAGCTACAGGGCTAAGGAGTGAGAAATTTCTCTTAAAGGAAAGGAAATTACCTGGTATGTGGCGTTTTACCTCTTATCTTGCAATTTAAGAACAAAGGAAATTTTGGAGAAAACAGGGAGCCAAAAATACGGAAAACATTTTAATAGGAATTTATTTATGGTGATGGTGAAAGAAATCAGAAAAGGTGAAAGCTTCAAAGGCAGACAAAGGTTCTGATTTTCCAGAAATTCTCAACTATCCCGATGTAGGGAGAAAATCCTTCATGGGACAATTATTTCAGGGAAAATTCCAGAGGGTAACAATGTGAGCACCTCCTTGAGATGGACAAAGGAATACGGCCAATAAACAGCTCTTCTGTTCAATAAAACCCTTCCCCTGACAGAGGTAGGCAGAGAGGTAGCAAAGGGGTAGGGCATTGTGTTCACTAATAAGGAAACGTTCCTTCCCTTGGTGTTCCTGATATTTGGATCCACTTTACATTAGGTATCATGACTTTGTAGGGAAGTGGGCAACTATTACCATCAATATTGACTATCAGTGGGTGCATCTCCACAAGACACTATGGCGCAGTAGTAATTTCATAGATTTAATAGATTTCATAGAGATTAGGCCTGGAAGGGACCTCGGAAGATCATCGAGTCCAGCCCCCTGCCCAAAGGGCAGGAAGTCAGCTGGGGTCATAGGATCCCAGCAAGATGAGCATCCAGTTTGCTCTTGAAGGTGTTCAATGTAGGCACTTGAACGGCCTCCGGTGGCAGGCTGTTCCAGACCTTGGGGGCTCAGACAGTAAAGAAATTCTTCCTTATGTCCAGCCTGAAACGGCCTTGTAGTAGTTTATGACCATTCGACCTAGTCGTCATCCCTTGGGGTGCTCTGGTGAACAAATGTTCCCCCAGATACTGGTGGTCACCCCGATAAACTTATAGGTGGCCATCAGATCACCCCTGAGCCTGCACTTTTCCAGGCTAAAGAGCCCCAGGGCTCTCAGCCTGTCATCGTAAGGTCTGCTTCCCTGACCTCTGATCATGCGCGTGGCTCTTCTCTGGACTCTCTCAAGCTTCTCCACATCCTTTTTGAATTGTGGAGCCCAAAACTGGACGCAGTACTCCAGCTGCAGCCTCACCAAGGCCGAGTACAAGAGGAGAATGACGTCCCGGGATTTGCTTGAGAAGCATCTATGGATGCAAGCCAGCGTTTTGGTCGCTTTACTAGCCGCAGCATCGCACTGCAGGCTCATGTTTATCTTGTGGTCAATGATGACCCCCAAGTCTCTTTCTTCCATAGTGCTAGCCAACATAGCACTGCCGAGCCTATAATGAGCTTCTGCACGGTAGCATCAGAAAAAAAACATGCAGTGATGGTACTGCACCGTAGCGCCAGTTACTGCACAGTCATTTAGTACTTGGTTATGCCAGTATTAAATGACTATGCAGTAACAACTGTGCTCCCCGTCACTCATGTAGACATGGCCAGTGACTATCACATGCTATCCCAGGAAGACACTAGCAGGATGCCCAGAGTCTTTCTGGGTTAGATTCAGCACTAGGCTCACTCTCCTCTCTCAGCGTAGAATAAAACCCAAGAATCCTGTGGCCCAACACCCCTGCGCACACTACACCCCACTGCACTCCCAATAGCAATGCAAACCCTAAAACCCCTCACCTCCAGGGGAAATTTTACTGCGTGCATTTCCCAGACTCCAGTTCTCTCTTCCTCCCACCTGCAGAGACATCCACTGAACTGTGTGCATTATTTTAAACTCCTGTTGTGTTAGGTCAGCAGCATTTATTACTGTAATACAATTGTCAGGGACCCTAGCAGGCAGCCCAGTCTGGGTATATTGTCTCTGGCTGACAACCTCTGCCCCAGCTAGTTCACCAACTGGACGCTCAGTCTCCCCATTTATTCCCACCTGTGGCAACAGCCTTGAGGCCATCCAGCTGTTCTGGCCCCCATCTGCTTTGGCAAGCCTTCTGGCCCGTTTCCTCTGACTTTCCTTGTTCCTTACCCTGGTTTCAGCTTTGTTCCTGGACTCAAGCTTTGGATTCCCCCATGGATGTTTCCTGGTTTCCTGACCCCGCTTGGCTCTGTGGTTGGATTCTGACCTTGGACTTAGTACCTCAGCCTCTGATTCCCAGACCCTGACCCTGGCCTGTGTTGCAAACTCCATCCCTTGGATTTCCCTCTGGATTTGGTAATTTGGCTCCTGAACTCTGACTCAGCCCCTGGTCCCCGCCTTCCCTCAGTGGCATAATCATTAGGCAGACTGCCTATGGCCCAGTCCCTTATAGCTTGGCTGTTCTGCCTTCCTCTTAACCACTGTGCCCCCTCCTAGGGGCTCAATGGCTGCCTGTAAGGCTTTCTTAGCAAAGGGGCAAAGCACTGCAGGTTAACTCTGAAACCTCCTTGGCAAGAAAGGGAGTCCCTGAAGGCCTGGGCTGCTGTTCATACCTGCACAGCATCAACCTTTCACACTGCCTGCAAGCAGAGGTGCTTCTCCCTGAGCACTCTGATGGCAGCCCTGGGAATTGTGGAGTGTCTTCACTGGTGCTACTGCCTACGTGCCCCCAAGGCCAACCCCACTGACATGGTGACAGTGAGCATAAAGATCTACCTCCTTTTTGGTAATGTCTTGGATTGCCTCCTAGACAACTTGGATGAGTTCATACAGGCCATGGCAGTGGTGTTGACCCCTCTGGACCAGGCCATCTGGGATACGCCTGAACGTGCTAAGGCAGGGCCCCCAGCTTCCTCTGGCCCTGGCTCTGCCCCCGGAGCAGCCTCCCAGGCCCTTTCTGGCTCCATTCCCAGCCCTGTCCACAGAGCACCCAAAGCATGCTTCCACTCTAGCTCCAGCTCGTCCCAGCCCTGCTCCTGGAGCACCAGAAACCTGCCCTGGCTCTGGCTCAGCTCCAGATCTGGCTCCATTTCCTTCCATGTTCCTTGGACTCGTGAAGCCTGCTCCAACCTCAACTCTAGCTTCAGCTCCAGTCCTGTCTCTGGAGTGCCAGAGGCCCACTCCGACTTTGACTGTCACTTCAGCTCCAAAGCCATTCTCAGTGCCTCTTTCCCCTCACCCCTGGGGTGAGTGGGTTTTGTTTCTGAAACCCACTCACCCCAGGGATGGCCCAGTCCCCAAAGCTCCCAAATCTGGCTCAGGCTCTGGCTTCTGTTTCTGTTCTGCATCTAATGCCTCCAAATCCAGTGCTGCATCTGGCCTCTCCTCTCACTCCTCCAAGTGTCCAAAGCCGGTTCCAGCTCTGGTTTCTACTCCACTCCTGGAGAGCCTAAAACTCGCTCCAGGCTCTGCTCAGTTCCCAGAGTTACTGGATCCAGCTCAGGCTCCGGCTCTGGTTCTGCACCCAATGTCTTCATATCTGGTTCTGGATCTGGCCTCTACTCCCACTCCTCTATTTGGCTCCTAAACTCTGATCCAGCCCCTGATATCTGCCTTCCCTCAGTAACACATTAGCCAGGCTGCCTACCCATTAGGCAAGGCTGCCTACAACCCCATTGCCTACAACTACACCGCACAAGGCTCCTCGATGTCTCCATAAATATAATTCCCTGCCCACTCCAGGTGGCTTTAGGAGCTACAGAGAAGACAGGGACAAACCGCCGTGGGGTATTTGTCCTTGTACCATCAATTGGACAGGATGGGCAAAGTGTGTGGATCTGTCTCCCTACTAATTTCATTACCTGCTTTCTGAAATGCCCCATTTCCCCTGTGCCCAGTGTTCCCTTCTGCTTTGAAGCTACCAGCTGCATCCTCTGCCCACAATAAAACAAACTCTCCAGCCTGCCTGATGCCCTTCACCCTTCTTCAAATGAAGCACATTTTTGTATTGCTTCAAGAAGCCACAGATCTGGCTTTTCAGATGTGAAATAATGTCTGAGCTTGTACTGAAGTTTGTCCCACACTCTGGGCCCTATAGGACTTCTGCCTGCTGTATAATCTCTCTGATATCTAATGAGATGTGAGCTGTTATGGAAGCTATTCCCAGTCAGGGCATTTACATGGTTTCTCGCCAGCGTGGATATTCTGGTGCTTCAAAAGGGCTGAGCCATCACTGAAATTTTACTCACAGCCAGGAAATTTCTACCATCTCCCTCTTGTGTGAATTCTCCAATGTAAGAGGGCTGAGACACTAGTAAAGTATTTCCCACACTCCAGGCAGTTGTAGGGTCTCTCTCCTTGGTGAGCAGTGCAATGCATATAAAGGTCTGACCTCCGTGTGAAGCTTTTCCCACAGCACAGACATTTGTACACCCGCTCTCCTGTGTGGATTCTCTGCGGTTTGGTAAGTTTGGATCCGTTTGAAGCTCTTCCTGCAGCCGGGGCATCTATAGGCCTTCTCTCCCACGTGCAGATCCTCCAGTGTTGAGCTAGGTAGATCCCCTGGCAGAAGGTCTTCCCACAGTCGGGGCAGTTATATGGTCCTCTCCCCTGTGTGAGTCCTCTGATGTCTAGTAAGGGTTGAGCTCTGACTGAAATTTTTCTCGCACTTTGTGCAGTTATAGGGTCTCTCCCCTGTGTGGACTCTCTGATGTCTAATGAGAACTGATCTTTGAGTAAACTTTTTCCCACACTCCGAGCATTCGTAGGATATTTCTCCCGTGTGGGTTCGCAGATGTTTGGTCATATGTGAGCTCATACTGAAGTTTTTCCCACATTCTGGGCAGCCATAGCACTTTTGCCCGGTGTAGAGGCCCTGATGTCTAAAGAGGTGTGAGCTGCTCCGGAACCTCTTCCCACAGTCGGGGCATTTATAGGGTTTCTCTCCCGTGTGGATTCTCTGGTGCTTCATAAGGTCTGACCCATCATAGAAGCTCTTCTCACACTCGGGACATTTATAGTTTTTCTCTGTCACGTGGACTCTCTGATGAGATCTCAGCTCTGAGCTCTGCTTGAAGCTCTCCCCGCAGTCGGGGCATTTGCAGGGTCTCTCCCCAGAGTGGCTTCTTTTATGTACAGTGTACTGTGATCTTTGTCTGAAGTGTTTCCCGCACTCCGGGCACGTATAAGGTGTCTCCCCTGTGTGTCTTCTCTGGTGTGAGATAAGGTTGGACTTCTGAATGAATTTCTTCCCACAGTCGAGGCATTCGTAAGGGGTCTCGCCTGTGTGGGTCTTACGATGTCTAGATACTGATGATCTCCGATTAAAGCCTTTCCCGCAGTCAGGGCATTTGTAGGGTTTCTCCCCGGTGTGGATTATCTGATGGCTGATCAGGTATGAGCTAGAACTGAAGCTCTTCCCGCAGTCAGGACATTTGTAGGGCTTCTCTCCCGTGTGGATCCTCCGATGCACAGCTAGGTATGCCCTCTGGGGGAAGCTTTTCCCACAATCGGGGCATTCATAGGGCCTGTCACCTGTGTGTGTTCTCGTATGTATAATGAGAACTGAGCTGTGACTGAAGCTTTTCCCACAGTCAGGGCATTCATAGGGTCTCTCTCCTGTGTGTGTTCTCAGATGTATAATGAGAGCTGAACTTCGACTGAAACTTTTCTCACACTCTGGGCAGCTATAGGGTCTCTCCCCTGTGTGAACTTGC
>NW_005841950.1:2125774-2142947 GCF_000455745.1 Alligator sinensis | reverse complement strand
GGCATTTATATGGTTTCTCTTTGGTGCAGATTCTTGGCTGGATTGTCGTTTCACTGAGGTCTTCCAAATCTCCCTCATATTGAATGGATTTTCCCTGTTTCTCCCCTGATTTGCTTTCTTGATGCCTCTCACAAGATTCTCCTAGCTTTTTATTCAGGAAAAGATCTCCTTCGGGTCCTCCCAGCAACATCTCCTTTGGTTCCATTTGTTCAGGGCCTTCCTGCCTAGGATCCTTTTCCTTCTTCTCACTCACTGTCCCATCACCTGTTGGGATACAAAGAAAATCCAGACAGAAGTCAGTCCCTGTGCTGGGGTGAAAAGAGACACAAAAGGAAGCAGCAAACAAAAACAAGACTGTTAGAGAGAGGAACATCAACCGCTGGATCCCTTTGCAACTATTTCCCCAGCATTTGAAGAAAAGGGGACAAATTATGACTCTGTGTCCTATCCAAAGGCTGAGGAAAGGAGGAGCCTATCACATGGCGTTAGTCATAGGTGGAAACATGAGCGTTCCCCCCAGCTGGGGACAATACTGACCTGGATTAGCTTAAGTAGAGCTTCCTTTCCCCAGGGTGGTGGGGATCTTCATTTAACGGCTCCTTAGGCCCCTGGGAGACAATGCTAGTTTCAAATATTAGGAAGTCTGCTCCATGGACAGAAGATAGTTGAGACCAAGAAAACAAAGTTATTCTCAGACAAGGTTGCTCCTAGATTATACTAGGTTGGATGGCATCCTTGAACTAGCCAAACAGTTAGGAGAATGCTCATAGGGACCCTTCGGGGACACAAGACAATTCTTGGGAGATGTGTGGTTTCTCATCCAGGATGTTTAGGAGTTTCCACATGCAGGGAGTTTTCATGACTCTGCTAAAGCCCAGGTGTGCAACCTCTTACCCTTTTCCAACCCAGCTGAGACCCAAACCCTTTCCAGGAATGAAGCCAGCCCTCAGAAGGGTAGGATATGACATTTCTATGTTTGAGTCTGCACTAATGTTTAAAAAACACAGTGTAGATGAAATCCAGCCCTTTCTTGGAAGCACTGGAAATGCCGTGTTAGCATGTTGGATTAGAATAGCTCTGAGTCTTTCCCAGGGGAGAGGTTGTGGACAGGCCCTCTCTATTGCACAAAGATTCTGGAGACTCTGAGGGCATGGATACACACAACACTTAAAAATGTTTAAATGTGAGTTAAGCCTGAAGTGGACAGATGTACAAGCCTGTTAAAGTGGTTTAAATCTTCCTGAAATGGCTCAAAAGTGTATCTGGAGAATCAAAGCGCTATTTTAACGGGTTCCCTGTGAACCGGTTTTGTTTTATACATGAACACCAAGTGTTCTGTGACACAAACCTGGTCGGTCCTCCAGGCATCCCACCCTGCCTTGCTCCTCCCCCCACAACACGTTGCTGCAACTGGCTGCTCTGGTATGTAGCCAGAACTCTATTGCTCCCTTTTGTTGCCACCTTCTATCCATGCGCTCCTTGTTAAATAAAGGTTATCTTTACAACAACTATATGTCCTCATTCATTACCTCACCCCAGCCTCTCACCATGCCCCCAGGCCCTAGGAACCTAAAAGTGTGGGTCCAAGCACCCCCACCCCTCCCAAGTCAGGCAAGCTCACTGCAGACTTCAGCCAATTGCAAGCTACTGAAGTTTGCTGAATTCATGTTTAAGAGAGATTGGAAAGCAGAAATGTGAAAAGGCCCCAGACACAGGTCACCTCCCAAGCATAAGTGCAAGCACTCTTCCCTGTCCTGTTCCCTCCCTTCACTTGCCCACTGTGAGCCATACTGATCTGGGTGCTCACTCCTGTCCTCTGGTGTTGGAGCCACAGCACTCCACACAATTGTGACGGGGTTCTCAATCGATGACATTTGGGAACTGTTCAATTGTTATGGGTGTCCACACCCTGAGTCTCAACCTCCTCATATATAACGGAGCAAGGATAACGTCCGAGCAGAAGCCAACTTAGGTACAGCAGAGACCTCATGACTTTTTACTGCAACGACGTGGAGCAGAAGTTGGAGGGGAGATGATTTGGAGGGAAACACCAGAAAACTTCAAGTACTTGGGGACTGTGCAACAGCTCTGAGCACACAATGCACGGCATAGCTGCAGGCCGCAGCAATGAATACAGCGCATTTAAACAAAGATCCAGTTCCTGTAGTCCAAATGGAGTCCCTTTATTATTGCACAGAGCCGCTTGCTAATAAGGAGACAGGAACCTTTTCTCAGCAAGGCCACTATTTTATAGCTTTCCTGCAGGGCATCCCTTTGACGGGCTTTCTGACAGGGATCCAGCCTCTCAGTAAATAGACAGCCACCTCCTCAAGTGTTACAAGCCCCTGACACCTAGCAGGTGTCAAGGGCCAGCCGGAGCTGACTGATGTGCTCTGCTCAGTGTCCCCACTTGGAGGATTTGTTATTAACCTTTGACACACACTCTCATCCCTGTTTTCACATGTGTTGTCCCAAAAAATCAGCTGCTGTGCCCCCAGCAGCCTCCCGAATTAAGGGAGGCTTAAAATTTACCTGGTGGACCCACGCACACAATTCCCTTGGCACAACGAACGGGCCCTTGGCACATCAAACAGGCCCCATTCAGTATGTCTGACCCCAGACTCAATCGCAGCAGCTTGTGCAGCGCCTGAGAAAATACACCATGAGCGGAGAGTGAGGCCTGCCTTGATTCCCAGCCTCCCAAACTCCTGCAGGTCTTAACCCACTTTTAAACCAGAGAATTTAGTCTCAGGCCCTGTGGGACAAGGGAGGCCCCACGGGACAAGGGAGGCATGCTCAGCATGCCCGCCAAAATGCCCTGTGAGGCAGCACCCAGTGGGGCATGCGGGGCACAAGCCCTGAGTGCGGGAATGGTGGCCTCAAATCTAGAAGGTGCTTTCGAAATGAAGAACTGCCAGAGCAAAGCAAGGGCTGCCACAAGCTCAGCAGCATCCTCGGTTTCTCTGTCTGAAATGTCTTTCTTTGTCTCCCTCTAATATGACCAGAACTGTTGAGTAGTGTATCTGGTCCAGTTGCAGATAAATGCTGCAAATTTTGCAATTCAAACCCCTTGCCCCCAACTCCACCATCCCCATTCAACTACATCATTCCCCAAAAGGTGAACAAGCAAAGAAACAACACTGCCAAGTGCCAGTCTGCAGGGGTTGAATGCAGTACCATTTTTCATAGAGTTTATAGACATTAGGGCTGGACAGGACCTCCCAAGATCATCAAGTCCAGCACCCTGCCCAAGGGGCAGGAAGTCAGCTGGGGTCAGATCACCCCAGCAAGTTAAGGATCCAAACGTTTCTTTTACAATTACATTGAAAATGATCAATGCAAAAGTTGCAACCTTTGTGGTCATCATGCAGGCCATAACTTGCTGGAAGCACCCTGAAAGGCACCAATGTGTCAAAACCCCTGGTGCACGGGTGCCTTTCAGGATTCTTACAGCAAGTTATGGCCTGAACTATGACCACAAAGGTTGAAACTTTTGCATCAATTATTTTCAATGTAAAAGAAAAATTGTTCTGCATTCAGACCCTGCAGACTGCCACTTGGCAGGGTTTTTTTCTTTGCTTGTCCATCTTTCAGGGAACGAGGTAGTTGAATGGGGATAGTGGAGTTGGGGGCAAGGGGTTTGAATTGCAGAACTTGCAGCATTTGTCTGCAATCAAAGCAAATACACTGCTCAAAAGGTCTGGTCACATTACAGAGACAAAGAAAGACATTTCAGAGAAACCAAGAATGCCACTAAGTTTGTGGCAACCCTTGCTTTGCTCTGGCAGTTAATTTCTAAAGCACCTTCTGGATTTGAGACCAGAGAGTGATGCTCATTATTGATGTCAATAATGCTCAATTATTGATGTTCAATGCTCTATTTCTTTTACTCATCCAAGATTAAGACACTTGATGGGTTTTAACACTTTAGTATTTATACCTCCACCACAGACCACGGTACCCCTCAAAAGTTTTTGAAAGAATATCTTCACAATCAAATGATTGTACCTCTTAGTACAGACTATGTAGTTTAAGGGAAACAGGATAAGGTAACAAATATGAGTTTCCTGATTACATGCAGAATTATTAATAGTCACCACAAACCCTGAATAAAAATGTATCCTGTAATCTACAATCAAGTCAAGAAGCTTCTCAGGTGAGGTAGTTCAAAGAACTAGTCAAATCAACCCCAGGTACGACATACGTGGTGCAGCATCTGCTCAACGTCACACACATCCCTTACTTTGAGACTTCTGGCACACACAAATATCAAATGACAGGTAAAGGAAGGTGCTTAAAAGGAATTCTCCATTTTTCTACTCTCTGACAATTTAAAACAAACTCATACTGTAGACAGATAAATATATGACAGACTCTTAGAAGTCTCACCACACTTATCTATCCCATTAGGTACTGGTTACCATGCAAGACTAGCTATCCCACTGACTCCTCTACCAGCTCTGATAATGCACCCTGCACCTTCACCGCTCCCCAGGTGGAATCCCAAACTTCTCTCATTCTTAGTGTGGGTCCCCAGGCTACAATACGCTATGCACCAACTGCAGCTGCTCTTCTGCTTTGCATGCATTTGGCTCCCTTTAGTTCTTGTCTTCCAGAGCTGTGATCTATGATGAACACAGTGACCCCAAACAACTTTCATGCAACCAAGTAGAATTTAAAAGGCACCCGCCTTTGCAAGAGAAAAAAAAGTGAAAGTTTGTAGGCATGTGTACATAGGCGTATCTATGTGGGATGATATAGTTGGCGGTGGTCCTGCTTTGAGCAGGGGTTGGACTAGATGACCTCCTAAGGTCCCTTCTAACCCTCATTTTCTATAATTCTATCTTACCTCAGACTTTACAACCTATGTAGTCTGGCCATGGGACTGATGCATAAGCATCTTTATCTCAGTTCCTCCCTGAACCACCCAACTCCATGAGCAACCATGTATGACATTAACCCAGCCAGTCCTTTGATTTCCTCCTTCCTTACAGAGGCTGAGACATTCATGGAGAAACCTATTTAGCAAGCCCAAGATGTAGCCAGCACCTCATACAACTCAAATTGGTGAAACTGTCCATCAGGTATTTGTGAGAAGGACATATCCAGATTCATCTGTCCCACCTATGGTCCATTTCCTGACACTGAATCAATATGATATATTCATACAGGAAACAACATAATCACCTAATCAAGAAATACATTCCTGCATTTGTGCAGGGGACTAGACTGGATGACACTTGAGGTCTCTTCCAACCCAATGAATCTAAAATACATGCTTCATAACTTACTACAGGCATCTCCAGTCAACATTACTGGAGGTGCCTGAGTCAACATGACTAGGAATGTCAAAAGTAAAACAGGCAGAAGGCATGGTAGATATGCCCCTTATCAACTAAATAAATCACATATGCTATCATCTAGATCAACCCCTTATCAACCCCTTATCAACTAGATAAATCATATGCTAGATGTCACATATGCTATCAACTTTAACAATATGGAGATGTGGGGAGGCTGTAGCCCTGGAGTTCAAGAAAACATACTAAGTACAGAAAACATGTCCTGATGGATGATTCCCTACATCTTGCTTCCCCCTAGCAGAGCGGGAAGGGCCATGGGGAGGAAGAAAAGAAGACAACAATTCATAGGAGGCAGTATGGGAGAAAGGAAGGAGAACCCCAGGTCAGTACATCCCATTTTGTCTGCAGTGGAAGCAACATTGCAGTACACAAAACCAGATGGGTGTGAACAGGCCCATTCCTCTCACTGGGATGTTATCAGATGGAAGTGAATATCCCAGACAGGAGCCAGGCCTAAAAAAGCTCTGTGAGAGGTGAGAACTGCTCAAGCATGTAAGCCAACTCTTTAATTTCATTTATGGCCTTGAGTTTGTGCACCTCCCAAAAATGTAAAGGAGCCTTTCAGAAAAGTCATCTTCTCAAAAACCACTAGTCCATTTTGACACATTCCAGAAATACCCTCCAGCCCTTCAATGTGTTTAGAACAGGACAGTTAGAGACTGCACTTTACCACTAGCCTGTCCCCCCACTACCGTGTGTTCAGTACACACCATGTTAACCCAGGGGAAGAATAGGAAGCATGCCAGTGTCTCCTCAGGCTCTGAACTTTCTTTTCTAGTGTCCAGTGAGTGCAAAGCTCACAAGAAGACTCAAGTGGAGAAGAGACTGATTCCCCAAAGGGCTCTGGCTGAATCTCCCTTTCCTCTTCAGTGAGGGACTCATCATATGTGTGGCAATAATTACTAACACTGAGGTTGCTGCGGAGGTTTTGCATCAGAGCAAGAGTTGCATGGAAACTGGATGGCATGTGAGTGCTGTTAATGGAAAACTCGTACCTTCAAGGCATTTATTCCCTTCTTGTTCGCCTCTAAATGTGAAAATAACCCTCCCACCTGCACCCAGGCTCCCCAGCAACAACACAACTTTATTCCTCTACCCATCTCCATCACCCACCATCAAGTGTCCCAGGGCTCACCTCCAGCCAGCCATAGATCACATCCCTCGATGACAGAATGAAGCACAACCAGGAAAATAGGGGGGAAATTCCCCTTGTGACTGTCTATCCCAGTGAGGATCAACCTTTTTCTTAGGTGTGTCACAAACTAACCCTACACCCTCCTCCAAGTGCCACTCCAGTCCCCCTTGCCCTGTCCAATCTGCTGCTCTGCTTTCTGTTGCCTGCCCTGTGTCTCCTGTCTGATCTGATGCTTTGCTTTCTGTTCCCTGCCTAATATGCTGCTGTGCTGCCTGCCCCCTCCCCAATCTGCCATGTGCTGTACACAGAGGCCACCCATGCCATCATCAGCAATCCCTCAATTTGAGGATAATCTCTACCACAGCTCATTCACATGTCTTGATGTAACTTAAGAGTCCAGTCCTTGAGCCACAGATCCATCCACAGTAATTGTAGGTCTTTCTGTAGGGGAGAGTAGGCTGTAGGCTGGGATTCCTCTCCTTTTTCCGTCCTCTGTTCTCTCTTCTTTGCTTCAAGGGCAAGATGCTTTACTTCAAAATGGACTGCTGCTTGGTCAAAGTTGCAGTACAACTGGAGTCAGTTAGCAGCCAGCTTCTCCCAGCTCTTGATGTTAGTGTCTGTTTTTTTGAGGCCTGCCTTCAATATGTCCTCATAATGTTTCCAAATTTCAGCCCATAAGCAAGCTGGAAGTAAAGCACTTGGTTTGGGAGTCAAGAGTCAAGCATCCACACACAATGTCTGGTCCAGCAAACTTGGTGCTTGAGGATCACTGACTTAATGCTGGTAACATTGGCTTAGCAAAGATGCAGTCATTTGTGAAGTGATCTTTCTACTTGATGTGGAGGATTTTCCAGAGGCAATTGCCTCTTCAAGCTCTTGAGATGACAGTAGGTCACCCACATTTCATATCAATAAAGGAGAAGGGAGTTAATGCCAGTGCTGCTTGTGGCATGCATGCCACCATTTGGTCACCCTGGTCTACCCCATGTGGATTCTCTGGTGCCTGATAAGATGTGAGCTCTGACGGAAACTTTTCCCACAGTTTAGGCATCTGTAGGGCTTCTCCCCCGTGTGGGTTCTCTGGTGCGTGAGAAGAAGTGACTTGGACTGGAAGCTTTTCCCGCACTCACTACACTTGCAGGGCCTCTCCTGCATGTGGAATCGCTGGTGCTTGACCAGGGCTGAGTTCACTCGGAAGCGCTTCCCGCAGTCAGGACATTTATGGGGCCTGTCGTCCGTGTGGATTCTCTGGTGTCTCCGAAGGGCTGAGCTGTCCGTGAAGCGTGTCCCGCACTCAGGGCACTTGAAGGGTCTCTCCCCTGTGTGGATCCTTTGATGTTTCATGAGGGCTGAGCTGTGACTGAAGCTCTTTCCACAGTCAGGACATTTGTAGGGTTTCTCTCCTGTGTGCAGGGTCTTGTGCTTGATGAACGCTGAGCTGTCCCCGTAGCTCTTCCCGCAGTCAGGGCACTTGTAAGGTCTCTCTCCTGTGTGGCTCCTCTGATGCTTAATGAGGCCTGAGCTGTCACTGAAGATCTTCCCACAGCTGGGGCATGTGTAAGGCTTCTCCCCAGTGTGTGTTCTCCTGTGAACCATCAGAGCAGAGTTTACACTGAAGCTTTTCCCACAGTCAGCGCATTTATGAGGTCCTTCCCCTGTGTGGATTCCCTGATGGGTAACAAGGGCAGGCTTCTGCTTGAAGCCCTTCCCACACTCCAGGCACTGGTAGGGTCTCTCCCCTGTGTGGACTCTCTGGTGTTTAACCAGGGCTGAGTTCATGCCAAAGCCCTTTCCACAGTCGGGGCATTTAAAGGGCCTGTCCCCGGTGTGGACTCTCTGGTGGGCTGTGAGGTCCGAACTGCGAATGAAGCTTTTCCCACAGTCGTGGCACACATACGGCTTCTCTCCAGTGTGGATCCGTCGATGCGTGGTCAGAACCGACCGCCGATTGAAGCTCTTCCCACAGTCGCTGCATTTAAAGGGCCGCTCTGCCGTGTGGATGGTCTGGTGTTTGATCAGGGCTGAGCTCACCCCAAAGCTCTTCCCGCAGTCAGGGCATTTGTAGGGTTTATCAGCGGTGTGGGTCCGCTCGTGGGTGAGGAGGTAGGAACTCACCCTGAAGCTCTTCTCACACTTGGGGCACTGGTAGGGTTTCTCGGAGGTGTGGATCTTGCGGTGGGTGCTGAGGGTGGAGCTCAGGCGGAAGCTCTTCCCGCAGTCAGGGCACGTGTAGGGTCTTTCTCCTGTGTGGATCCTCTGATGCCGGGTGAGGTGCGAGCTCAGACCAAAACTCTTCCCACAGTCGGGGCACTTGTAGGGTTTCTCCCCTGTGTGGATCCTTTGGTGGACAATGAGGTCAGAGCTCACACTGAACCTCTGCCCACATTCGCTGCAGGTATAGGGCCTCTCTCCCGTGTGGATTCTCTTGTGTTTAATAAAGGCTGAGCTGTCACTGAAACTCTTCCCACAGTCCAGGCATTTATACGGTCGCTCGCCTGTGTGGCTTCTTTGATGCTTAATAAGGGTTGACCTCACACTGAAGCTCTTCTTGCACTCGGGGCAGCTATAGGGTCTCTCCCCCGTGTGGATCCTCTGGTGGGTTACAAGGATTGACCTCCGGTTGAAGCACTTCTCACACTGAGGACATTTAAAAGGTCTCTCTCCAGTGTGGATTCTTTGATGCTTGGTCAGGGCTGACCTCAGGCTGAAACATTTCATGCAGCTGGGGCATTTATGGGGTTTCTCTGGGAGGTCTGAGCTCACACTGAAGCTCTGTCCATCATCAGTGCAGTTATAGGGTTTCTCTGATGTTGGGATTTTCTGATGAGCTTTGGTATCTTTAGCTAAGTAAGTGGCAACGGTACTGCCTTCTGGTTCTTCTTTGGGGATTTCTTCCTGCCCTTCTGGTTTGCATCCATTCTCATGAGCCACCTCCTGCTCAGGGTCCTGGGGAGCATTTCCATCAGATCTGTACAATAAGATCCCATATGGTTTTGCTTCTGGTAAACAAGTCCCCTCTTTATCATTTGCCATCCTGTCATCTGCTGAAATAGAGAGGAAAAATCCAGACCCAAGTTATTCCCTGTGTTGGGTAGTAAAGAATCCTTGGAAAAGGGGAATGACAGAAATGAAGAGATAATGAGAAATAATAAAATTATTTGAAATTAGGGGCCAAATCCATCAAGGCAGAAGCACCAGGTCTGCTTCCTCATATCGCCTAATCACTTGGGAATGGAAGGAGGAGTCAGTCAGCATGGGAGGGAAGCCAGGAGTGACACCTGCCCTGAGGATATGAGTCCAGATGGAGGAAACCCTGCCATGAGTGAGACAAGACAGAACTGGAAGGAACTCATGCAAATCCCAGCTGTTTCCTTCACTCACCCTGGTTTCTGGGTTGGTTTAATAGACTCCTCACCTCTACAGGTATCTCTCAGGCTTTGCTTTTGCTTTAAATCCAAGGCTCTCAGCTCCTCCTCTTGTTCCATCAGGGAGATCTGAAGTAGAAATAACCCTGGGTTACATAGGATGTGGGCTCACGGTGCCCTGGGGGGATTTATACACTCAAGTATCCAGGAGTGACTTTTACTGATGTTTTAGTGTAGCGGTTTTCAATCTTTTTCATTTGCAGATACCTAAAACATTTCAAATGGAGATGCGGACCCCTTTGAATTATATTGACTGATCATAGTCATCTTTCGTGGACCCCTTAGACATAGTCTGCGGACCCCCAGGGGAGCAGACCACAGATTGAAAACCACTGTTTTAGTGTAAAACAGGAATGTCATCTCTGAAAGAGAAGAGTTGAACCCAGACTGGTGCCTTTCCACTGAGGGGAAATGGATCATTAATTCCTTGTGCTGTCACAGAGTGGTGCCATGCCAGGCTCAGGGCAGGCTGCTGGCTGAGTGCCTGCCTAGTGAAGGCAGCAGTCCAGAGAGCATCCAGGAGACCTGCCAATTGGCATCTCACCAGTGGGTTCCTGGGTCTCAAACAGCAGCAGTGCCAGGAGACTGCCATCCTCAACTTCCCCCTCCTTGAAAGTGTCACCAAGCTAGAGTTTTCAACTTAAGCAGCCGCAGAAGAAAGCAAAGCCTGTGCATCTTGCTGGATTTATGTAGGAATCCACGTTCCTACTGCTCTGTGTTCCCCAGTCTCAGAAAATAAATATCATGCTGAGCTTTTTCACACATGGAGGGTGTCCACAGTGACACTCACAACCAACCAACAGTTAGGCTGGGTTTTTGGTTCAGCCTCTTGCCCTTATGCCTATTCTGATTGGTTCCCATCAACCTTGGGGAACTCCAGTGAGCCTGAAAACTATCCTGGTCGGTGGAGGCAGAAGGATAATAGGGCAAGTTGCAAGATGGGTCCCAAGACCCTCTTCCAGAAGGGTCATCTTCCCACTGAAATTTTCCCTAATTAGATGATCCCTACTCATAGGGAAGTCCTACAACCCTGAAACCCACACTGATTTATAGGGCAGCAGGGGCAGTTTTTAGAGAGGTCACATGCCACCCCGGTCCCTAGTCACCATGACTTCTACTGACCCTGGTAAAAATACCACCATAGGGGCAAGTTCTAGGTACCAGTGGGTACAGCTCTGTTGACAGGGGAAAAAATGAGGAGGTCCTAAGAAGGTGGGATGGGGGACACATGGAGCCCCTTCTCTGACTGGCAGAGCCACTCTTTCAAACACCTCTCAGAAGTGAAGACATCACAGAAGTGATCATTCTTGTCTTTCTATGTAACCATAATCTCAGCTCAACTGTGTCTTCTTCCCAACAGAGATTAGTGAAGCAGTTCCCCAAATCTGCCTCTGATGGCTTGTCCCACCAGGTGAATGTGTTGACAGCTGGAACAGTTTATCAACCAGGCAGACAGAGGAGGAGACCAGTCATGAGGGTGGGGAATGGGGAAGTTCACAGAGCCCTAAGCACGTGGGACACACACAGAGACACAGATGTAGGGAAGAGAACAGCAGCAACAGAGGGGGCTCAGCCAGTGACACAATGGGAACATGGGGGGGGTGGCACAGAGGATGCCAAGAGCCCCTGGTGCAGGCCATGAGATAACCCAAAAAAGCCATGACTTGTGCTTCCAGCTCACATCGTTCTAAACTCTAAGCTGTACATTTAGGACAAGACTTCTATATAGTTTGACACATGCGCCCTCATATGGACAGTACTAGTCTACTACAGAAGAGTGGCTTTTTGCAGTTTGTTTCATTAGGAAGGGCTTAAACAAAGCACCGCATGTACCAGAATCCATGTGGCCACACTGGAGTTTCACTGAGAGAACTACGCTCACTCGGACAACTGGTAAAACTTCCTACTGCAGACAAGCTCTAAGGTGCTGGGGAGAAGGAAACAAAATGATGGTTGAGAAAGGTAGATCTCCCTGGTGGACTGAAGGAAATGGCAGAAGTTTGGAAAACAAAGAAATCAGCCAGTCTTGAAGCCACCTGGCAACACAGTAGGTACTTGGGATGTCAGGGGAAGAAAAGGAGCAATGATTTTTTTCCATTAAAACTGCAATTTGCACAGGCACAATAAAAATAAATGGGGAGGAAGGTGACCCACTCCATGCCTGCCCAGACCCCTTCCCTGGTGAAAATCACCTTGGATCTTGTGTACCAGGTGAAGAGCAGAGAGAGGAAAAGCCAAGCCCTGCCCCTGCACTGCTGGGGGAAGAAGCCACCCTCAGGCACAGTACAGAGCAACTCCTTCAAAGGTTTTCCATAGTAGTGGAAGCTGGAAGGGTTCAAATGCTCCAGCAGGTTGAGTTATACAGGGAGGAGCCTTGCGTCCAGACAAGAAATATTTCTCTGTCCCCAGGTCTGACTCCTGTTGCTGCGTGCTGTCTCTCTCCCCTCCCTACTGGCAGGGACACTCTGTTCCTAGTGCCTTGTGCGCTGCTAGCTGCATGGGAGCCCGCCAGTGCTACCAGGAGCCAGAGCCCCTGTGTGCCAGCGAAGGCAGCAGCTCTGGGACTCGCAGCCCCTGCGGAGCAGCAATGGGTACAGAGGGGCCATGTGTGCAGAGCCCCTGTGCTGCCCAGCCCAGCGCTTCCCTGAGGTCTCTCCCCATTACCTGGAGTCTCCGGCTCAGCAGCTGCTGTTGGCAGAGCCAGGGGCTGGGTCCAGCCACCGGAGAAAGGCTCCCCCCTGGGCTGGGCACCAAGGGGCTGCAGCGCAGTTCTCTCCCCAGCACTGGGGGCGCAGCTGCTGCACAGCCAGGCTCTGGGGTCACAATGGAGGAGGCAGCAGTGTCTGACCCAGGAAGGCCAACCCCCAATATCCCGAGCAGAGAGAGAGCAAGAGCAGCTTCCTCTGCCTTAGCAACAGCCAGGACCCCCTGGTGACGGTGGATGAGCTGACAGTACATGCAGCTTGGGCCGGCTCTGTGATGCAGACACTTCACAGAGACATCCCAGGGCACCTGGGCAAGCTGCTCTTTCTGCACCGTGGAGGGTGAGGCTCTGCGACAGTTCCCTGGCTGGCAGGAGACTCCAGGGGATGGGGACAGCCAGGAGGGAAAGCGCTGAGGGGTTGCGTCTACACGTGCACTTTAATGTGCATAGCTTATTTTAATGCACATTAAAGCATCATATCAAAGGGCATTTATACACATAGCTTTTTGTGCTGTGACGCACTAAAGCTCTGGCGTGTCAGAGCAGACTCGATTAATCTGCTCCTCATGTGAGTTGATACGCCCGGCGCTGTGTCGCATACATTTGTATAAATGGAAAAATGCACGTCTGCACTGGGAAAATGGCAGTGGTATGCTTTTGAACTAAAGCACCTTTGATGTGTTTTAGTTCAAAAGCACACCATCGCCATTTTCTCAGCACTGACATGCGTTTCGCCATTTATACAAATGCATGCAACACAGAACCAGGCACTTTCAAAAGAGCCCGGTGCTGCATCGCACACACGTCTAAGAATGCCCGATAGCGATGCTTTTTAATGCACACTGAAATAGGCTAATGTGTATTAAATGTCACTTAAAAGCAACATTCTCCATATGCCTGAAGAAGGGTGTTTGTGCCCGAAAGCTTGCAAAGAACAATTTTTCCAACTATTTAGTTGGTCTTATAAAATATATCACATTTACCCAAAGAACTTGTCTGCTTAAACAATGTTCACTTTAGTTAATGCACATTAAGCCAGGTTAATGTGCATTTTCCTAGTACCTCACAATGGAGGGTATTTATACACTTGCTCCAGGAGTGAGGGTAAGAGGCACTTTAATTAGAGTGGCTCCAAGAGCCTGTCTAATTAAAGTGCCCGGAGTGTCTCATGTACCAACGTCCCTGTGTTTCAAAATGACAGTAGGGACGCTTTATCTAAAGCTTGTCGAATGAGCATTGGATAAAGTACCCCCACCACCATTTTGAAGCCCAGGGAAAAATCCTGCGCATCAGAGCAGATTTGATTAATCATGTTTGCTCCACACACGAGCTGACGCGCATGGTGCTGCATTGCTTGCAGTTGTATAAGTGGCATAATGCACTTCAGCACAGAGAAAATGGTGGCAATGCACTTTTGAACTAAAACACCTTATATGTGTTTTAGTTCAAAAGTGGATCACTGCCACTTTCTGTGCACTGACACGCATTTAGCCGCTTATACAGCTACAAGTGACACAGTGTTGGGTGCTTTTCAAAGTGCCAGGCGCTGCAGTGCTTACATGTGTAAAAATGCTGAGAGGTACTAGATTTAATGCACATTTACTAAAGCGCATTTTAATGCACATGTAGACATGCCCAGGATGGTCAGGAGAGGGACTCTGCACACATGGTTTCTTTGAACCCATCTCTGCTCCCTGAGAGTCCCAGAGCAGCTGCTTTGGTTTCAGGAAAGGAAAAGCTGTGGTAATGAACACATGCAATTTTCCCACTCTCCTGTTCCCTGCATCTCATTCTGACTCTTTGCTGAAGCCTGGACCTGAACTCTGTCTTTTCCAGAAACCTGCAGGACTGAATCAGGCACAACCCTGCTGAGTAGGTGTCAGTAGTTCCCACATCTTAATAATGATCATCTAGGGTGGGACACAGAGAGCAATATTGGTACAAACCTCCTCTGATGGCGCTGCCCTTCTGCACAATAATCCATGGTGAAGAAATAACCTTTCCCCTCTTCTCTCCAGTTATCAAATCTGGCTGTTGTATCAGAGCTGGACTCCCCAGCCCCGCTTTGGCCAAGTAATCTCAGCCATGCTTTGGGCCCACCCCATCTACTCCCACTCTACCCTCCCTCTGGGTATGGCTAATATACTGGCAGCTGAGGAGACCTGGGCTGTATATCTTGGAGTGCGCTGCTCAAACATCACAGAAGACCAGTGTCAAGGTGCACTTTCCAATGGAGGCTGTTTCAAGTGGATATAATAGATTTCATAGTTTCATAGTTGGTAGGGTTGGAAGGGACCTGAGCAGATCATCGAGTCCAACCCCCTGCCATGGGCAGGAAAGAGTACGGGGGGCAAACGACCACGGCAAGGTGTTCATCCAGCCTCCTCTTAAAGACCCCCAGGGTAGGAGCCAGCACCACTTCTCTTGGAAGTTGGTTCCAGATCCTAGCCACCCTGACAGTGAAGTAGCACCTCCTGATGTCTAGTCTGAATCTACCCTCTGCCAGCTTGTGACCCCCTGAATCTACCCTCTGCCAGGTCGAATGAGACCCGTCCACCACCACTCTCTGGGTGCGGCCCTCCAGCCAACTAGTGACCCATTTGACTGTGTAGGTGTCGACGCCACAGTCTCCTAGTTTTTTTATGAGAATGGGGAGAGAGAGACAGTGTCGAAGGCCTTCCTAAAGTCCAGAAAGACTACATCCACCACAACACCTGCATCCAGGGATTTGGTGACCTGGTCATAGAATGCCACCAGGTTGGTCTGACAGGACCTGCCTCAAATGAGCCCATGTTGGTTGCCCCTAAGCATAATCTCCCCTGCTGGTCCGTCGTGGACATGCGCCAGGATAACTCTCTCAAAAAGCTTACCCAGGACTGAGGTAAGACTCACAGGCCTATAGCTTCCTGGGTCCTCCTTCCTCCCTTTTTTGAAAATGGGAACCACATTGGCCCTTTTCCAGTCCTCTGGCACCACACCAGAACACCACGAGTGCTCGTAAAGCCGTGCCAGGGATCCCGCAATGACCTCTGCTAGTTCCCCCAGCACTATGGGGTGGAGATCGTCAGGACCTCCTGATTTAAACACATCTAGTCCCTCCAGAAGTTCCCTGACTAGGTCTTCACTGACCCTAGGCCTGGGTGTGCCTCCCCCGGGGCCTACGGGAGTCCCGGTGGGGGTGGTGACTCAGTCCCTGCTCAGAAAAATGGAGGCAAAGAAATCGTTAAATAGGTTAGCTTTATTGTCTGGTGCAACAACCAGATTTCCTAGCGTGTCCTGCAGAGGCCCCACGCTACCCAGTACCTTCTTTTTACCCCCTATATATTTAAAAAAGGATTTCTTGTTGTCCTTGATCCAGGTCACTAGTCCCAGTCCCATCTCCGCCTTGGCCTTCCTGACCGCCCCCCTGCAGCCCTGAGCACCCGAGGTGTAGTCCTCCCTGGGGATGGCCCCTCCCCTCCATTGGGTGTATGCCTCCCTTTTAGCTAGGAGACGTTCCCATATGCTTTTGGTGAGCCATGGGGGCTTTTGCGCCCTCTTGCCTCCTTTGATCCGTGTTGGGATTACCTCCCTTTGGGCTTGGAGGATCGTCTCCTTAAGGAACGACCGCTATTCTTGGACACCCAACTCCTCTCCCCTCCGGGACCTCAGTTTCTCCCCGACTATTCTCCTCACCTCATTGAAGTCCACCCTCCCGAAGTCCAGGGCTGCTGCCTTGCTGCAGGCCTTTGCCACCTTGCGCTGGATGGTGAATTCCAGCAGGCGATGATCCAGTAAGCCCCCAGTAAGTTTGCAAGTGGGAAATTCAACTGCACTTTCCAGTCTAGGTGCAGACAATGACTCACCACATAGCGAGGAAGCAGTGTGGCAGGAGGTTTGGGGCTCCTGCCACTTTTAAGAGCAGGCAAGCTACAGCTGGAACAGCCTGTAGGTGTGGCCAGAGCTGACCGGAGGTGCGCTGGGCTTAAGCAGGATATAAGCCCAGGCCCAAGTGAAGCCAGCAGTAACATCTTGGTGGCTGCTGGGGGAACATTGTGGGAGCAAGAGGGCTGCAGCAGGGGAGACCGTGGTCAACCCTCAGGACAAGGGTAGACTTGAATGGCATTGTGTAGCAGAGAGTGCACCCTTGTCCAATGCACTGTGAGCAGGAAGCCTTACGAGTTTTATAATTAGCTTCCCACTGGCCAGCTTCCAGTGGTTGGATCTTGGCTACATGCTTACTTTATGGAAATTAGGAGCTCCTCCCTTGCTTGTTCCTGTGGCCTTTGGTTAAAGGCAAGTGAGATTTGGGGGCATCCAA
Organism: Alligator sinensis; assembly: GCF_000455745.1. NCBI lineage: Eukaryota > Metazoa > Chordata > Crocodylia > Alligatoridae > Alligator > Alligator sinensis. The sequence goes on along the minus strand of NW_005841950.1, from coordinate 2,126,020 downwards.
ACCCCAATCCTCTGGGCTTGGGCCTGCACATTGGATGCCTGCCAGTGTATTTGGGAGTATCTGAAGCCCCAGGTTAAAATGTCTAGGGGAGGATACTTGCCAGTTGTAGCACCACATATGGTGCTTAACCGATTGACTGTTGCTCAGTCAAAAGGTTTGGGAACTGATTTGGCTAGCTTGACCTGGAGCACAGAAAAATTTCCAAAAAAAAAAAAAAGAGAGCTGCAGACCCGGAAAGCCCGCACT
>NW_005841950.1:2074475-2125743 GCF_000455745.1 Alligator sinensis | reverse complement strand
CAGCACTGAGAGCACAGCTTGAAGCAGTCTGGAGGTTTGGGGATGAACTATGGGGAGGCAGAGATTCCTAGGGACCCAGGGAGGGGTCCAGAGCCCAGAGAGAGGGGCTGAGTGTGTTGAGGGGCCCAGAAATGGGCCGAGTGTGGAATGAACAACTGAGGCGATTACACCTGTGAGGCACAGGGTGTGGTGTAGGAGTGGTATGGAGCCACTCGATAAGCCCTTAAGGCAGAGACCATAGACACATGATGATCATGTGAGAGACCAGATTGGGATGCCCTGGGGAAGCCTCTTTCATGAAAAAACAATTACAACAAGGCATGGCAGGAAAGAGAAGGGGGCCTGCCCAAAGAGAGTTAGGGCTGTAGGGACTCCACGGCCACCCCTGGAGAGTGACCCTGCCACACACAAGGCTCTCTGTTTTGCTTTTCAAACCCTTTTCTCTATTACAGTAGTTTAACAAAGCATCATGGTGCATCTCTGGGACTGTCCCGGTGCAGCCAGCAGCCCCCAGGCTTTATGTTGTGCACTCATTACCGCAGACCTCACTAAATGCCCTGTGGTGCTTCATGCCTTTCCAGAATGCAGGGAGTGGCTGAACTTGCATTTCATTGAGGTTGTTGGTTGTAGACATGCTGGTCCAAGAATATAGGCAGGTAAGGTTCTTTGGGTAGATGTGATATGTTTTATTAGACCAACTAAATAGCTGGAAAAAATGTTCTTTTCATTGAGGTGGAAGAGGGAACCAGGAGACAGCAGTCAGAAAGGATCTTGTCTGTCAGCGGGAGGACAGCAAGGGGGATGGGACAGGAGCCCCAGAGACACTAACTGGCATTCAGGAAGAGTGCAGGTAGCACTGGCAGCCCAGGAGGATCCAGAGGCATGAAGAAGATTCTGCTCTCCTCACTGGGCCATTCTCTGATGACCCCACAGGGACAAGGCACAACTGAAGACAGTCTCTCTGAGAGATGAGAACTGATCATGCATCTCAAAAGGTGCCAGCCAGCTTTGTACTGTAGTGGATAGGCCTGGGATGGCACACCTTCCAAAAATGACAAGGGGGGTTTCTGGAGGAAGCTGTTATCTAAAAAATGGATATCACTCAGTCACAGCACATTTCCAGCAGCATCTTTCCCATTTAAAGTATTTTGTTTTTGAGGAAAGAGGAGGAGGACTGAAAACTGAACCCTACTTTCGTAAATGATGGACCCACACAACCAAAAGAGAAAGGAAAACATTAGATGCTGGAGAGCAATTTACACTTAGCACGTTGACTTAGCACATTTAACACTATCTGCTGTGCTCTGCCTCTATCCAAAGTACAAGATAGTGGGGACATAAAGGTAAATAAAGCCTATCAGCTCAAAATGTTGGAGGAATCATTTGTATGAAAGTAATTGGATCAAGTTAATACAAACACAATCTATGATTAGTAACAGTTAAAGCAGTATCAGGACAGTGCCCACTGACCCCAAGCCTTAAAACATGGCAATCAAAAGAGGAAAATTCCTGTACACCTTGCCACCTTCCTGCTGCAACTTCACAAATGATGAGATCCAACACTCCATAAACCTTTTCCTACCACCAGAAGGGAATACCCACATGCCATGTCATGCCTCACAGGTCCTAATGCAGAACTGGAAAGATACAATGGGACTTTTCACATCGTCTGTTCAGTACATCACCCTCCTTCACAGTCCAGGCCTGTGGGAAGTTAACTGGGAACAGTGCTGAGGTTTGTCTACCAGAACAAGGTGGAAGGAAGAGGGGAGGCAGATCTCTGTTAGGCATAGAAGACTCCTGGACTTCAGGGCAGATGTTCTCACCCCACTCTCCTTCCTCCTTCCTCAGTTCCAGCTTGACCAGTCCCTGCCTGTAAGCTCTTTTTCCCAAAGTATCAGGCTGTGGCCTTGAATCTAGGGCCTCAGCCTGGCCAATATAGCCACTCGCCCAGGCCAGCCACCCTATGGCTGACCTGAATCTTCCAGAACAGCCTAACCCTCTGTCCATTCCCTGGCAACAGAGTGGCCGGTCAGGGTGAGGTGACCCTCCACATCCCGCTGCACAGGAACGGCAAGTGCCCTCTCTCCTGGTTCTTGACATGGCTTGCTCTCTGTCTGATCTCCTAACTTCCTGACTTACCTTATACCTAGAACTGACTTTTGGATTGACCTCCTAGCTTCCTGACCCACCTTGTCCCTGGATTGTGCTCACACCTCCTGGCCCTGGTCAGTACCTTGATCCCCAAGTGGCCCCAGACCTGGTCACCAATGACCCAGCATGACACAGGGCTTGTGATCCTCCTGCTACAACCCAGCGTACAAATATTCAATTCCCTTGGCTAGTCCAGGCCCTACTGCCATGTATCATGACTCCCTAATCTCTAAATACCCCGTGGCCATTCAACAGCTAGCCTCAGTTCCCAGAATCCACAGGGGATGAAATGGAGCAGCATCGGGAAAGGGAAAGGAAACCCGTTTGAGCCCTATCCCATATGGATTCTCTGATGCCTAATGAGATGCGAGCTCTGGCGGAAGCGTTTCCCACAGACGGGGCAGGCATAGGGCTTCTCGCCCGTGTGGATTCTTTGGTGTGTGACGAGCAGAGAGTTGGACTGGAAGCTCTTCCCACATTCAGGGCACTTATAGGGCCTCTCTTCTGTATGGACCCGCTGGTGTCTTACAAGGGCAGAGTTCATACAGAAGCGCTCCCCACAGTCGGGGCATTTATAAGGTCGGTCTTCTGTGTGCGTTCTCCGGTGTCTCCTCAGGGTTGAGCTGTCGTTGTACCTCTTGCCGCAGTCAGGGCATTTAAAAGGTCTCTCGCCCGTGTGGATTCTCTGATGTTTCATGAGAGCTGAGCTGTGGCTGAAGCTTTTCTCACACTCGGGACATTTATAGGGTTTCTCCCCTGTGTGCATGGTCGTGTGTTTTATAAGTGCTGACTTCACAGTGAAGGTTTTCCTGCAGACCAGGCATTTATAACGTCCCTCTGCCGTGTGGGTTCCCTGCGGTGTAACCATTACTGGCCTCTGTTTCTCTCCTGTATGGATCCGTTTGTGTTTAATAAGGCCTGAGCTGTCAGTGTAGCTTTCCCCACAGACCAGGCACTTGTAGGGTCTCTCCCCAGTGTGGCTTCTCTGGTGTCGGGGGAGGAGGGAGCTCAGGCGGAAGCTCTTCCCGCAGTCCAGGCAGTGGTAGGGTTTCTCCCCCGTGTGGATTCTCTGATGTGCAATGAGATCTGAACTCACAATGAAGCTTTTCCCACAGTCAGGGCATTTATAGGGCTTCTCTCCCGTGTGGATTCTTTGATGCACTATGAGGGTCGATCGCCGGTTAAAGGTTTTCCCACAGTCTGTACACTGAAAGGGTCTCTCTCCCGTGTGGATTCTCTGGTGCACAATGAGATCCCGGCTCACGCTGAAGTGTTTCCCACAGTCGGGGCATTTAAAGGGGTTATCTGCACTGTGTGTTGCCTCATGGGCAAGAAGGTAGGAGCTCACTCGGAAGCTCTTCCCACACACCAGGCATTCATAGGGCTTCTCTCCCGTGTGGATTTTCCGGTGCGTGCTGAGCGTGGAGCTGAGGCGGAAGTTTTTCCCGCAGTCGTGGCATTTGTAGGGTTTTTCCCCTGTATGGATTCTCTTATGTTTAATCAGGGTAGACCTGACACGAAAGCTCTTCCCACAGTCGGGGCACTTGTAGGGTTTCTCTCCCGTGTGAATTCTCTGGTGTGTGATCAGGAAGGATCTCCTGTTGAAAATTTTCCCGCACTCCATGCATTTATAGGGCTTATCTCCAGCATGCAGTCTCTGATGTACGCGGAGGTCTGAGCTCTCACTGAAGCTTTGCCCACACTCAGGGCACTTATGAGGTTCTTCCCCTGCCTGGATTCTCTGATTCTCTTTGATACCCTTAGCTTTGCCAGGGGAAGTGGTTTTGCTCTTTGGCTTTTCTGTGGTAAGGCTTTTCTGCCCTTCTGGCTTGGATCGATTCTCACAGGCCCCCACTTGCTCTAGGCTCTGGGGATCATCCCTCTCAAATCTCTCCAGTAATGGAGCATGTAGTTCTGCTTCCTGCAGACAATTCTCCTTTTCACTCACCACACAGTCAGCTGCTGGTAGAAAGGGGGGAATAGGAAGATCAGAGTCATTCCCTGAAACTGGAACTAACCACAGAGCAGTAGGGCTGCACAGTTCACATAGACAGAACCTTAAGAAAGGGAAATGGCAGAAAAAGATAGTATAATATGAAGTAAGGACCAGTCTGTCAGAGCAGGGAGACCCGTCCTTCTTCCACAAATCATCTGAATATTCAGAAAAGAAATAGCAAGGAGACAGAGGGAGAGAGGAAGGGTTTTTATGAGTGTATTAGGGTGGGAAGGGGTGTAGGTTGTAGCCATGTGGATCTAAGGACATAGGCAGACAAGGTTCTTGGGGTAAATCTGATATCTTTTATTAGACCAACTCAAATAGTTCTATTAGACCAACTATTTGAGTTGGTCTAATAAAAGATATTGGATTTACCCGAAGAACCTTATCTTTCAGAGCGGGAAGGAAGCCATGGCTGGCACCTGCCCTGACGGTATGACCTCCCACTGGAACAGCTCTGACCTGAGCGATATGGGGCAGAAGTGAAGAACTCCCCTGAGGCTCGGCAGATATGACAGCCTCTCCCTTCACTCTCCCTTGGTTTTCATACAAGTTTAATAGATTCCTCACCTGTGCAAGCATCCCCCTTGTACTTCTTTTCCTCTGCATCCAAGGCATCCACTTCCTCCTCCTGCTCCATGGGAGAGATCTGCGGTGGAAATAGCCACAACTTACAGAAAGACCTGACTCACTGAAAACTGGATGGGGATATACACTCCCTTGCACCTGCTTCCAATGTTTGCTGAAGTTTTATCGTGAAACAGGAAAGCTGTGCTGGTAAGGGAAGAATTAAAAGCAGGGATTTTGCTTTTCTATGATGGGAAATGCTCTCTGCAGTCAGAGGCTGATGCCTGCTTAGGCTGTTGCAGTAGCAAGGCTCAGTCAGCACACTTGGCCAGCTCAGAGGCAGTGGGGTCCAGCAGAGAAAGCACAAGTCAGGCCCTCATCAGACCAGTGCTACATTCCCAGCTCTCTCACTACTTGGAAGAACCAAGGACCCATCATAATTCTGAGAAGAGGGTATGATACTGCTTATCCCCAGGACAAACACCATAAAGATGCTGTAACAGGGTCTGAGCCCCAGGGTAAGCCATGGCACCCCCTATGGACTCTCTGATTCTGACTTCTCGGGGTACTACCCTGCATCCTCACCTGCCATGTCTGACATGATGGAGATTTGGGAGGCTGCCCTTAATCCACTGGCGTGGCATCCTCAGGTGCTTCCCTCTTTCCGCCTCAGTTCATTGCTCTGAGTTTGTTTGCCCCCTTGTTCTCAGTCTCTGAGAGCCTGCTATCAGTTTCTGGGGAGTCTTTGGGTCTGCTTCCCTGACCACCCTCTCCCAGGTCTGCACTCTTTCACAGGGCTTTATTCAGGCCACTATTGAATTCTTTCCATATCACCACCAGCGCTAATCATGGCCTCCAGCCTTACCCAAAGTCATGCACATGCCTCTCAGGTCCTTCTCTAACTCCATTTACCAAGCTCGCTCAACAAACATAAGAAAAAAACCACTTAGCATTTCTAGAGAGCTCCTTCCTCTCCAGGGATCAGTGCCAGGCTCCCTGTATAGCCCTGGAGCTCTGTGGATACCCCCAGCCTGGCTCTATCCTTTCTGATCACCAGGCCACCTTAACTGGGTACAGGGGTTGCTAACTGCCTCATCTCATCAGCCCTCTAGCAGTCAGCTGCTTGCAGTTAGCAGGCTGGCTCTGCTTTCAGCCTAAGGCACTATAGCAAGGGTCAGCAATGTTTTTGGGCAGAGTGCCAAAATACCTTCAACCTCGACTTGTAAGATGTTGGCGTGCCAGGGGTGGACAGCGGGGGAGCTGTGAGGGGCCCAGTCCTTGTTGTGGCAGCACAGCCCCAGCCCCTTCCCCACCATCTGCCCCGAGGTGCACATGTCAAGCAAAATGCCTGCACATGCCACACTCTGGCATCTGTATTAGGGGTTGCCTACCCCTGCTCTTAGTGCTTTACCTCTGCTGCCTGCCTGCCAAGTAACAAGGGGAGGGGATGCTGTTACAGGTGTTTCTGTCTGGCAAATGAAAACATTTAAAAAGTCTCAAAGGAGACACCTTATGAATTTTCCCTGGCATTGTCCACAAAGGCAGCCCTAAGGGCTAGGACCAAGGTGGGCTTTTCCCTTCTCTGCTTCTCATCTTGGTCACAGAACAATGGCTTTATCCAAGGAGGCCCAGGCAGGGCTGGATGTCAGTCGACTCTGTCTGCACTGACTGCTCCTATTGCTTCTTCCAGCCTAGCTCTCTGTCTTCCCCTTTCCCCTTCTCCTTGTCTAGGACACCTGGTATTTCCTCATTCCCAAGAGCATTTTCTTTCCCATGGCTTAGCTCCTAGGTGTGAAAGCCTGTGTGCCAGTGAGGGCAGCAGCTTTGGGACTCAGCCCCCTTGGGGAGCGGTGATGGATGCAGAGGGGATGTGTGTGCAGGGTCCCTGCAGCGATGGAGGCAGAGGGGATGTCATCCCTGCAGTGATAGATGCAGAGGGGTTGTGTGTGCAGAGCCCCTGTGCTGCCCATCCCCAGCGCTTTCCCCGAGGTCTCTCTCCATTACCTGGGGCTGGTTCCAGCCACTGGAGAAAGTCCCCCCCCACTTGGCTGGGCACAAAGGGGCTTTAATGAAGGTCTCTCCTGGCCCAAACCCTGCTGAGGGAAAAGCAGCTGTTCAGTCCAGAAATCACAATGGAGGAGGCAGCAGCAGCAGCCTGTGACCCAGGAAGCTAAACTCCCAATATCCTGAGAAGAGAGTAATAGCAGCCTCCTCTTCCTCAGCTACAAGCAGAGCCCTCTGGCGACAGGAATCAATGAGACAAGTCAAGATAGACGCCCAGCTGTTTCACAGCTGCCTAGCAACACTGTTGCAGGCATCAGAGGCTCTGATTCTTGCTGAGAGCAAGTGAAGCTGCTCTTTTTTCTGTGTGTGTGGCTGAGAGTGGATTGGGGGCAGAGCAGGCTTTCATGCTGCTGCTTTTAGTTGAGATCTGGGATCCCGGGGTAAACCCAGGGCTCCAAGTGATGGAGAAGGACAGGAGGAAAAACACTAGTCATAGGCAGGATGTGGCCCCTCCTCTTTAGCTAAGATCAAGTGAGACTGGGGTATCCAGACCCAAAGGCCTCCAGGCCTTGGGCTTGCATCTAGGATACCTGCCTGAATTTGGGGAGTATGCAAAGCCCCAGACTGATGGCTCTGGGATGGAGGATACTTGCCTTGTGGTAGAACCACACAGACTTCACAATTGAGCTCTGCGCAGTCGAATTTTGGAACTTGACCCTTGGGCTTTGCACAGTTGGATTTGGAATTGATTTGGCTTTGAACAAGTTAAAAAAAAGTGTTGCTCTTTTCTGTACAAACAGGTTTTGCAATCACAGAACTTGCAGCTTTTGACAATCTGCTTCCTTTTAGTTAATGCACCTACAGAAAGGATCAGAGCTGCTTCCTTTAATGTGTCCTCAGCTCCTGGTGAGAGGGATCTGCTCCTGTTGTGGAACAGATTAAGGAGGGTTGCACAGGAAAAAGGGAGATGAGCACAGAGTGGGGTTTCCATTTAGTGCCTGCAGGAGGAGATGCCAGGAGGAGGAAGGGTGAAATATAGCATGGGGGATGGAATGGACAAAGAGTGGAAAGAAGGACTGTAAAATGCAGTGTGTTTCCCATCTCTGTGCAGAAAGGGAAGTGATGGTGGGAAGTGCATGGGGGTTACTCTAAGAATTTGTCTACACTTACAATTTGTCCATGGTTAACTTGAGATATTTTGCCATAGCACCACACATCCTTAATGCTTTACACAGAATCCTTTGGCATTTTACATTTTTATCACTCCTATTCTAGAGGTTGATTTACTGAGAAGTAAAATAAGTATCACTGCTGCAAAGCAGAGGTACATGCATCCTTTTCTTCAGCTCCTGCGGTGTATCCATCCAGCCAGTATCACAGAAAGGCAAAAGAGCTCCAGCAGAGCAACAGAATGCCAAGCTCATGCCAGCAGCTATGGAGCTGGGTCTTGTTCTTGCTAAAGATACCTACCAGCCTTACTTTTTGTGGTCTCCTTGCTTGAACTTAAAAATCTAGGGTCTCAGTGAGCCCCAGAACAAGATGTCACCAAGACACTGGGCTTCCAAATCACGGCCAAAAGGTTATCTGAAATCTCTGCTGATGAGCCAGATGGAGGCAGGGGGCACTTCCAGTAAGAATGACCTGACACATATGCAACTATAAGGGAAGTGAAGGATTTAACTATGTTTCTAAGCAGGTGCAGGTAAAGCCCTTCTCCCCTGGGCTTTTAGGTCCACCAACTAATTTCCCAAAATAGCTGTAAGAGAGCCAACACACTCTTCTACTCTTTTTAATATTTTCAAATGTGCCACCATCATTTGGCTTTCTAGGTGCTACCTTACATTTCCTGATCCTGGTGCTTATTGTTCTCTCTTGCGGCTGGTCACCCCTGAAATCCCCTGACGTGACGGCACATCGCATGAGTTAGCAGGGAAAATAGTTGAAGGGAAGGCATTTTTTTTTAGCAGCATAGACAAGGAAGTCATAGGTTCTTTTTCTGTGGCTCATGGGTTTATTAATGCCTTTAGCTTCAAGTGATTAGATAAATGGCTCAAACATATGTTAAACCTATTTCTTTCAGAAAAACACAAAGCTCTGTAAGAAATTAACACCTGCTCCCTTCAGAGTTACTGAATAGAAGTAAAAACAGAGATTGTTTAAAAAAACGTAAAAGGGGTAATTAAAAGCTAACAGTATACAGGGATGTATTAACAAGAGCATCATACGAGAATCTCAGGAAGTGACTTCTACTATATTGAGCACTGGTAAGGCCTTATCTTTAGTGTTCACTGTGTTGTAGGCATTAAACTTCAAGATGTGGGTAAATTACAAAGCATCCAAAGGAAAGCAAAATGATCAGAGGTCCTGAAAACATGTTATGTGAGAAAAGATGGAAGAACTGGGATTATTTAGGTTAGGGAAGACTGGGGAGGGGGCATGGCAGTGTTGAAATACAAAAAAAAAGGGTTGTTCTAGAAAGAGAACAATGAATGCTCATACAGAGATTTGTTAGATACTAGGACAAACTATCTAACTATACTGGGGATTAAGTACTAGAATAGATTCTCTGCAGAGGTTGTGGAGTCTCTGTTTCTGGATGTTTGTACATATAGGGTACACAGACATTTGTCCAGTACTCTTTAGACAGAAAGTGATCCTCCTTTCAGTGGCATAATAGACCAGATGATGCCTTAGTTAAGAAACTTCCTTCCAGCCTTATTTTTATCATAGTTTAGAGCAGGTAGACATTTTTTAGTCTTCAATCTTGACATCAGGTTTCTCCCTCTACGCTTTGATCTTTCAGATGAACAGTCCTGTCATTTTACAACTGCACGGTGTGCTAAGCATTTCTCCCATTCCCAACATCCAATGAAGGTTGCATAAATCCAAGAAAGACAATGTAAAAACAAACTGACTGATGATGCTGCCATTCTTCCAATGCCCATAGATACCATCAGAGCAAAAATGTCATTCTTATGACAGAACACAGGTCAGGTAGTCTCAAGATCCTTATGGGACTTTCCAGACCACCCCCCTTAACACTAGTGATCCTTCTGCTATGACCAACCAAACCTTGGAGCATCATGGAAAAAATACCCTTTTTGGCAGATGAACTGTGTGCCCTAGTGCCGGGGGTTCTAAACACAGGCATGTGGGTCCCAGCAATGGCCTCAATAAGGTTTGTGCATCCCAATCATGCAAATGCATAAGAATAACTCAATGGCTTTGCCCTGCATTATTACCTGTGAAGTCAACACCTTAATAGCATCAAACATCTCCACAAGCCCAACAGCTAATCTACCAAAACCAAGCAGCTTAGGTTGGTTGTGGTCAGGAACAACTCCCCAGATAGTGACAGTCATGCACTTATGCCTTGGCGTGAGGTCTCATGTAGGTATCCAGCTGATGAAGTCCCAATATGGGCTCTGCACAGATTTCTACAAAAGTCGATTTTGACATCCTGAAGGTCTGTCACCAGAACTGGTCATCTCAGGTTTGAAGTACTATCCCATTTCACCAGTCAGTACTTTGTACTGTGAGCCATCTTTAGTCAGATTAAGAGAATTTGGCACTAAGAAAAAAAACCCCCATCATCTCAGATTGTTAGGGAAAGCATTTTTATGAAAGTCATAGGATGCAGTTAAACACAAACAAAAATATATGCTTAATGAGAGTTAGGGCAACATCAGGATACTCTTCATTATACAGGACTGAAAGGAAAAGTCTCCAGTGTCTTTTGCCATCATTACACTGACAACAAAATCCTGGATAATATCCTCTAACACCTTTTACATCCACAACTAATGGACACCAGAAAGCAATACTTATTCCAAAATCATACAACGCATACTGGAATGCTAGCCCTGCATGATGCAGCAGTACTCTCACATCAACAATTAGATCAGGGCAGTCTGCTCTCCCACTGCCCATACATTTAGGGTGTGCTGGAGTCACAGCTGAAGTTCTACATCAGAACAAGCATTGGATGGAAGTGGAGGGCACTTGGATTGAAGACTGTTGAAGACTGACAACTTCTGGGGTCCAGGACAGTTACTCTCTCACACCTAGGGTCAGAATAGTCCTATCCCCAACACCCAAACTTCCTCTCAGGAGTTATGGCCATCCAGATACAATCCAGTTTCCAAAAATTCCACTCTCCTGCCCAGACTCATGCCACCAGCATGCTACAAGGAACTGCAACCTGGCAGTGCTCAAGAGCCCATCCTGAGCTAACCTTAGATCCCATTATTCCCAGACAGGATTTAGACAGATGTTCACGGAAGGGAGACTTAACCTGAGGTGCCAACCCCCTCTCTAAAAATAGGCCTCCTTGGGGGGCAATAATGTCCCAGAGGGTATGCTCTGTGGAATCAAGCATTTGGGCATTCAGTGGTCCCAAGAAGACAGCAGCCTGGGGGCAATCAGTATTAAGGTTCCCTCCTCTACCCCACTATCCCAGTGGTATCTGGGTCATCATTCCCAGAAGGTGAATGTAGCAGACTCATGAACAAAAAAATTATGCCACAGTGGGTACGTCTACACCAGTGGCTCCCAACCTTGGGTCATGACCCAAATTAGGGTTGCAGGGGGTCCACCCCTCACTCCGCCCCTTCCGCCCGCGGGGCTCTCCCAGCACATGGTCAGCGCGGCTTTTGCCACCGCTGCCCCCCAACAATCCCAGCCCAGCCTGGGCTCTGCTGGTGCTGCCGGACACAAGTGAGTTGGCAGTGGGAACAGGGTCACAACCTGGATTTAGGGTCACAGCAAAAAAAAAGGCTGGGAGCCACTGGTCTACATGTTCATTAGTACACCATAGTTACAGTGCATTAAGTTTACTTAGTACTTGCATAACCAAGTACTAAATCAATGTGAAGTAACTGGTGCTACTGCGCAGTTGCACTTGCACATGGCTTTTTAGTGACAGTAACTGTGCAACAGCCTAATACTACTGTGCAGTAGCACATTAGCACGGTTTTTGCCCTGCACACTACTGCACAGTAGAATTAGCCTAATTCTAGTGCACAGTTAGCGCCTTGTGAAGACACACCCGATGATCATCTATTGACTGTAGATTCTCTGGTGCCTAATGATGTGCAAGCTCCAACAAAAGCATTTCTCACAGAGAGGACATGTGTAGGGTTTCTTGCCTGTGTGGACTCTGATGCCGAATGAGCAGTGAGTTTGACCAGAACCCTTTCCTGCACTTGGGCATTTACAGGACCTCTCTTCTGTGTGGACTTGTTAGGGCCTAATGAAGCCTGAGCCATCAGCGAACTGCTTCCCATATTCAGAGCAGCGAAAGTGTCTCTCTCCCATGTGGATTCTCTGATATCTCGTAAGGACTGAGTTGTGGGTGAAGCTGCCCACATATTCAGGGCATTGATACAGCTCCTCTTCCACGTTCACTGGCTTGTGTTTTAGATGGGGTGACTGCACACTGAAGCTTTCTGCACATTTGGGAAACTAATAATGGCCCTCTCCCACATTGGTTCCCTAAGGTGTAAGAAAGCGCTGGCCTATATATCTCTCCTGCGTGGCTTCTCTTGTGTTTAATAAGGCCTGAGATGCTAGCATAACTTTTCCCACAGACCAGACATTTGTAGGGTCTTTCCCCTGTGTGGCTTCTCTGGTGTTGGGTGAGGTGGGAGCTCAGGCGGCAGCTCTTTCCGCAGTCCAGGCAGTGGTAGGGTTTCTCCCCCGTGTAGATTCTCTTGTGTGCAATGCGCCTGAGCTCACAACAGAGCTTTTCCCACAATCATGACATTTATGGGGTTTCACCCCCATATGGACTCTCTGATGAACTATGAGGGTTGATCTCCGATTGAAGTTCTTCCCACACTCCATACATTTAAAGGGTCTCTCTCCCATGTGCAGTCTCCGGTGCACAATGAGGTCTTGGCTAAAGCTGAAGTGTTACCTGCAGTCAGGGCATTTATTAGGGTTGCCTGCACTGTGCGTTGCCCCATGGGCAAGAAGGTAGGAGCTCACTCGAAAGCTCTTTCCGCAGACAAGGCACTCACAGGGCTTCTCTCCTGTATAGATTTTTTGATGGATACTGAGGGTGGAGCTCAGGCAGAAGCATTTGCCACAGTCATGGCATTTGTAGGGCTTCTCTCCAGTGTGGATTCTCTGATGTGCGATGAGGTGCGAGTTCACACTGAAGCTGTTCCCACACTCAGGGCATTTAAAGGGCTTCTCTCCAGTGTGGATTCTCCAATGTACTGTAAGGATTGATCTCTTATTGAAGCTTTTCCCACACTCTGGGCACTTATAGGTTTTCCCTGGTGTCTGGATTTTCTTTTGGGCTTTCCTAGCCTTGGCTTTCCCCATAGCTCTTCTGCTAAGGGAAGTGGTTTCATTCCACAACTCTTCCATGGTGTTTTCCTACCCTTCTGGCTTGGCTTGGCTTGGCTTGGCTTGGCTTGGCTTGACTCTCACAGGTCACCATTTATGCCAGTCCTTGGAAATCACCCCCTTTGGATATGCCCAGTAATGACCCGTACGGTTCCAGTCCCGGCAGACAGTTGTCCTCCATTTCATTCACCATCCCATCATCTACTGGAATGAAAAGGAAACTTCAATATCAGAGTTATTCCCCATACTCAGAAGTTAAAAACTCTTTTAGGTGAAATGGCAGAACAAAATAATATGGTCTGAAATTTGGTGGCCAGTCCCCCAAAGCAGAGGGTCTAGTTCTTTTTCCACAAGGGACTTGAGCACTTGGGTAGGGAAGTGGGGAGCACATAGAATATGGGGATGCTGGAACAAGTCATTCAGTCAGGGATGGGAGATGGGAACAACCCCTGCCATCAGGAAGTGATCTCTGAAGGGGGAACTGAAATGGGGCAGAAGCAGGGTCTGGCTTTTTCCCTTTCTGTCTCTCACCTTGTTCACAGGACAGTGACTGCCAGGCAGATTACAAGAAACAGATCCAAGCTGGACTGGGAGCCAGTAATCTCGCTTCTGCTTTATTCTTCTCCTTCCCTTTTCATTGTCCCTCTCCCTTTCTTCCTGCTTCCCCTCTTCTGTCACCTCTAGCTGGAACACTTGATTTGTCTTGTCCCCAGGGCATTTTTCTCTTTAAACCAGATCCGCTCCTACCAGCATTACTAGGAGTCAGAGCCTGTCAGTGTCAGTGACACAGCAGCCCTTCTCCTTGCCTATCCCAGGGGAGAATTATTGAGCAAGGAGAGACTGTGTGTATAGAAAGTCCCTGTTCTGCTTGCCCCCAGCACTTTTCCCAAGGTCTCTCTTCACTACCTGGAGTCTCCAGCTCAGAAGTTAATGTCCGCAGAGCCGGGGGGTGCCCCAAGGGGCTGATTCCAGCCACCAGAGACAATCCCCAGACCTTCACTAGGCACCAAAGGGCTTTAATGAAGGGCTTTCTCCAGCACAGACTCCACTGGAGGGCAGCAGCTGCTCAGCCCAGGCTCCCAGAGCAGCGCGAAGAAAGGAGCATTAAGGAGCAAACCAGGAAGCTCAACCCCCTAAATCCCGAGCGGGGAGAGTAAAGATAGCAACCACATCTCCTTTAGCAATAATCCAAGCTGTCAGACCACAGGAGTTATTGAGACAAATATGTTTGCAAAGAAAGCAAGTCTGCTATATCATGACTCATCCTCACATGCTAGGTGAAGGCTGGTCTCTTAAAAGGACTCGCTCTCACCTGCCATGATTGGCTATGCCATCTTTCAACCCCATGGGCCCATGCCACACCAGAAGTAGGAAGGTTTAGGGCAGGGTTCAGCAACTAATGGCCTGCTGGATCCAGCCCACAGAACCACTGAATTCAGCCTGTGGTTTTATTTTTTGGCTTAATAGTTGGCCTTGTCTCCCTGAACCAGTAATTATAACGATGTATCTGCCTCTGCCACAATACCTGGCTCTGATGCTCTGGGAAGCAAAAGGAGATAAATGAAAGTGGGTCTTTGTATGTAATGCACAAGCAGTGATAAAATAGCTCTATTGCTTTCCAATCTCCTTTCCAAACTAAGGGTGTTTTCTTTAGCTCTTTTATAACAGCCAGAGACCAGCACGATTTGCCCTACATACACAATAAATAGTATTTCACACTTGCCAAAAAGGCAATGGATTCCTTGGCAGGCCTCAGAATTTCTGGATTGCATGCTTAATGGGATCTGGGCAATTTACCTGATACTACACCATGTTGGCTCAAATCTAAAACTCTTGAGTTGCAAAAATTGTTTTGGTGCTTGCTCTTATCTATATCTACTGGTTCAGTAAAAATGCCTCCACTTCAAACCATCTCCATATTCACGCACGTAGTGCTGCTATTGTGTTAAGCAGTTGCAGGAGTGATTGGGCACAGAAGACAGCAATAAGTGGCAAGGGATGGAGCAGGACAGTGTTAGCCAGAAATCTTATGGGTGTTTGTGTATTTGGATATATTGAAAAATAGAAAATGAGGCAAAGATTTTCTTCATTCTCCGGTGCAGCTGCTGTTTCATGCCATGGTGGTGTAATTGAACTAGAGACATTAAATTTACAGGAGGCAGAGAGAAGGTAGACATCTCCTATACAGAGTATCAGGGCCAGGCCAAGATGGAAGGGTCTTTCTATTATTTACCAGGGAATATAACCCTCCCCTAGATGGTTGTATTGCAATACATCAGAAAAGGGTTGTGCAACTCAAACTTCACTTTCTGGTCACCACTAATGGGGTGCTCTCTCGGAGGCTAGGAGGCATCAGCACACTTGCAAGCAGAAAATTGGGCTATACATACAGGTGCAGGAATAGATAACAACTCACCACATAGTGAGAACACAAGGGCCACTGCTTTGTTTTCAAATCCTTTTTCCTCTAATAAGGTGGTTTAATAAATATTTGTGGGGGATCACTGAAACTGTTCTGGGAGGATCACATGCAACCTGTATGCTGTGCACCCCTGTGTCAGACACTTGTGGATTTGGTCTCTCTGCACTCTGTATAGCTGAGATCCCAGATGACCCTCTGGTTGTGATTTGGGGTTCTGGGTCTCTGTGAGAGTGTCCTGCCCTGGGATTTACCGAAGCCTTGGGGCGAAGGGAACAGTTTAGGACAAGTTGGAGAGTCTTCAAAATGTATAGTTGAGTAGTGGAGTCCTCAGCAAAAGTAACATCCAGTGCCTTGTTTAAACAGAAGATGTTAGCTCTGCAGAAGCACCTTCTGTGGCCTTGCCTGGGGTACTAAGTTTGCTCCTAATGTGTATTCAGTATGCAATCTTCTTGTATGGCTATGACAAGCGGGGCTGCCTTTTAGAAGGGCCCTGAGTGCAGTGAAATCCAGGCCCTCAGTATTCGACTGCTCTGAAACATAAAGCTTGACTGCAGAATAGTATGGGATAAAAGACACAAAGCACTAAATTAGCAAGGGAATGTGTGCATACCTCTTTTGCTGCAGATAAACTCATCTCACACCTCCATAAACCAGCTTTCAGAATAGGTTTAATAGCACTTATTAAAATGCCACAGGATTTGCAGTAAAGTACTGCCAATAGATGGCAAAATAAGTCAGCTTAACCCTCAACATCTTCCAATCATGTGTCTCTTCACCGACAAGCTCCAAGTCATCCTGACCCACCATCCCCTGCTCCAAACAGTAGCCAGGCCATTTGTATGCTTTTGTGCAAACGTAGTTCTTTCTTGTTCTCTAAATATGCAAATGAACTGCTAGTTAAGCTTTCTGCATCTTGCCCCATGCTCCTCTATTTCTGTCATCCTTAGCCTCTCAAGATGTAGGTACTGTGGGGTTTAACAAGAGGTTTGTTTGAAGGAAAGGCACTTTTGCTGTAACAGCAGACACAGCCAAGAAAGAGAGTTAGAATCATTTCCTGGCTTGCAGTATCAATAATGCCATCAGCCACGAGCAAGTGTGAGAAGTATTAATGTCTAAATCAGGGGTTAGCATCTGTGAAGACATTTTATCCAGTCTGCCAAGCCAGGGTGGCAGCAACAGAGAAAACTGATGTCAGTGTTAAAAGAAATTAGTGGCAGCCAGCAGTGGTAGCCCACCTTTTAACCAAGCTGAATTAATTCAGTTCACCATTGCTTTAAGGCTGCTGACCCTTTGGCTAAATCATCTGATGCTACTTAGGACACTTCCAAGTTTACCATGGACATGGAAGAGGCTAGATGTAGGGGATTCCTAAAAAGAAAAAAACACTGATTTTATCACCTCTGTTATAGAGATTTACAATTCAGTGAATATCTTATACTTTTTCTTTCTCTCTTGCCATAGCAGTGGCATTGTAAAGAGGTAGATAAGGAGGACAGGGGGATTTGATAACAGTCTTCAAATACCTGAAGGGCACTTATAGAAAAGATGAAGACTGATTGTTCTCTGTGGCCATAGAACTAGGAGCAATGGTCTCAAGCTGTAGCAAAAGAAATTTAAGTTGGATGTTAGAAAGCGCTTTCAATCTATGAGCCCACTGACAGATATTAAGTTAAAGGTTCATGGGATATGAAGTGTGATCCTAACAATTGCAAATCCTATTTTTAATTCTGAAAACCAGTCCAGGCTTCCTAAAGATCAATGCTAACTGACTGACAATTGCTGGTGCTCTATTATAACCACACACACACCCTGCCCCCACTCCCCAAACCTCCATGTGGAGTAGTGGACAATACCATATGTCTGTGTTTCCTGATTTCCAGTAATTTAAACTAGTACTGTACTCATCACAGTTTGAAAAAGCATGACTTGTTGGCAACTATAGCTCTTGAGTTACTTAAGCTTCTGGCAGTGAATTTTACTTGTTTTCTGAGTAAGGGCTTGTCTACGTAGGGGACATAAATGGTAAAACAACACTTTAGTTTAATTGCATTGGTTTGGTGAAGTTGGACTAACTCCCACTTATGAAATAACAGCTGCTTTTTCCAGTTTAGCACATGTTCCTTTCAAAGTTTCCTCTCCCGTAGATTGTGACCATCCAGCAACCCCATCTTCCAATTATTCCATTCTCCTGCTCAGGGGTGCCAGCAGGCAGCACACGTGCCACAAGTGGAACAGGCAGTCTCTGTGGCACATTGCAAATCTGGGACAGGGACATGCAGCGCAGTAGCAGATGGAAGATGGGGCAAAACGCAGAGCAGCAGATGGGGCAGGGGAAGGGAATCAGAATGACTCTTGGGGAGAGTGCAGGACTAATTTGTGGCATGCCTGCCAAAAAGGTTGGCCCCCACTGCTCCTGCCTAGCCTGATCCCCCTGCCATCATGCCTCATGGATCCTCAATTTCTCAATGTCCCCTCCATTGCCAGCCATAGATCCCACAGTTCCAGAGATCTGAATGGGGCCAAACCATGACAGAGGAAAGGGTCTGTCCTCAGCGCGGGTACTTTGGTGTCTAATAAGGGCTGAGTTCACACAGAAGCCTCCGCACAGGTGGGACATTTATAAGGCCGGACTTCCAAATGGATTCTCCTGTGTCTTACAAGAGTTGAGCTGTCGTTGTACCTCTTGCCGCAGTCAGGGCATTTAAAGAGTCTCTCACCCATGTGGATTCTCTGATGTTTCATGAGAGCTGAGCTGTGACTAAAGCTTTTCTCACACTTGGAACAGTTATAGGGTTTCTCCCCTGTGTGCATGGTCTTGTGTTTAATAAGGACTAACTTCACAGTGAAGGCTTTCCCACAGTCAGGACACTGATAACATCCCTCTCCTGTGTGGGTTCCCTGCAGTGTAACCATTACTGGCCTCTGTTTCTCTCCTGTGTGGATCCATTTGTGT
The DNA here is from genome assembly GCF_000455745.1 of Alligator sinensis. Lineage (NCBI taxonomy): Eukaryota > Metazoa > Chordata > Crocodylia > Alligatoridae > Alligator > Alligator sinensis. The sequence goes on along the minus strand of NW_005841950.1, from coordinate 2,107,293 downwards.
TTAATAAGGCCTGAGCTGTCAGTGTAGCTTTCCCTGCAGACCAGGCACTTGTAGGGTCTTTCCTCCATGTGGCTTCTCTGGTGTCGGGTGAGGTGTGAGCTCAGGCGGAAGCTCGTCCTGCAGTCCAGGCAGTGGTAGGGTTTCTCCCCCGTGTCGATTCTCAGGTGTCTAAGATGGTCCGAGCTGTTGCTGAAGCTCTTCCCACAGTCTGGGCAGTGGTAGGACTTCTCACCCGTGTGGCTCCTCCGGTAGGTAATAAGGTGAGCGTAGCATTTCTCATAGTCCATACATTTAAAGGGTCTCTCTCCCATGTGGATTCTCTGGTGCACAATAAGGGCTCGACTCATGCTGAAGTGTTTCCCTCAGTTGGGGCATCTAAAGGGTTTGTCTGCGTGGTGCATTGCCCCATGGGCAAGATAGGAGCTCACTCAGAAGCTCTTCCCACACCCCAGGCACTCGTAGGGCTTCTCTCCCATGTGGATTTGCTGGTGCATGCTGAGCATGGAGCTCAGGCGAAGTTTTTCCCACACTTGTGGCATCTGTAGGGTTTCTCTCCTGTGTGGATCCTCTAGTGTTTGATCAGGGTTGATCTCATACTGAAGTTCTTCCTGCAGCCAGGGCACTCATAGGGTTTCTATGCAGCGTGGATTCTCTGGTACAGGATCAAGAAGGATCTCCCATTAAAGATTTCCCCACACTCCAGGCATTTATAGGGTTTGTCTCCAATATGAAGTCTGATGTACAAGGAGGTCTGAGCTCCCACTGAAGCTTTGCCTGCAGTGAGTGCAGTTAAAGGGTTCCTCTGCCATGTGGTTTCTTGCATGGGGTTTGGCCTCCCTGCAATCTCTCATGGTGGACGTAGGCTTGTCTGGTGGCTCTTCTATAAGGCGGTATTCCTGACCTTCTGGCTTGCATCGCTTCTCATAGGTCACTGCCTGCTCAGGATGCTGGGAAACCTTCTCTTGAGATCTGCATGAAAACATCTCATACAGCTTTGTCTCCTGCTGAGAGTTCCCTTCCTTGTCATTCACTGCCCTATCATCTGCTGGAATAAAGAGGAGATAGCCACACCCAAGTCATTTTTTGTTCTGGAAAATAAAGAATCATGAAAATTGAGGAATAGCCCAACTAAGTAAAAAGAAGATGACAACAACGATCTGAAATTGGGGGTCAAATCTGACAAAGGAACCACTTCTTCTACCAAACGTTATCTGAACACCCAGAAGATGTTGATGCCTGCTATGACAATGGGACCTCAGCTGAGGGGAGCTCAAGTTGCTTTCTATAAATGCCAGCAGATTCCTGCACCCACTCATATTTTCCAAATTAGCTTTCCAAACAGACACCTCACCTGTGCACGCAACTCTCAGGCTTTGTTTTTCCTCTGCGTCCAGTGTGCCTCATTACACCATCTCCTGCTCCATAAGAGAGCTCTGTAGAAAAAGTATGCCCTGCTTATATGGAGTTTGAATTCTGCGCACCCTGGGTTTATACACATATATGTATCCTAGTTTGATTTTTTCCCTGAAGTTTTATTAGGAAATGCCATAACATTTTAAAAATTAGGTTAAATTGTTTAAAATTCTGTGTTTAAAAAATTACAGCATTTGATTAAATAGGTTAAAATTAGGCACAACATTTTCTGTTGGGGAGTATGAAATTTTATTTCTCTCCCCCATTGTAGGCCAATTCCACATTGGTTTGTCATTACAGCAGGGCTCTGTAAACACAGGCAGTGGATAGGGAGTGAGTGATAGTGGATAGGGAGCGAGAGATCTGCGTTCTAGTCACCATTCAGTCACTGATTTGAGGAGCTACAGCCTCTTACTCCCTGTTGTTTCCTTGAAATGAAGAGAATAACATACACGTCCCCAACTGTTCTGATCTCAGGAATCAGATGCCAAAAATGAAGTGATTTTTAAAAATAATAGATACTGGGTTCGTTATGTTGGCTTCCTGTTTTTGGCACCTTTTAGCCTCACGTTTTCTCTGCTAACATGCTAACAACAAAGGGAGTATGTCACTTAGTTCACTTTTTAATCAAAAGCCACATACTTGTGTAAACACAGGACTGTTGAATTCACTGAACAAAAAAGGAAAGAGGATCAGTGAGCGCGTCTACACAAGACACTTAATGCACAGTAGACTTAATTCTACTGCGCATTAGCCATGCACAAAAGCCATGCTAATGTGCCGTGAAATTAGCCTACTGCACATTAAGCATCACAAATTCCCCCACCTCCAGGCTTAGTTGGCTAACATTGTGTTTTATGTAACCTAGTTGTGTTCCCCTCCTCACCCCCATTCGTCTTGTTAGTCCCTCATTCTGGTGCTCTGTATTTCCCTATTGGCTTTGTCATCTTTTTGGGTTCATAACTCTTAGCATCTACTAATAAAATTCAATCTACTTACCAAATACTTTTATATAGATTAAAATTAGACATATGGTTAACTTTATGTAGTGTGGATATCCCCATAGATACCAGAGTTGTGTGCGTCTCAGCAACCAGATAATGTGCATTATAGGAAAAGTTTAAAAAAAACACACACACATTTTTAAATGAAAAATGAAAATTAAAAAATCACAATGAGAACAAAGGAAGTCCTGTGATAGAAAACAATGATGGCAGCTGGGCACTGATGACATTGTGACTCACTCTTGACTGTGTCAGGAGCTATCAGAGCAGTCAGAACAACATATAACCGCCTAAAAAAATTGTGGCAAATACACTCCAGCATAACAAAAGAACAACAGTATGTATTTGTATAGGTTACATTATTTATTTATTAGATTTATATCCCTCCGTATCCAAAAGGCTCAGAGCAGTTTACAATTAAAAAAACCCATGGACAACGGGATTAGTATAGTAACATACATTGCATTATTCATGATTTTAAAGAAAGATTTATCTAATTCATGGAATAAAAATAAAACCCATATGGATAACATCTTTGGACAACAAGTTGAAAACAAGCTTGTAACTCAGGAATCACTCTGTAAGGACTTAGCTACTAGCATTGATTATTATTTTCAATTATTGCTATTAAAACCTTAAATTAAGTAGCACAATGACAACCTTAAGCACTGTGCTAACCAAAGCAAATGATGGTGAGCAAAGAAGAAAATGTCAGAAAAAAATATCAGGGAAATACTACCTTTAAATAAATACCTGGAGTCAAAGTTCATCTAGAGTGGATCATATGAGATGGAGTAGCATTCCAGAAAGAAGAAGAGTAAATCTTAAACAAATTTTTGAGCTGCTATGACTATGGGTTAAATCCTATATCACGTTATATGCCTAAGTGGTCCATACTGAGCAACTTTACTGCAGTTATTGTCACTTAAGACACCGTTTGGGATACTATTTTGTCACAGGAAGAAACAGAATTACCTGCCGAATGAAAAATGAAGGAGGAGGGCCTTCTCACCTTTTAGCCCAACAGGTGAATGTCCAAGACACTTGAAAGAAATCTGGATCTTTGGCTCCCCTCACTCAGAGGGGTTTGAACCTGTAACTTCTCCTTCCCACCAAAATGCTCTGATTTCAAGGCCATAGGCCAGGCATCCCAGTCCCCTTCCCAGCCTTCCTCTTGAAGCTGGTTCACTGCATGGTGTATTTAATAGTCACTGGCAGAAGCATAGCACACAAACTGAGCACCCAGGGCAGGGGAGGGGAGGGGAGGGGAGGGGAGTGGACTCCTCAAAAGTGGAGGGGACACCATTCCCACTCACTCTCCTACCCCCAAATACACCATATGGTGCTTCATTGTGCTTATGACTCTGGGTCATAGAATCATGGAATCATAAAAAATAAGGGTTGAAAGGGACCTCAGGAGGTCACATCTAGTCCAACCCCCTGCTCAAAGCAGAACCACCGCCAAGCAGATCATCCCAGCCAAGGCTTTGTCTAGCCAGGTCTTAAAAACCTCCAAGGAGGTTGCCCTCCACTGGATTCTCTCCAATTTGTCCACGTCTTTTCTGCAGTGTAGGGCTCAAAACTGGACACAGTACTCCAGATGTGGCCTTACTAGTGCCGAATAAAGGGGAAAAAATCACTCCCCACAATTTGCTGGCAACACGTCTACTAATGCAGCCCATTATGTCGTTAGACTTCTTCGCAATAAGGGCATACTGTTTACCAAGCAGCAGCAGCAGCAGCAGTGGGCTTGCTCTACCACTGTAAAGGGTCTGGGGTAGAGGAAAGGGGAATGGGAGCACTTCCAGCATCCCCCCCACTGGCAGTCTTTGCCACAGCAAGGGAAGTTCTGCACTGCCCGTGCTAGGCCACAGGACCTGGGCAGTTCAGCATACCAAGCAGCGTTTCTGGCAGGAGGGTGCACCATTCCACTTGCCCCGCTCACCCCCCCAAGATACACCCCACAATGCAAGGAAGCATCATGGAGTGTATACACCCTAGCTGTGCTTCTTCCCTTGCTACTACAAAGACTCTGGCTGGGAGGGACCCTGATGCCCCTTCCTAGTTGGGGCCATGGCAGGTGCCCCACTCACCCCACCCTAGTTACACTATCGTTCACTGAATCAAGTGGATAAACAGCACTGGGCAAGTTTCTGCCTCCCTAGGAGAAGGGGCCTAGAATATAATTCAGGGTCCCTTCCTTTCAGAGCATCTCACCAAATCCTATGCTCTTGTGTTCTTCATTGTGGTTGTCTGTATCTCTCCCTCTTGATTTCCCAGGGAACCAGATTCAAGAGGAAGGCTAGAGAGGAGTCACCAGGGGATCAGACAGGGGCAGGAAGTGGCTTTCCTCTCTCTGCTTCTCACCTTATGTATAGGACAGTGACTCTGCCTAGGGAGGCTGTAGTGAATGCATCTGGGATGAGCTGGGACCTGGGCATCTCTCCTGCTGCTGCATCCAATCTCTCCTTTTCTGTTCCTGCCTCTAGCTAGGGCACTTGGTCACTCATCCACTCCTGCATTTACTCTTTGGTAGCTGAATCAACTGCCACAAGTGCCAGCAGGAACAAGAGACTATTTGTGTGTCTGACAGTGGCAGATCTGGGTCTCCGACACTCATGGAGCAGAGATAGGAGTGAGGAAGGAGTTGTGTGTACATAAAGCCACTTTCCCTGCCCAGTTCCAGCACTTTCCCAGTAATCTCTGCATTACCTGGAGACGTTTTGACTCAGGAGTGGGTGTCAGCAAAGTCCAGGGCTGCCCTAGGGGGGCTAGGTCCAGTTACCAGAGTAAATACCCTCCTCGGCTGAGCCCCACAGGAGTTTTAACAAGGACTGGCTACAATCAGATGTTGCTGAGGGGAGCTGCAGCTGCTTATCCTGGGACCTCAGACCACAACAGAGAAGGAAGCAGTAACAACAGCCTGGAACCCAGGAAGCTCAATCCCCCCCATATCCGGAGCAGAGAGACAGAAAGAAAAAGAGAGAGAACAATAGCAGCCTCCTCTCCCTTAGCAATATCCAGAGCCCTCTGGTGACAGGATTTAATGAGACAAATACAGGCCAGAAATACTCCCAGCTGTTTAACAGCATCTTCTTGGCCACACTTTTGTGACCAACAGAGGGCTCTGATTGTGCACAGCAAAGCTGGATTGCAGCTCTGTGACCCCTTCTTTTGTAATCGGTGGATTCCTAGCTGAACCGGAGACACCAGGTAAAGGGGAAAGAGCTCAAGGAAAGTGCTAAGGACAGGCAAGACAGTGACTGTCTGCACTTACAGCCCCAGGAACCAGCACTCTCGCAACCTGTGGGAGTGTGCTTCCTTGTTAAGAAGTGTTGGTTGTAGCTGTGTTGGTCTAAGGACATAGGCAGACAAGGTTTTTTGGATAATCTGATATCTTTCAATAGACCAACTAAAATAGATGGAAACATTCTTCTTTGCAAGCTTTCAGGTACAAACGCCCTTCCTCAGGCAGAGGGAGCATCACTTGTTAAGAATGCACCCATCAGAGGGTTCATTGATATCTTAACAAGGAAGCTTCTGCTTGAATCTGCTCTAGAGGTCAGGGAAGATGGAAGTGGTTCAGTTAGGAGAACAAAGGAAAAGATATAAGGCTTCTTGAGGGGAGACCATGAATGAAGCCAAGTGGCATTTCCTTTTTCTCTGCATGGGGTAGGAGTTTAGGGGAAGATAAGAGAGATGGATGGGAGATAGGGGAAGATGGAAGAGTCTGTGTGAAATGCAGTAGATTTGACCACCCATGTTTAATTGGGGAAATTAGAGGGAGAGGAGAGTGAGTGACACAGAGGAGAAAGAAAATGGCAGGTTATTCCTAATTTAATAATCTGTCCTCGTTACTAACGCCACCTGAGACATGGCAAATAGAGGTCAGAGCTAGGAGCAATGGTCTCAAGAAACAGCAGTGGAAATGTATGTTGGAGAATAGGAACTTGCTGACTATGAGGGTGGTCAAGCATTGGCACAGGCTACCTAGAGAAGTTGTGGAAACTTTATCCCTGGAAATTTTCAAAAGCAGATTGGATGGACACTTGGTTGATATGATCCTGCCTTGAGCAGGGAGGCTGGACTAGATGAGGTCCCTTTCAGGTTTACTTTCCTATGATCCCAAGCCTTCACATCCTTCTCACCCTGACAGGCTGGAGAATAACATCCATATTTTGATCCAGATCCTCCTGGGAAAAGGGAAGAGAAATGGCTGCAAGGGAGCCACCCCAGGTAGGGAATTTTTCAGGGAGCAGCTGAGAGGGTTTGTTCTGCAGCCAGAACTCAGATTCAACAATTCCCAGCAGTTTTGGACAGCGGTCTGGGTATTTATTGGACTCGCACTGCTAGAGGCCTCAACCTATTAGCCAGAGGCTGATATGACAGGCTAGTGGAACTATCCACCACCGTTCCTGCCCTGAAATACTGAAAAGTGACAACCGGATCATCTCCTGGAGGGTGGGAAAGGGAAATGGGAAGTGCAGGAGGTTTAGTCTGGAGGTATCATGGGTAAAACACAGGAAACGTAGAAAGGGAGGGGTCCAGGAAGGAAAATTTCTTCCGGGTTTTCTTACTGTGAGGTCAGTCCTGCTGGAGTCTGGAGATGAGCTTGAATGTTGCAAGATTTAAGTAATAATAAAAGTAGCACCAGCCTCACCTGCCCTCTTGATTCATATTTTGTTCCTCTATGCCAAAAATGATGAGATCATGGAAAAAGTTAAACTCCAGAGAAATATTGTGAGTCATATGATTAAATCACTGGTGTTCTCAGCCGTAGGCATCATGGTCTCCCCACGGGAACAGTGGGTTTTAACATAAACTTTCTGAAATTCCTTCTCTCCAGGGAAAGGTCCCAGCTCTGTGTGGGGACAGCCTATGACTGATCTCATGAGATTCTAGCTGAGGAAGCATGTGCTGAGGTGGGGGACTCTTGTTGTTTCAGGGGTTAATGACCTTTGAAGAAGTCGCCATTTATTTCAATAAGGGGGAGTGGGCTCTGCTGGACGCCACTCAGAGAAGCATCTACAAGGACGTCATGCAGGAGAATTATGAGACCGTGGTCTCACTCAGTAAGTATTCCTGTCCCCTGCTGGGTGAAAGCTGTGGGGTCTCTGATGTGTCCAGATGAACCTCTCCTCCAAAGTCCTCCCTAGTACACTGGGTTTCTGGGGGGAACTGTCCTGGAGTTCCCAGAATTTTTTGGAGAGAGACTGTTCCTTTCAAACCCCTCCTAATCCATCCTGATCCCCACACACTTGCTCTGTCCCAGAAGCAGATCCCCTGCCCTGAATTTCCTGCCGAGAACATCACACGTCTGTCATGAACCCTATGAACTCCCTATGAACTCTTGGAGGTGGACTCCAAGAATATTTTCTCCTCCATTGGCTTGCACAGATCCTATGTTTTCCGCATATCTGCGAACAGCTCTGTCTCAGACTACCTGTAAATCTCTGGTCTTGTCTGCTTCCTTTCTGAGCCCCAGAGGTTGCAGTTCCCAAACCTGTTGTGATCACCCAGCTGGAACAGGGAGAAGAGCCATGGGTTGAAGATCTCCAGAAGTCTACAGAAAGGGAGAACCTGCAAGACATCTGCCCAGGTAAAGAGCTGCTTAAATGGACTCCCAGATCCTCCATCACTCACATAAATGACTGGGATTCACACCAAGTTCTCCCCGGTCCTACCTCATCTTGCTAAGATCAGGATCATTCAGCTTAGATAAGGAAGCGCTGCTTTTGTCCTTTTTTTTTCCTTCTGGGGAAGGAGGGGGTAGATTTTAGCTTCTGACTGTGTTGGGGAAGACTAGAGTTTTAGGTTTTGTTTCTCCCCTTTTTGAAACTTTCATTCATCCCAGCACAGGGAATGACTTGTGCCTGCATCTTCTCTGTATCTCAATAGGTTACGGGATGGTGAGTGAAAAGAGGAAAGAGAAACCCCCGCTGAAAAGTCCCAAGCGAGTGGCATCTCACAAGACATTTTTGTGGAGAAAGGAAAGGAATGTGGCCTGGAGTCCAGAGCTGGGAGAAGTCTGGGAAGGACCACAAGTGACAGAGGGGCAGCAGAGAAACCCAGAGAAATGGAATAAATCTACTCACTGCAAGGGAGACGCGGGGAACCTCATAAAAACCCCCGCGCCGCCAAAACGTGGCACTAAAGAGAAGCGGTACGAATGCGCCACATGTGGGAAAAACTTCAGCCAGAGGTCAAACCTGACTGTCCATCAGCGAACCCACACTGGAGAGAGGCCCTACAACTGCCCTCAGTGCAGCAAGGGCTTCAAGCAGAGCTCGGACCTTCTTAGGCACCAGAGAATCCACACCGGGGAGAAGCCCTACCGGTGCCTTGACTGCGGGAAGAGCTTCAATCAGAGCTCTGAACTGATCAAACACAGGCGCGTCCACACAGGGGAGATGCCGTACGACTGCCCCGAATGCCAGAAGGGCTTCAAGCAAAGCTCAGAGCTTATCAAGCACCGGAGAATTCACACAGGGGAGAGACCCTACAGGTGCCCAGCCTGTGGAGAGAGCTTCAGCCAGAGCTCGCATCTCACTGTGCATCAGAGGATTCACACGGGAGACAGGCCCTATCACTGCCCCGACTGCACAGAACGCTTCAGTGTGAGGTCAGCCCTTATTACCCATCGGAGGGTCCACACCGGAGAGAAACCGTTTACCTGCCCCATGTGTCATGAAAGCTTCAGCCAGAGATCAGCCCTTATCACCCATCAGAGAATCCATACAGGAGAGAGACCCTACAGATGCCACGAGTGTGGGAAAAGTTTCACCCAGGGCTCAGCGCTGATTAGACATCAAAGGATTCACACAGGAGAGACCCCCTATAAATGTACTGTCTGTGGGAAAAGCTACAAAGCAAAAGTCTCCCTCATATCGCACCAGAAACTCCATGCAGGATAAAGGGCACCAGGTACTTTTGCTCTGGGGTGATGGAAGGCAAGTTTTATCGGTATTAATGCTATATTTTATTATAGAATCACAGAAAAGTAGGGCTGGAAGGGGCTTCTAGTCCAGCCTCAAGGTCAAGGCAAGATCACCCCTTACTAACTATTATCTGATGCTCCCTGCCCCTTCTTGGCTTTCTCTATTATGGGGGAATTTACTGAGCCAAAGGACTGGGTTTTAGTTGGATTATCTTAGCCCTGCCTTCAAGGTGCCCCACTCGTGCACTGTGATTGCTCCTGAAATAATTTCCCTGACAGATGTTTCTCCTTATTTCTTGGCAAGGTGGCAGTGATGCAGTCTCATGTTTCAGAGCGGTCTTTGTAGCTGATGCTTATACCTTGAAAGGTTTGCTCGTTTCATTTAAATCATAATAAAACATTTATTGTGAATCCCTTGTTGCCCCAGGCACAGCAGGTAGTCCCTCGTTTCTTGTGCTGTAACGGTAGAGCGTCCCAGGTTGCTCTGTAGTCTGTGTGGGGTAGCAGGTAGTTGTGGGTTGAGACTAACTGTTGGGAAGAGCAAGGACTGAGTGAGCAGGGGATGCTGGTAGGACAACTGGAGCATTTTGCTTTCTCACTTCTTGTACTCCAATTTGTTCACAACCTTGGCACCTCTGCCCAAAAAATCACTCCTGGAAAGGACAGTTCCTGAATGAGCTTAATGGGAGACAGTCAGCTCACAGCTGGGGCAATGGAAGGAGAGCCCAGATCATGTGAGCCAGAAGGGATAAACCAAGGGATTGCAGAGACCTCAAAACTGGCTGTCCTGGGATAAAAGAACCAAAACCATAGAGGCCAAGGAGTACATGGGTATTTTGTGACATGCCAGGAGTGGTCCTCTGGGGTCATGGGCTCTGTCCTGCAGTTTAGGAGGGCAACGTTGCTTTGTGAGCACAGGTTTCCAAAGCCAGTGTTTGTAACAGCATTTTATTCTTCTCTAGCCACCCTTATTATTCCCACATCAATCCCTGAGCATGGGTTTGTTCCCCAAAGCTGGTACATGTTTGCACTGATTGATCCTGGCTGACCTGCCACTGACCCAAGCATCACTTCACCCCCATGTGCCTGAGGTGGATGGTGCTGCCTTCAGTACAGCAGGTCATCTGCAGCTTCATTCCCTCTGACAGTAGGATATGACAGTACTAAATTATGAGCTCTCTGTTGTACCGCGTATTGAAAATATTGCCAACATGGCTGCACAAGTCCGAGCTTCCCAGATACAAAGGGGTTACTCTGCCTTCCAGATAGCTGTCCTGCCGTGGAGCCATCAAGGGATGTAGTACTGGACAGGGCCTCCTAGGCCATTATATATCACATAGATGCTATTGCAGGCAACTGTGTCACATCATTTCACCCATAATAATCCATATCTAATAAAAGATACCAGATTTACCCAAAGAACCTTGTCTGCCATAATTTCATCCATGCATTTATCAAGAGAGGGGTGTTACCTCTCCAGTGAGCTTGTCGCCAGGAGTGGGAGAAGAGTCCAGTTTCAGCTGTGGTGAGATGAGGTTATACCCTGCCTTGAGTCCTCCAAATCATACTAGAACTGGTGGGAAAGAGACTCGCCCCATCTGCCAAAGTGATACATTTCTCTCACCCCAGTTTCATTGCTGAAACGGGTGTTGAAGGCTCAGGGCAGCCCAGGGCCCAGCCTGGATTCAGAGACATATTTCATACTCTCCCCGTTGTAAAAAAAATCATAATTTTCACATTGGGGAGCTTGGTGTTAAAACAAATTCCCTGCCAGATTGTGTAGGTGTAACATGTCAGCACTAGGGCAGGTTGAGCGGAGCACCCACCTTGGGTGCTGACTAGTAGGATCCTCCCAGGATCCTTTCACACCGGGAGTCTTTGCACTGGGGGGGGCAGGATAGGACAGGACACTGAACCCCACCCCCCCAACCTCCATGTGCTAGCTGAGCCTCTGATGTGACCTGCACTGAACATACCAGCATCTGTGTATCCAGGCAGTGACACCCAGGCCAGCGTGCGGTAGCAAAGTGAATCCTTTTGGCAGGAGACACATCTCCAGCAGGTGTTGAGTGACACAGGGGGCTGCCGTGGGACTGCTCCATAAAGATCACATATGCATCTCACCAGTTCCAGCGCACAGAGGGGTTTGGGAGCTGGTTATAACATGCAGCAATGCTCCCTGCAATCTCAATACAACCTGTGCTGAGTGTCCCAAAGGACGGGGCTCCAGTGATAGCCTGGAGGCCTGAATCCTAGGAGGAGCAGGGGAGCTCAGTGTTCCTACAAAGGAGCTCAGTGCTCCTACTGGTGAGCAGGGAAAAGAGCAGCCCAGAGCTGCCAGAGACCCCAGCTAGACAGAGGCCCCACAGGGCAGGGATCTCTCTGCTCTGCTGTGTCCGTGGGTGAAAGAGGGGGAAGCCTGCGGGGCTTGAACACATTTGCCTTTCAGTGAGGGGAGAGTCTGGGGCAGCTTGGTTTCTGCACACATAAATGTTTAGTCTGGGGGTGATACAACGCTGTCATCCCTGCTGGGTGACAAAGCACAAGGGACCACAAATGTCACCCTGAGCCCAGCTGCTGCCTGCAGCAGTTTGTATGGGAGCCTGGACAAAGCTGGAGGGGAAACAAAGAGGTCATGGGGCTGCTGCCAGGTGGGTCTCCTTTGTGCCAAGGGCTCTGCTGGGCCCTGGTTCCTCTCTAGAGACTAAGATCATACGAAGTCAGACTGGACGAGACCTCACAAGATCACATCTCATCCAGCCCCTGCTCAAGGCAGGATTGTCCATCCCATCCAGTGTCCGTCCAACCAGCTCTTGAAAACTTCCAGGGATGGATGTTTCACAGCCTATCTGGGCAGCCTGTCCCAATGCTTGATCACCAAGGATCCAGGTTTTCTCTGATTAAAAATCACAAATTCTCTGATAAAAAATTGCAAATTGTCTGATTAAAACACTCCAGATCTGCATATTTCTATTATTTAAATGAAATGTTGCTCGCACTCTCTCTCCATATAGATATCGGTTGAACACAATGTTTTATTGATACATTTGCAATTTTAAGGCAATTTGGGAGCCTACCGGTGCCTCAATCATTATAATAAAATAAATTCTAAATACCTATATATTTTGACATTTGATTTTGGTTTTCTTATCACAGAAAATCAGAGCTCCCCCTGCCCCCTTCAGTCACCAGGATACGGGATCAGCTGAGGCGGTTCCCCCTCCCCGCCCCCTGCTTTATGTTGCTGAGCTGCCCTAATATGTTGGTGCCCTGGTCATGCCAAATGCCCCTCACTCTCAATTCACACCACCCCGCCCCGCCACCAGCCCTGCCCATACCCCTCACACCCGACACACAGCCCCCACAGCCCTGCTGGTGCCTGACCCACTTCCCCTGCCCCCAGTATATGAGGAAGGGGTGGGCATGCAGGGAGGGGGATGTGGGCACAAGTGACATATTGGGGGGCACAGGCGATGTGTTGGGAGCCAGGGGGGCATGTGCCTCCCAGATTTCTATGCCCACAGCAGGTGTGGGGCTGCAGTGGGGTTGGGCCAGCTCCAGGAAGCAGCTGCCTCCATGGCCCAGCGGGTGCCAAGGCCACCAAGGTGAGGTATGGCAGCGATAGCAGTGCAGAGATGTGCCCCTGCTACTGTCGGGCAGGCAAGGGGGCCTCACCTTGGTGGCCATGGTGGCACAGCACTCCACATCAGGTCCTGTCCACTGGGCTGCAGAGTCAGCTCCTGTCTGGAGCTGGTCTGGCCCACCTGCAGCCCCACACCCTGCTGTCGGTGCAGAAATCTGGGGGGGGGGAGGACATGTCCTTCCCACATTACCTGTGCCCTCCCTGCCCCACCCCCCACAGACTTACCTGGAGGGAGCTGCGGGACATCCTCCCCATGCTGCCTGCCTGCCACGTGCATGTGTGCCCGGAGCCCCCTGCTTCCCACTCCCCCAGCCCCAAGCAGCCCCTTGCAGGCTGGAACTGCAGAAAAAAATGAAGATTCCCACTTTTTTCTCCATGTTTTTCCATGGCAAATCCAGGTCCCTGGTGATCCTCAGCAGAAATCAGCTCAGGGTGGAGCCTGCTGGATGTGCCTAGAGAGGTGGGTGTGCTCCAGAGAAGGCAGCTGAAGCCACAAGAGGGCAGTGACTCCAGGCTGTGCATCATTTGGAAATCAGGTGCCAAAGGCCACACAAGGGATAACTTCCAGCTCAGCTGCAGGAGTGGCTCTACCTTTTTCTGGAACCCTGAAACGAAACCTACCTCCTCTCTGCACCCAAAGGTGCCATGGCTGCCGCAAAGTCAGGTGCTCGCCCGCGACGCCAGGAGGTCTGTGCAAGCTGCCAGGGGCCTTTTAAAATCCCAGTGACCATGAAAGGCTGTGCACATACATTCTGCCGTTTTTGTGCAACCTATTTCCAGCGGGAGTCAGGTCCAAACTTCTGTCCCCTGTGCAGCAAGGACACACAGCACCAGGAGCCCACGCTGACACAGCAGGTGGATGGTGCGGCAGAGGAAGCCCTAAAAACAAGCCCGCAAACGCCAAAGAGCCCAAGGTAAAGAGAGTATGTGGAGAGCACCAGGAGGCTCTGGACCTGTTTTGTGAGGAGGATGAAGTCCCCATCTGCATGACCTGCCGGGAGTCTGAGGTGCACCAGGCCCACAATGTGGTTCCCATTGAGGAGGCTGCCCTGGAGTACAAGGTAGGGGACAACTGTATTCTTTGCTTCAAAACCTAAAGGAAACTTTTGATTTTAAATAGAGAAAGGGCTACCTTTGCATCAGCTTTTCCAGCTTTCCTGTGGTGGGCAACAATGACCCCTTTGGGTGTGAGCCATCCCAGAGCTAAGAATCAGCCATGGCCTGAGCACCACTGAAGGGAGATGGATTCCTGAGCTATAAGACTCATGCATGTGCCTCTGTGATCTTATCAACCTTAGGAAGAAACCGCAGGTTGACTCTCAAGCACCTGAGCGCCAGAAAATTTCATTGTAAAATTACCCTTTTGCCTCTGTAACTTGTGCCAAGCTTGAAACCGCTTTGTGCTTTCATTAACATGGCCCGATGCAGTGTGGTGTTGGTTGTAAAAGCGAGATAATGCATACGCAAAATAAATCAGTAAATTCAGGTACCAATTTCTATGGGCTATGTCCTGTTCTGGAAACACAGACTAGGGGGTAGAGAAGGAGCTATGTGTTTGTCTGCACATATGTAACCACTGCTCATATGTTTGTACTTCCCCTTTTGCAGATTTAGCCCCCACATTATTGCATGTCTGAGGCTATAGAAATCTGCATCTCAGGCTATTGCCAAAATCTGAGTCTCTAATAAAAGCCCACCTCCCAGCTCCTGCAATGGTGATAGGAATCACGAGAGCAGAGCCTGCTCCATGTCTTCCTTATGTTCAATTTCACCTTTTCAAACTTCCTGCAGGTATCATGTAGAGTCTGCTCATTGGATGTGTTTTTCTTGTTAGAGGAAGCTGCAGAGTGCTGTAAGTCTCTTACAAGAGAAAGCTGAGAAGGTTCAGGAGCTGAAACACCAGGAGGGGAAAAAGATAGCAGACTGGAAGGCAAGTGTCCTGGCTTTTAATTATGGTATTTATAATGTTTCCATGGTAGGGTTTTCCACGGTTCTAGAAGATGTAGGACCCAATTCCCATAGTGTTTAGCATCCCTCACTCCCACCTAGATGGGTAGTAAATTTAGCTGGAGTCAGCCCCTTCACACCTTCAGGAAAGAGGCCATAATATGCCACACCTGTTCCCCTTGTGATTGTGAACAGAACCAAAGGGCAGAGACCCTGTAAAGACAGAAATGGTGATCTTGCAGTTTCAGCTGCGGTCATGTGGCCATTTCATATCACTATGGTCCAGTCAAAGCCATGTACTTCACACTTTTCTTCACTACACTAAGGTGCTATTATTATGAGTCACTATTTGAATTATAGTAGCATCTCGCAGCTCCATGCTGCTGGGTCCTGCACAGGCCCATGCAACAAGAGCAAATCTGCTTAAAATGTAAGTAGATAAAGTGTGGAAGAGGAAGCAGAGGAGCCAAGAAGTGAAGTAACCTAACAAGGACCATCCAGCAGGCCAGCAGCTGAGGCAGCACTAGAACCAAGATCAACTGTGCAAACAGAAGTGACAATTCTCGCCCGATCTGGCCACAGAAAGCAGCTTATAGCTAGGACCAAACACAAGTGCATGGCTGCAGACAGCTACAAAAATGGCCAATCGGGTGAAAATCTGACCCCTTGTTGCATAAGGTATCGGATAAAGGCATTTCAAACAATGTGGTTTTTTGTAACTTGTATCTGCAGAGCTCCCAGCCTGCCGCTGTTTTCAGAACAGGAGGGGGGAAGGGAGCAGAGGGAATTCAGTCTGAGACTTTTCAGACCCCCCCACCACCAGAGGGTGGGGCAGGGGTATTGGAGTCCCCTAGGGGGACACCAGTTCACCCACCCCACCCTTCAACACTGGCTGGGGAGCCCAAAAAGAGATCCCTCCACTGCCTTTCCCCCCTCCCTTTCTAAAAACAGCAAGCTCTGGCAGACAGCCTCGGCTGTTGCTTTGGAAACCTGGCTGCAGGCTCCCAGCCCCAGCTAGATTCCCCTTCCCCCTGGAACCAGCAGTGAACTTCTGTTTGGTCTGAGGTAATGGTTGTAATTCAGAACACTTTGCAGAAATTGTGCTGAGTTACAGCTGGGAGCTGCGCTTCTGTCTGCGTCTCAGTGCAGGGCCCAGTAGTTGCTGTTGTGCATTGCACACTGGTTGTATATGTGGGTACATCTGTGCCCCCCACCTTTTTTTTTCAAGTAAATCCACCAAGAGTGTAAAGCACATTTCTAAATCTAGCAAATGAAAGTATAATATGATGGTAGATGTCACTGTCTAGAGATGCACAAACATGTCCAGAAAGCTAAATAAACTGCTGGAGAGTATGGGGAGTATTCTGTATACATTCTGTATAAAGGAATAGAGCAGCCTCTGGCTGTTGCACAGTAGAGCAGGCTGAGACCACAGGAAGTAGGGAAGAAAGGAAAACCCTTGCAAATCCTATTAAATACAACACTACCTAAACATTAAAGCCCTGCACACTGCACAGAATCATCTGCCCCTTAAAACTGAGTCACAAAAAAAAGCAGCCAAGAGGCATTAACTGATTTTCAGGGACCTGATCAGGATTAAATAGAACTGCCCATAGTCCACTTGCATGCCTAATAGGTGGACTAAACTGTACCCTCCACTTCCTTGTGCTAGATTTCCCCATCTGTAAACAGGGAACAATGCTGCTGCTGCAGGGCGTGTCTATGTGTACATATTAATGTGCTGCAACAAGCTCTGGTGCTTATCATGCCTGAGTTTATTGCTCCTGGGCACACATTTACACATGCTCCTGGGATCACAGCACCTTGAGCCAGGTCAGAGCAGCCCCAGCTGACAGGGGGCCCAGGCAGTCAGCCTGCCAGCCCGAGACTGCTTCCCTGGCTCAACATGCTGTCAAGGGGCTGACTGGGGCACAAAGGGGCTTCAGTGCTGGGCTAGCCAGCAGGCAGCCCCTGCACTGAAGCACCTTGTGTCCCAGCCAACTGGGGCAGCAACTATACGTGCCTTGCCGCAGAGGTTTTTAATCCTCCATGGCAAGGCACTTACCTTGTATTTATAAGTACTATCCTGCTGCAGAATAAATGAGTTTACTTCACCCTAATATGGGTGCACATATAGACATGCAGTGTTTACTGTGCAGCTAATTCATCTACTGTGCAGTAAATGTCTGGTGTAGATGCACCCACAAAGTCCTACATAAGAACTTGGGTATCACTGTGGTGAGCACTTTTACACTTGCTGAGGGGCAGTTCTTGCCCAAAACAGCTTTCAGGCTAAATGATCAAGAAAGACCAAAGAGGGGAGAGGACATGGAGATAAAACAATTTCTCCAAAGTTGCATAGCATGTCATGTACAAACCAGGCATAGGGCTCAGGAACATCCACAGAAACACCCTGCAGTCCTGAGCAGATCTGCCCCTGGCATCTCTCTTTGTCAACACTACCTCCCAGCCCAACCCAAAGTGATATTTTTCTGTCATCCTTGTGAATGTTTCTTTCTTTTTTTGTTTAAGTGTAAAACACATACCCAGAGAATGAAACTTGAGACAGAATTTGAGAAGCTCTACTGTTTCCTGAGTATGGAAGAGGATCTCCTTCATCAGAGACTGAGGCAGGAGGAGAAGAAGACACTGAAGAAGCTGCATGGGAATCTAATTAAGCTCTCTGAGCAGAGAGACTCCCTACTGGAACAGATCAGCAAAGCAGAGGAGAAATGCCAGCAACCAGCTGCCGAGCTCCTGAAGGTGAGAAAGCATCACAGATCCTCCCTCAGTCCATGCTGAACTAGAGAGAGCCATGTCACTGTCATGGGAGCCAGTGGTCCATGGGAAAAATAGTTATTTGTGTTTTGAGTTGCTTAAATGACAAAACCCCTGATGAGTGGTTCTATCTGCTCCAGAATTGTGTGTCAGGGTTAGCTAATGCAAGATCCTGTACCATGGGGATCATCCGCACTGATTGACATAGTCATAGGTGACAAGGAGAATGACTGCTCTGTGAAGTTGTCCTTCATAGTAGCTTGCAAAGATGAGGACGGCGTAGGAGTAGGACTTGAAAGCTAGCATAGGTACCCTGTGTGACGTATGCCAACTCACTCAATTGCTGCACCATACTTCCTTTCATCTATATAATGGGGATTTTCTGACGCACCTCTGTTGGGAGTATGTGAGAGTAAATTCATATGAGCGCAATCGTTTGCTGGTCTGGTTTGATATCAATGCCGATTTACACTGGCTATACCTGTTAACTGACTGTGGGTGCTCAGACACCATGGTGATGGTATGTAAATGGTATATAAGTAGCAGAACTACACTTATATACCAGCAAACCCTGCTAATTAGACCGCTGAGTGCAGGAATGGGGGACTGCCAGCTACCACCACTGTCCCCAGTTGACCTGAAGGCATGGGTAGTCCCAAGGCCACTCCTGTCCTGCTCCAACTGGAGGCTGCAGGGAGTAGCTGCCCAGGGTACCTCGCTCAGCCAAGGATGAATTTTTACCTGCTTTGAGAACTCAAAAAAGTCCTCAGCTGCTTCTGCAGCAGCGCAGTCTGTGCGGCCTAGGGAAGGAGAGAGGTTCACAGTTTCTCCTGAAGTACCAGTCGCACTCCCATTTTCGAAATCCTAGATCCCTATACCCTCAGGTCTAGAGTTAGGATTCTTAAACTATATGCTTCCACCTCACTTAAATATGCTGACATGGTTATAACAATTAGAAAATAGAATGTTATCATAACAAGTCAGGAAGAAAACAGCCTTCAGGAGAAGGATGTATTTTATTATCCAGGGAAAGTTTCTGAATATTTTACTGAAGAAGCTTCAAAATGCAAATTTCATTTTTTCTTTCTGTCTTAGGATGTGAAAAACATATTGACCAGGTATTTTTTCCCTTTGGCTTCTATTAACAAATTTGTCAAAATACTTGTATGGACCGTGTGAGCAGTAACATGGTCTGTGTTCTTCCCAGGAGTGAAAATATTCATGTGCAGAAACCAGAAGTTGTTTTAACAGAACTGAAGAACTTTTACAACATTCCTAATGTTGATATTATTGACATTTTAAAGAAATTCAAAGGTAAGCAAAGAGTCATAGACTATCCACTAGTGCTCCACAGTCCTCTGCCCTTGGCCACAGAATGTAATCCCTAACCTCAGATTCAGGCTCCAGAATATTTTTTTTGAGTGATTTCTGCCTGAGTCTGCAGACGGGTTGATTCAGTAGCTCTGAGAGGAGAGAGGTGCTATTTTTCATTCTGTAGATCCTGTGTGCTAGATGCGGGGTGCCTGGCAACATGGAGCCTGATCCTGGCGTGGAGCCCTGACCCCAGAACATGGGCCTGGGCAGGGGCCCCTGGCACAAAGGCCAGGCAGGACAGGGTGAAGGCAGCATGGACCCCAGGGCCCTCATCCTGGCATAAGCAGCACCAGGGCCTGACCCCAGTGTATGGGGCCAACCAAGGCCGTACAGGACCCAACCTGGGCATTTCAGCCCAATCCTGGCACATGGGATCCGATCTGGTCCATAGAGCATCCCCTTGCCACTCAGCTGGCTTACGGGGCAAAAAGGTTGAATACCCCTAATCATGTTGACCTGAAACTAAGTCCATGGCAGAGGCAACAAGCACTGCCCACTGGCTCCTACTCCATGTGCATCAACCCTGGAAATGATGGGATGAGATGCCCAGAGGGAGCCCAAAACTGCTGGCCATGAACAACCAGGAGCCTAGGTTTTGCGCATAGTGACTCATTTTGGGGGTTGATGAGCATGAAGCAGGAGCAGGGAGATGGAGCACTCAGTTCTGCAGTGTAGACAGTCCTATGTGGACTGTCGACTCTGAAACCTATTGATGAAGGTATAGAAGGCTACACTGTTGGCCATTTCACTACCAAGCATTTAACACAGGGATTTTCAGCTACTACCCATGTCTCACCATTCCCATGGCCTTCTCAGGGCTAAAAGCCCCAAATGTTGAAACCTCCATATCCCACTTCCCCTTCCAGACAGCTTCTGTGAGGCCACTGTACGTCACTACAGAAACCACAGTGCCCTGGAGTCTGAAAAGCATTACTGGTCTTGGTATGTTAGTCCATTTGTCATATAGGATCTGAATCCAAGGCCCTGGCATTTAATTTTCATCCAGTGCCTTAACCACACAACTGATTTTCCTGTGATCCTCTGCAATAACCACAAGCCAGTTTACTTTTTATTACACCTCTTTTATTTATCTGAAGTATTACTGGAGTTTAATTTCCTTTTAAATACAATGACCAAATCTTGTCCCTTACAATGACCCTCTTTTTCTCTCTCTCTCTTCTCTCCTCCGCACCCCATGCAGTGGACATGACTCTCGACCCAGACACCGCTCACCCTACCCTTGTGCTGTCTGAGGATGGAAGAAGTGTGAGACATGGAGGCATATGGCAGGAGCTGCCTGGCAATCTGGAAAGATTCGATCCTTACATCTTGGTGCTGGGTTCAAAGAGGTTCACTTCTGGGAAGCACTACTGGGAGGTGGAGTTGGGAGATAAGCCTGAATGGGATGTGGGAGTGTGCAAGGAGTCTGTGAGCAGGAAGGGACATATCATATTATCCCCTTTCTCTGGATTCTGGAGAGTTTGGCTGAGGAATGGAGATCAGTACAAGGCCTTGCTCTCCTGCCCAACCACTCTCACTGTGAAAGTGAAGCCCAGCAAGGTGGGGATTTTCCTGGATTACAAGGCAGGTGAGGTGTCATTTTATAATGCAACTGACAGGACCCATCTCTATACTTATAGTGGGGTCTTCTGTGGGGTGCTGCGGCCTTTCTTCAGCCCTGGCCTCAGCCAGGAAGGTAAAAATTCAGCTCCTCTCATAATCTGCCCAGCTACAAAGCAGGAATAAAAACAGTTTCTATACTACAGGAATCAAAGACAAGGTGTGCCAAGTAAAGGACTTCTACCCCCCACCCCTTCTTCCAGCAGTCTAGGGGTGCTCGGAATGATGCTTGGGAAACAGGGAACATCATGTTGGAATATTTTCAATGTTCTTGGTTTTACGACACGAATGAATAAAGTACATTTAAGGGGACTATCATTGCACCCTTCATTGGTGCACCCAAGCTAGCTTTTCAGTGAAGCTGGAGGTTTCCATAAATTGTTCCAGAGGAAAAAAATATCTCCCACTAAATTTCAGTGGCTGCTGTGTGGATAAATACCCTGCTCTACTTTGAAAAAAATTCAGCTGTTATTTTCTTGGCCACAAAAGCTGTTAAGCATAGCACTCAATTTATAGAATGACAGCTTTCTCATTAAGTCTGATCCAAAGCCCAGGGATGTCAACAGATATATTCCAGTTGTCTTCAACTCCCATTAACATGACTAGAGCTTGGAATAACCCCTCCACACTTGTTAAGCAAGCACTAGGTGCACAGCTTTTGTTTCTACACATTTTCTAGATATTTACAGCTCTGAGTTGGCAGTAGACAAAGTAGGCCATGGTTAAGGTTGTAATTCAGTTACTTCTCAATGTTAACTTTTGTAAAGTCAGTGGAAAAATAAATGTTTGGACATGCATAAACTGTTAGCACTGTGTCTGACATTATTAAAACAGTTTTATTGGTCATTAATATATTCACTCTTGAGTCATGGATCTTTTAAACATTTCTTTTTCTAAAAAAGTATTTAAATAACGTAGTTTGAGATGAGGGTGATTGTGTACATGGGTCAAGATCACCTCTGCCACTAGTATTCCTGATTTTTACGGTTCTGTGACTACCTGTGTGAATTGTCTGGTAGGCAGCGAAGATCAAAGTCCTGGTGACTGCATCTTCCCTCATTTGCTGCATAAGCAGCATCTTCCCCCTACGTGGGTTTGCTGGGAGGTAGTGAGGCCAAAGTAGTTTCTGAAGCTTTCCCCACAGCAGCAGCAGATATAGGGCTTCTCTCCCATGTAGAAGCAGTGATTAGGGATGGGGACAAAGAACTGCTTGAAGCTTTTTCTGCAGTTGGGATCACTGCAGGGGGTTTATTCTGCAGGACTTTTCTGCTGGGTGTGCTTTCACTGGGGTCCTTGTGACCTCCCACAGATTTGTGGTTGTTCCCAGGCCTTTCCTGTGTTTCTTTGTGTTTCTTCTCTGAACCACGCTAACTTCAACAGGCATTTTCCCCACCTAATAGAGTAGTGCTTAAAGTACTCAGACAAAAAATAAAAATCCTTGATTCTCAGCCTTCCTCAGCCTAAAGGAATTCAAACCCACATCTTCCACCTCCCAAGAAAGTATCCAGGAAAGAAGCTAGGCTAGGTACAGGGACATTTCCACCTTGCCTTCATGTTGAAGCTGTACAACTGTGCAGAAAGGAATGCTAGAATAATAGGGCCAAAGACAGGGAGCCTGATAGTGCTGCCTATTGGTTGGGGGGTGTAGGTTGTAGCCGTGTCTGCCTATTGGTTAGGGCACTTGGTTGAGAAGGCAAGAGTATGTGGTGCCAGTCACTCCTCCCAGGCTACTTTGGGGAGGTGGGGAGGGAAGGGCAGTTATCCAATGACTGTTTAATGTAAAGTACATTAACAGTCTTGGAAGAAGACAGGGACCCAAGTGAGAGCCCCAACAACACTCAGAGTCAGAATCCCTGTAGGGCACTTTCTTTGCCCCAGTAATCTTCCCATATTTGCCACACAGTACTCCAGCTTCTACAGGAAGGGTGGAGGGGGCTCAAGGAACCCTACCCCATACCTAGGTGATTAGGCTGCTCTCCTGGGACATGGGAAGATATGAGCTTTAAGCTCTTAAGGCTCAGGAGTAATCTAAACCCAGGTCTCCCACTTCCGGAACGAGTGCTCTAATTGATAGGCCAGTGGTTCTTAACCTGTCCAGGTTCAAGCTTAAGCTTGAAGCGTCCTCAGAAAATGCTAGCTTTTAGTTTTCACTCATTTCTAAAGAAAAAAAAATAGAGCCATTCCTCTGCTGCAAAGAACTCAAAAAGATCACAACAGGTCAGAATGTTTTTTCCTATTTGAAATCTTTGCATCTATTTTGTGAGTTGTGTATACACACCTAACAACCCCCTGGTTGAGACTCGCTGCACCAGGCTGTTATATCAAAGGTGGGTACTTGCAACTGCAGCATCACCTTCTCTCCCGGCTACATTTTAAAAAGTGAATAGTGATCCCTGCTCAGGTCTTTCAAAAATAGTCATTGACACCTACTCTGAGGCTCCAGTGGATTCCAAGCTGTGGATCCTGAGTGGATGGAGGCACCACCGACAGCCCTGAATCAGGCACCTACATTCCAAGGAGAGGTAGAGGTGAGTTTGGTGTTGCCAACTTCTTAGGCCTGGGTAGTTTTCTGCTTAGCATGTGGGGGTCTGGGGTGTGCTCTTCTAAACTCATACCAGTAGCATTAGTGAGCCTAAGCACCTAGTGCTAGGTTCTTGACTTTACTCCAGGAGCTTGGCACTTAAGCATAGGTTTACACTCCTCCTACTGGAGCTCAGGTCAGTCTGAGCCCCATGGGACCGCTTTTATCTACAACATACCACAGTGCCAGGGCCAAATCTGTTCACACTGAGCTGATTTTTCTCAAACACCCTACTAAGATGTATCCAAGGTTCCCCTTCACCACCCCTCTAGGAACTGGTCTGCAGATTACTTTGCTCTCCTTCCAGGAAATGCAGAGAAGACTGGGTGCAGGAGTGGGGAACTGTGGGAAGAGCTAGAGAGGAGGCAAACAGGGCAGGGTTGACCTCAGACCCTGAAGTTTGGCAAACTCCCAGCATGAGGCTGAATAGCCACCATTTTCAAGGGACCTAAACCAAGCTGCAGGAATCTGAATAAAGCAGAAGGCCCCGAAGACTGCTTCTGAGTGACCAGAAAGTGAATCTTTGCAGTTGTGACAAGTAGTTTGGTCAGTAAACGAAAGGATGCAATCAAGCTAAACCAGGAATAAGGTCAAATTAAAAAAGAGAGAACAAGGCCTGAAAAGAGACTTTGTAAAGGAAAATCTTAACTTAGATTATCCACATACACTGCTCCATAACATCAACTTTAAAATGTTACCAGCAGTGACTGATGTAACCAAATGTATTGTATTTATTAGAATAAAATGACATATACTTGTGTTATGTTTCTTAGCTTGTTTATTAAAGCAGGCTTGTCAATGGAGGCCATAAACCAGGGGTACCAAATTCATCTAGCCTCATGGGCTGGAGGAGTGTCCCTGATCCAGTCTGTGGGCTGGACTCAAACCAGCCCCTCATGGAAGAGCTGCAGCACCAAGTCCAGCCCGTGCACCACACAGCAGCCTCCAGGGCTGGCACAGGGCACAGGCTGGACCCAGTGCTGCAGACTGCAAAGGGAATCAGTCTGGGGCACCACATGCAGCCCATGCCCCAGACCCCCTGTGCCATTGGGCCCAGAGCCAATGCGCAGGGTTGGTTGGTGGGGTACCACATGGTTTCCAGGGCTGGCACAGGGTGCACTTTGCATGCAACACAGTTGATCCAGACCAAACCCCTGTGCTGTCTGCAGTGTGCACGGCATGGTGTCCAGCCTACATGCTGCATGCACCGTGTGGGGCCAGGGCTGATACATAGGGTTGGTCCGGCAACCTGTGGGCCAGACCATACTGCTGCATGGGCCAGATTTGGCCCCCAGGCCCTATGTTTGACATCCCTGCCATAAACTGAAGGTGGCAAGGAGCATTTCATAATGGTGAAGGAAAGAGAAAAGAAACTGTTCCTTCTCAAACTGTAACTTAAATCCCAACTGATCGATCCCTTCCGAGTCCATGCAACAGCTGGTTCAATACAGTCCCATACGTTTCAGTGGAACAAAAAAAGTGAATTAAACCAATTAGAGAATGTTTATTAGACATCTCCAAGTACACGGTATAGACCAGAGGAAAATTGGGGAACTCCACACGTTCAAAAAGACCTGCTGCTAGTCTGTGCCCCATCCTCTTCCCCTTCTTGACTCTCCCCGGCCAGTATATGTAAGAGCTTGTGTTGTGCTGTGATGGGTAGCCAAACAGACTCTGGGATAAGTGTCTGAGTTTTGAGGTGTAAGCAATAAAAGGTCGGGCTGCAGACCTGTCTCTTGCCTCTTGTCTGCAAGCCAACCTCCAGTTCACCTGTAATCCAGGTAACAGAGATGCACAGAGCAGTTGCACCTTTGAACTGCAGATACACACATATTCATGTTTATTGCTTCTCAAGTCTTCTTTCCTGGCTGTGTGCAAAAAGTCCAATGCTCTAATGCATTATCAGGGCCCCATGGTGTCAGGTGCTGTACAAACCAGCAGCAAGAGAAAGTCTTTATGCCAAATTGTTCACAGTCTTGCAGCAAGAGTTAAAGACAGCTGAGGGGGAAAACAGGCCTAGAGAAAGGGAATATTTTGCCCAGAGCCCACAGGTGAGGGACAAAGCTGGGAACTGAAGCCAGGTCTATGCAGTTCTCAGGACAGTGACTGATCCCTTGAGCCACTTTCTCTCTCCCTTTGAAATAATAAATAACATATCTTTGCAGCTATTTTTTTTTGACAGGGAAGGGGGCAACTCAGAAGATCCCAGATTTTACAAAGAGACTTTGCCTTGTCAGAAGCTCTGACTTATAAAACATCAATGCAGTCAGCCTTTCTTGTGATTGCCAGAAGGGATACATGAGTCCATTAAAAACCCCCACAAGTTAAAGTTACCTTCAGTCTTATCTATGAAGCAACAGAACTTTGTTATTAAAAACCCTTTGAAGTGTGTTTTAAGAGATCAATTACAGGCCACAATACAGGGAGAAATCAAACTTTCAGACAGCTGCTGTTCTGCAAGCATTTCCTAGGTGGCCTTTTGGGGCCTGGTCCTACTCCCATGAATTACAGGATTCACCAACTGCATTATCTGGCATGCTGGTGTTTTTGTAGTTATCTAAAGAAACGCACAGTGGAAAGACTTTTTCAAAATGAACTAATTGTTTCTCTTTAAATAAGTGACTTTAAAAAAAAATCATGCAAAGTGCCTTATCAATGTATTCACTCCATTCATTGGTGGTATTGACACTTCCTGACAAGCAGCATTTATAGCAGGAATAAACAATTAAGTTGATTCAGCATTTTAAAAATGTAATCAACTTGCCCTCTTGCACTGATTAATACTACATAGCTCAGAGGTCATTCTCAAGGCACTTTGGCAAAGATGCAAACAGGTGGGAAGCTCAGGAAGGAAAAGTGACCTGACATCAGACAGCTGCTGCAGGGACTACCTGGTGCCTGGTTTTAGCAATCTCCTTAGCTGTTATTGCTCTATATAACTATCTAGGCTGACAGTGAAATGGTCTCCCGTAGGATCTCATCTGTTCATCCTGTTCAAAAAGGAGAGGAATTTTGTCCAGGACTGGATTTCTGTAACAAGATGCTGATCCCATCACTCCAGCTGCCTGAGGTACCTTTAGAACACAGACAGGATAACATACGAATGCTGTGTGACCTCTTGCTGGGGTTAGGAAATACCTCTTTGGCCTTTTGTGTGTCTAAATGCTGCAGAATTCATAGACTTGGAACAAAACCTGCAGGTCAGAGACTCTGCACCTGTAGGGCTGGAGGGGAGGAAGTGGAGGAGCAAAGGACAGAGGCAGGTACCTCCTCTCCCCTCCACCCAAACCACCATGCCCTGCTGGGAGCATCTCCTTGCTAGCATTAGTTCAAACAGGGAGTCTCCTCCCTTGCTCGCTCCAAGGGCCTTATGGCTAAGAGCAAGCAAAACTCAGGGGCATCCAAACCTCAAGTTTCTGGGCTTGGGCATGCAAGTAGGATGCCCACCAAAGGTTTTGGAAACATCTGAAGTCCCAAGTGTGGGTTGTGGATGTTTGCTGGTAGTAGGGCTACTTATGGTTCTGAGCTCTAGGATTTGAAATTCATATTGGATAATTTGGTCTTGGATACAAATTACAAAAAAAAAAATCAAACATCTCAGTTCCCGTGTCACCCAGGGAGAAGTAGCTTCAAGATAACCTGGACCCCTCCTCTCTCCTCCAGCCAAACCACCATGCCCTGCTGGGAGCATCTCCTTTCTAGCATTGGTTCAAACATCTCAGTTCCCATGTCACCCAGGGAGAAGTAGCTTCAAGGACCTAAGCCATTTGGGGGTTTAGAGATTAGTTCCATCCTTTGAAAAACCTTAGTGTTCATGTGCACATATGCCTTCCTTGGGGAAAAAGTCTGACTGACTGGTCACCTGTTTTCTGCCCTATTTCCAGTTCCCACATGTAGCCTCACACAAAGTGCAGGGCAATGATGTGACCTGCAGGGAAAACTCAAAGCCTAGGTGCCTTTACTGAAGATCTGGATGACTGCTAGGTTATTTATTAAAGCTCCTTGCCAGAACTGCACACAGGCCTCTAGGCTTCCCCATCCTGCCTGCACAACAAAAGGTGAAGCAGGGGAAGATGAAGAAGTAGTGGGAAATGAGCAGAGATTTAGGCTGGGCCTGTAAGGAGCTGGAAAGAGAGGGGTGAAAGGAAAACAGGGAGGAGGGGGAAAAGAGACCATATCAGCCAAAGCAGTAAGTGAGCAGGGCAGGGAGAAGCATTATAGCCTCAAAGCTGGGAAGGAAGGGGATGCAGACTGAGAGGTGAGGAAATGGGAGAGGGGGGTTGAGATGCTGGGTGGAGCACTGGAAGAACAAAGGGGAGGCAAAATGGGGCTGGGTACACTTCCCAAGTACTATGTGAAGGGAAAGGGCAGCCTGAGCTCCTCCTCAGTGCTAGCAAGCTGTCTCCCAGGTTAAAAACTACCACACAAGCCAGACTGCAGGCTGCTTCTACTTTTGCAGGTTTTATTCACCCCAGAAATAGAGGGTGCTACACTAAGTGATAGGAAGCTCCTTGGAGAGGTACCAGCCAGAGCAAGGAGATGAAACGTCCCCGGAAATGAGCAAGGTGCATCAGAGCAACAGCCGTGCTTTCCCCTTCCAATGGATGTCCCAGGAGCGAAGCTGTGTGGATGTCCCAGGATTTTCTGGATCATGGTGTGCATGTAAGAGGTCTAAGTCAGATGCCTGATGAATCCATTTGTGGCTTAAAAGGCCAATTCAAGAGCAACACAGCTTCTTACAAGTTTCATAGTTGGTAGGGTCGGAAGGGACCTGAGCAGATCATCAAGTTCGACCCCCTGCCGTGGGCAGGAAAGGATGCTGGGGTGAAACGACCCCGGCTAGGTGCCTATCTAGCCTCCTTTTGAAGACCCCCAGGGTAGGAGCGAGCACCACTTCCCTTGGAAGTTGGTTCCAGATCCTAGCTGCCCTGACTGTGAAGTAGCGCCTCCTGATATCTAGCCTGAATCTACTCTCAGTCAACTTGTGGCCGTTATTCCTTGTTACTCCCGGTAGTGCTTGGGGGAACAGGGACTCTCCCATTGCCTGCTGGTCTCCCTTGGCCAGTTTATAGATGGCCACCAGATCCACTCTCAGCCTTCTCTTGTGGAGGCTGACCAGGTTCGGGTCCCGTAGCCTCTCCTCGTAGGGCCTGCCCTGCTGCCCCCGATCATGTGGGTGGCCCTCCTCTGGACCCTCTCCATGCTGTCCACATCCCTCCTGAAGTGCGGCGCCCAGAACTGGATGCAGTACTCCAACTGCAGCCTGACCAGTGTCGCATAGAGGGGGAGGATCACCTCCTTGGACCTGCTCATGATGCATCTGTGGATGCATGACATGGTGCAGTTAACTTTCCTGACCGCGCCCTTACATTGGTGGCCCATGTTCATCTTGGAATCAATAATGACTCCAAGATCCTTTTCTGTCTCTGCACTGATGAGAAGGGAGTTCCCCAGCCTGTACGTATGTTGCTGGTTCCTCCTCCCCAGGTGCAACACCTTGCACTTGTCAGTGTTGAAACCCATCCTGTTCTGACCCGCCCACCCCGTAACCTGTCTAGGTTCGATTGCAGCCTATTCTTCCCTTCTAGCATGCCCACTTCCTCCCACATCTTAGCGTCATCTGCGAATTTGAACAGGGTGCTTTTTACCCCCTCGTCCAAGTCGCTGATGAAGATATTGAACAGTGCAGGCCCAAGGACCGAGCCCTGGGGGACCCCACTGCCCACATCCCTACAGGTCGAAAATGACCCATCCACCACCACTCTCTGGGTGCAACCATCTAGCCAATTTGTCACCCATCTGACTGTGTAGGCATCGACACCACAGTCGCCTAATTTTTTAATGAGAATGGGGGGAGAGACAGTGTCGAAGGCCTTCCTAAAGTCCAGAAAGACTACATCCACTGCGACGTAGTTTCACAGGTCCGTGTGTTGTCTGAGTTAAGAGTCCAAGTTTCCAGCATGCTGTTTTCTTCTTTCTCATTTTGCTTCCATCCTCTGGATCAAAGCCACTTCATGTTGAGCTGCACCCGGTGCTAAATGTCCCCTCCAGATCAGACAGGATTCTACATGCTCTTCCCAGCTTTCTACATTGATGTTAAATGACTTCAATCCCAGGATGTTAAATGACTTCAGTCATGGTACCCCGCCTTAGAGCCACCCTATTTTCTATAGCTGTCTTGAATCTAGCTATACAAAAGATTTGGGGGGTATGGTCTTCTCCCATTCTCCTGACACAGCCAGTCCATTGCAAGCTCCTCTTCTTGAGAGTGGTTTCTAAGTGTGTTAGTCCTGAGCATTTCAGTACCTCTGTGTTTCATATTTTGATCTTCCCACTTTATTTTCAGGATCTTACACAGGTATCTCATGTGGAAGCTGTTCAGTCTAGCATATGTAGTCCACATTTCTGAACCATAAAGCAGGAAAGACAGCACAAAAGTCTTGTAGATTCATATATTCACCTTCACTGATAGTTTGCTGTTCTTCCATGCACGTTTCTGTAATAGCCCCAAATTCTTAGCTTCTTTTCTATTTCTATCAGTCAGTTCAGTCTGAAGGTCAAGATTTTTCCAATTCTGTTAGTTCAGTATGAGATTCCTGCTGATCATAGAACCCAAGTAGCAAAAACTGTCAACAGCACCAAAAAATTCATCCTGATGTCAGGCACTGGTTCTTTCACCCCTTGGTACATGACCACAGTCTTCTTGAGATTAATTGCTATCCTGAAGCTCTTGCATGTTTCAGAAAATCTGCCCAAAGGATTTTGCAGGGAAGATTCACTGTGAGCAACCAAAGCTGCATCATCTGCAAACAGGAAATCTCTCGGAACCAGTTCTTTCACCTTGGCATCAGGTCCCCAAGGCCCAATCCAGCCTGCAGACATGCCTTACACCACTCCTGTGGCCCATAGGACCAAGAAGTCAAGCAACACGGGTCTAGGGGAAACCTGTTCTATAAATCAATGGCTTCAGACAAGAGAGAGTCACAACCCACATCACAGCTGATGCGGCAGAGAGAGTGTGCTGGCTAGAAAAAGGATGTTTCGTGCAAGCATCCTCCATGGAGGAACATGACTTGGTTAGTGGAGAGGTATTTGAGTCCAGACAGAAGTTCATTCTTTCTCATCCCAGCAGCAGAGGTAGAAACGGTCTGGCAGCCAGGCCGAGGTGGAGAGGACTGCAATGTCTCCTGCCTTTCCTGGGGTTTTCTAAAGGAGGCAGAGCCAGAGATTTACTGAGCAGCCCGGGGGCACCTGCAGCTGCCCTCCAACTCCACAGACAGGGAGCTGGATACTCATAGGTGCAGGAAATAAGCTGTTCACAGAAGCCCAGGCAGGGAAATTGCGACGTTTCTCCGTTGTGTGTAGTCTCTGGTGCCGGACAAGGTGCGTACTGCAATGGAAGCCTTTCCCACACTCATCACACTTGTAGGGTCTCACTCCTGTGTGGATTCTCTGATGTATCATCACATGGGAGCTCTGTCTGAAGCTTTTCCCACAGTCAGGGCATTTGTAGGGCTTCTCTCCTGTGTGGGTTCTCTGATGTCTGACAAGGTGCGAGTTGCAACTGAAGATTTTTCCACAGTCTGGACACGCGTTCTGCCCCTCTGCCAGCTGCTGCATCTTAGTCATGTGTAGATCACTGGAGGCTCCATTCTGGTGGGTGGTTGATTTACCCTGTTCCTTGCTCATGAGGGTTTCCACTTGCCTCTCTGTGCCAAGGTCACTCCTAGAGGCCTCTCCTCGTGCACAGTCACTCTCTCTGGGTCTTCCCAGTGACCTCTTCTGTGGTTCCACCTGCCAAGGACCCTCCTCCTGGGGACTGTCCTCATCGTTCTCACTCATCCCACTGCCTGCTAGGAAAGGGAAAAGATCCAGAGATGAGGCATTCTCGGTGCCAGGAGACAGGAAAGCCTCTGGAAGCAGGCAGAATAAACAAAAATAGGCGTTGGGGAAATAGGATCTGAAACCCACTAAACCCTCAAGGGAAAGGGGACAAGCTGTCCTCCAAATCCCATCTGAACATTCAAGGGAAGGAACTAGTGCTAGATGCAGGTCAGGATGTCACAAAGACTTCTGTGGTATCTGAACACAGAGTACCTGCTGGCCATACAGCTGATTTGGGTGAGATGAGGCCAAACCACAGCGTTATGAAGAATCCTAGCTAACAACTTTGCAAACACATAGTTTAGAGCAGTGGGGGCAAATCTTTTCAGCAGGTATGCCACACATTGGCCCCAGACCTTCCCCGAGTGTCTCTCTGATCCCTTTCCCCTGCCCAGTCACCTGTTTTGCTTTCTGCTTATGCCTAATCTGCTGTTCTGCTTTCTGCTCCCTTCCCTACTTGCTACAACCACCTCGCCAGCGTGCCACCCCTGCTCTACAGTTTAACCCACCCCTTACCTGCATGGGTCCAGCTCAGGGGCTTCTTTTCCTCAGAGCCCTGGAGATCCAAGACCCATGGATCTTCCCCCTGCTCCAGCTGAGACACCACATCAGGTTTGGAAATCAGAAGTCCTGCATCAGATGAAGAAAGCTTGAGAGAGGAGCATGAATATACACTTGGGCAACACATATTCAGAAATATATTCCAGCCAATTTACAATAGTAAATTTACAATTCACAGAGCCGTGTGTGTGTGTGTGTATACATGTATGTGCCCTAGAGTACTTAAAAGTCTAAGCAGAAAAGGGAAATGCAAGGTACTCAAGGCTTTGTGGCCTCAAGATCCAAGATTTAAGTAAACCAAAAAGCAACCAAGAAGAGGGAGGCATGCAGACAAAGTTATTCAGAACTGGCTGCACCTGCCAGGAACAGAATGAGAACCAGAGTGGCAAGGAGGGCATGAGTAGGGCTGTGCTGCTGACTTAGGCTTGGCCCACACTACAAAGTTATAATGGTTGACCTTTCTCAGCATGTTTATCTCCATCTACAGCCAGGGTACCTCGAAGGTGGCAAAACCCCAGATTTACATCAGCAATTTTAAACCACTTCCCTGATCACTGAAGCCTTCTACCTTAAGGCAGCCTAGAGGGGTAGCTTGGCCATTTTATCTGTGTTCACTCTGATAATAAGCACTTTTATTTGATGTTCTCTGATAAAAGAGCTTTTGTTTTGGGATTCTGGACTTTGATATAATCACTCATTTATTTCGTTATGTGCATGTACTCACGAACATCCTTCCTTCCCTCACTTCTTCTGTCAGACCAAGCTGGGCTACAGGCTGCCAGCTTGAGACTTAAGGCACAGGAGTAAAGTGCTTCTTTAGGGCTGCCCAGTCTTATTGCATGCCAGTGTGCGCTACTCATACCCCATGCCCTTAGCTGCTCAGACGTATTGGACAGTGGTTCCACCTCCCCTTGCCTGCTCTTAAGACTAATCATTTAGAAATATACCCCAGAGACCAGTTCTATGCTGGCCAAAGGGTGAGATGAGATCTCATTTCCATCTCTTGTCCTTAATTTCATGGGTGACTGGTGCCTCCTGAGTCTGAGGGGGCACCAGATCTCCAAGGGGGGGGGGGG
>NW_005841950.1:2073297-2074444 GCF_000455745.1 Alligator sinensis | reverse complement strand
TCCATGGGCCGATTGCCAAGCCACTGGCAAAACCGGAAGTGCACTTCCGCTGGCACTTCCAGTTTCACAGCTGGCACTTCCAGGGGGTGCACGGCCAATCTCAGGGGGTGCACATGCACCAACATGCACCTCCTACACATTGCCAACGCTCACTATACTTTGGAAGGGTATGTGCTGGAGACAGTCTCTCTCACACAGGTTCAAGGAAGTTTGGGGCTCATCAAAAAAAGGGATCAAGAAGGAATTCGGAATGGGAACCAACTGGCATGTTTCAGACATGCCACAGCTTTGAGTGCTCCAGGGGGATGGGAGTCCTTACCTAGTGACGTCACAGTCTCATAGTTCTCCTGCATGACATTCCTGTAGAGGGCTTTCTGACTGGGGTCCAGTAGAGTCCACTCTACCTCTGAAAAGTACACAGCCACCTCCTCAAAGGTCACCAGCATCTGAATCAATGAGAGCCCCACACTCAGTACCTGTGCCAAACCCTCAGTCCCAACAGCACAGGTACAGGCAGGGGTGGAAAAGTCCTACAAGGCCACAAGAGAGCAGAAGCCTTTCCCTGCTGAGCAAGGGGAATTTCTGTAAAAGTCAAGCTCCCATTTGACAGCACTGATGACATTCCTAGCCCACTGGCATGAAAGAATGATCTCCTATAGGGCTCCAGCGCAGTTATGTTGGTACCCAACACGGAAACGTCTTTGGCATCTTTACTGCTGAAGTCTTTCCAGTAACAGCAGCAAAATGACCAGCTACTGCTCAATTGTCTCAGAGCAGATCTTGAGAGCCGTGTCAGCAACTGTGACTTTTGCCATCAACATGTGGATTCCCATCTGCTCCTGCCATTCTGCCTATAACCTGCCGGCTCCAATCGTTGAACATACTCTAAAAATGGCCAGTCCACAAAAGACCAATATGGTCACCAGCTAGTAGAGTCACTCCTTTAGCTCAGGTGAAAACATCTGCTAAGTTTACCAGACACACACAAGCACAGACTAATGCGAGGTTGAGATGAAAATGAATCCAGGGCCAAAATGTTACTGATGTCCCATTCACACAAGCTCCTGTGTGCACTGGAGCTGCCAACACTGCTGTCACCAGCACACCTGGAGTTTTCCTAGCACAGGCTGGGCTTCAAGAAGCAAAG
>NW_005841950.1:2068305-2073266 GCF_000455745.1 Alligator sinensis | reverse complement strand
AGCAGGAAGAATTTCTGCCAAAATCTGTATCTTATGAAAAATGAATGCCATTCCTAGCTATTCTGGCTGGGAAGGCAATTCAGACAGGGGCTCCCATACTACCAGTTCCAAGAGCACTTTTCTTAGGTAGACCTGAAAGCACCTTCTCTCCATTTTAGGGCTGCTCCAAGACTTCTGCTGCTTTTATGCAAACCATCTCTGGTGGATATCTCCAGAGTTGCTCTTCAGAGCTCTGTATTTGCAAAACCGATCAGAACCTCACGCTGCTGCTGCTGCTATCAAGTGTGAAACACAGAGCAACCGCAGAAATCTGAGAGTAGCTACTTAGTGTAGGAGAAGGGCCCAAAACCTGAGTGCTTACAGAGGGTTAGGGCTGCAGAGATCCTCATACAGATGACTACAGACTTCACAACATTGATTCTACAGAGATGGATACTGGAGATGGACAGTACCATCCATGGACAGCATCCTAGGTGAAATTTGGCACTCACACTACGCAACACCTGCATGTGTGGTGATGGAGTCTCTTCCCTGGTCTCTAATGGGTGCATCCTTATCATTTTTGCATCAGCCTCTGAGTAGGTCTGAGGCTGTGGGTAATAGGAGTCTGATACATTTCTGGCCTCTGGGTAAAGGTCTTGTCTTCCATTTCACACACAGCAAAGCATCTAACACTCCTCAAGTTTTAAGAATCCTCGCAGTTTTGTCACACTTTGTTCCCTCTGCCCTTGCAGGACTTTGTGCCACTTCTATTCCATTCCCACTTGAGAGTCCCCTAAAAAATCACTGACCTGAACGAACTGTGGAGCAGCCATTGCCTTTTCTTCTCCCCCAAGAGCATGGGATGATCTGGAGCAAAATGTGGGTGTTATCTTGTAGCCTGTCAAGGGAAGAAAAGCAATTTTGGGAGCTTTCAGAAAGGGCTTGAGTCCAGGCCACACCCAGCTTCCAACCAGACTTTTCCCCTGCAGAGATGTTCTAGACCACTGATTCTCAACCATTTCAGACTTGGGATACCCCTTGGAAAATGCCATCTCTTTGTTTTTACTTTTTTATTTTTGCCTACAGAAAAATAATAGAGCAGGTTTTTTTCTGTTGCAAACACCTCAGACCATAATTGTGGATTTCTGCTTGAAATCTCTGGGTCTAATCTTGTGAATCACGTTTCTAAACCTAACAGTGCTAACACTGTGTGGCACCCCATGGCACCCTTGAAAGGATCTTAAGGCATCCAGGGTGCTTTGACACCCCGATTGAGAATCACTGGGCTGCAACTCTCTAAATGCTTGGTCACTTTCTTACTGCACACGTGTCCCCTCCCATCAGGTTTAACCCACTGAGATTTTTAATTCACAATGCAAGTATTAGAGAGAAAACATAACATTTGCTATCAGAGACTAGTGTCACACTGAAATTTAAAAAAATAATAATAACTTCCATATAGAGACAAAGATAATGGAGAGCTTTGTCCTTTTGTG
The DNA here is from genome assembly GCF_000455745.1 of Alligator sinensis. Taxonomy (NCBI): domain Eukaryota; kingdom Metazoa; phylum Chordata; order Crocodylia; family Alligatoridae; genus Alligator; species Alligator sinensis. Next base: position 2,071,788 of record NW_005841950.1, on the reverse strand, counting down.
CTCTCCTGGGGCCTGTGGGCAGCCCTGACACAATCATTCTTCCCAAAAGTAAAATGCAACTACTGTCACCACCACACAGTTTTCTTATTTTTCCTCCTTGAACACAAAAATTATTCAGGGATCTCTTCCTGTCACTGCTGGAATGAGGGAAACCACTTCCCTCCGTCCCTGCAGCTCAGCAGCTCTCTCATACCCTCACTGAAGAGGAGAATGTTAAATGCTGGAAGTTAAAATCTGCTTGTTGAAGTGCTTGGGCATAATCGCTATGAGAACAGATCAACTTTATAAAACCTTTCAACTTTCTTAAAATAAAGTTTATAAAAAAGACTAAAAGGTCACAAACCACAGCAGTGACCCCTGCCCCTGCTTTTTATAACTCACCATTAAAAATATCAGCTATGAAGCCTTACAGGCTTCTATAAAATAAAGATCTATAGCAGGGGTAGGTAACATTCAGTGTGGGGGCCAGTGGAGCATGCAAAGGCATCTGCTTGGCACGTGCACCTCGGGGCAGACAGTAGGGAAGGGGCTGAGGTTGCACTGCCACAATAAGGATCGGGCCCCTCGTGGCTCCCCAACCGTCCACCCCTGCCACACCAACATCTTACAAGCCGAGAGCGCGGGTGTTTTTGTCACTCTGTCCAAAAACATTGCCGACCCCTGCTTTATAGTCATCTGGATTAAACTGCCCATAGCAGCATTTGGCTAATGCTGAGCATCTGATGCAGCTCTATCACCCCTTTCTGTTCCTATTTAATTACATTAACTCTGTGATGATACAGGGGATGGACTGCTCACAGGACAGCGGTTCCTGAAGGACAGTGAGGTTTTTACTTTCCAGATGAATGTTTCCAGAAGACCAAGGCATGCGTGTGTTAGACAGACCATGTCTACGGAAATACAGCCATGTTGGAAGCCCAAGTATTCCTCCAAAATCTGAATGCTCTGGTGGAAGTGCTGACTCGGATTACTCAAAGCCTTGATTTTGCCAAGAAACCCATTTGGGGCATTTCAGGGAGGCTGTCCTGCTTACAGGGAAGAGGGTTTTACTTGGAAGAGATCCCACACAGCTACGTGCAATGCAGCTCCTTTTAGAGATGACACATCTGACAAACACTCCTCTCGTGAATCTGCCAGCAGTAAAACCCCTTGCCCATGACTGCAAAACCTGAAGGGCCCCGGGCCTGGTGCTGGGGGAGGCTGACCATGGGGACAGATTGTTACAATGCAGCAACCTCTGTTACCTCCTCACCTGCAGGAAGGGATGAAATCCATATTTCATACTGCCTCTCCTGCATTTTTTCACCCTTGCCCCCCTGCCAACTCTGCACCCACACAGACATAAGGGACATCCCACCAGGACCCCTTTTCCCACCCTTATTCATGTGCATTTCCACTTTCTACTTCGGCAGATCCTAACTGGAGCTGAGGGCAAAAGCTTCACTGCTCTTAACATAGCTTCAGCCCCTCCTGCATTTATTTTCCTTAACCCAAAGGCTGCAACCAGGGCCATGTATACAGAGTCCCTGTCCTACCCATCCCCAATGCCTTCCCGGAGATCCTTCTCTATTACCTGACTGCCCTAGAGCCAAAGCAGAAAAGTCCCCCCCAGGGCTGGACACAGAGAGGCTGTCATTAAAGTCTCTCCCCAGCACAAACCCTGCTGGGGGAGCAGCAGCAGGTCAACCCAGACTCCAGAACATAACAGAGAAAGCAGCTACAGGATCCATGTGACTCGGAAGTTCAGTTTAAGGGAGAAGGAAAAAAAAGAGAGCTGCTTCCTCTCTGAATGCAGCCGACAGAGCCCTCTGATGGTAGCAGCTAACTAAAGTCATAAGCCAGGCACAGAACTGGTCTCGGTCTGCACCCAGGTATTGCACAGATTTTGTTCTGATGTAGATGTGCCTAAATGGGAAGTGAAACCCAATGAACTAAAGGTGTGAATTTGGAATACACAATTTAAAATGCATTTAATGGGGATAGCATATGGATACTGTCATTTAGAAGGATGCTTTCAGTAGCTTTCTGTGGACACAATCTGTCTGTTTCCAGATAGAACTTGTCTACAGCAGGAAGTTTTTCAGTGATCGAAGGGCCAGAAGGGATCATTGCAATTACTTGCTCTGAGGTTGCGCCTGCATGAGGCACTAACTGCTCACTTACCTAATTCTACTGCACAGTAGGCTGCAGGGCAAAACCTGTGCTAGAAAGCTACTGAGCAGTAGTATTAATAGTAATGTCACTAAAAAAGCTGTGCAGCGGTGCTATTGCACAGTAGCACCAGTTACTTCGCATTGATTTAGTATTTGGTTATGCAAGTACTAAGCTTAAGGTGCAGGAATGACGGCGCATTAATGAACATCTACATGCGCCCTGATCTTCTGAATCACACAGATCAGAAGACTTTGCTGGCTTAGACCCGTTTGAAATGGAAGATATCTTTCAGGAAAGCATGCAACTTTGATTTTACAATTGCCAGTAATGGAGAATCAACCACAACCAATAATTAATTTTTGTGGTCTAAATTTTTCATCTTACTACTAGTCTAAATGTCTCTAGTTTCACCTTGAAACCACAGATGTTCATTTTCATTGATCTGTTACTGAAAACTCTTTTCAAAATTATTTTTCTCATAAAGATAATCTCCTCTCCCCTTCACGTTTACTTGATAAGCTAATCAGAGCAAATGCCTGACATTTTTTACATCAAGCTCTATTTTCCAGTACTTCCAGTCTGGTGAAGTGAACTTGGATTCACACAAGCTTGCATGAGAGCTCTCTATGTATTTTCTTTTTGGTTAGTACATAAAGGTGTATATCTACCCTGTCTTCTGATATATTAGTTATGCCTGTGGCTCATTCCTGACCCCCCACCAAGTGTCAACAGCTTTCTTGAAGTGTGGACACCAGAGTCTAGATGCAGGACTCCAGCAGTGCTTGCACCAGTGAAAAATGCAAACATAAACCTCCCTACTTGTATTTGAGCTTCCCAGATGTATCCAAAGCTCAGGTTATGCCTTTTGGCCAAAGTATCACAGGGGGAACCAATAATCAGCTGATTATCCAGCAGGACCTCCAACTGTTTTGCCAAATCATTGCTTCCCTGGAATGACTCCCTGGTCCTGTAAGACCTGTCTGCACTGTTTGTTCCCAGGTGAATGACTTTATTTTGGCTTATTTAAAATGCATATTGTTTGCTCACTCAGTGACCATTTATCTTATTAACTACTTCCCCCAAACTTTGTGTCTTCTTCAAACCTCCTCAGTCTTGATTAGTTATTTTCTTCTGGGTGATTAATAACATAGTTCAGTCACTCAGGGCCAAAAAATAATTGCTACAGGTTCTGCCTGGATGCACAGCTCCTCTGATGATTCCTCATTCTCAAGTACTTATTGAAATGTGTCAGTTAGCCAATTTAACCCTTTAGTGGGTGCCATATATTGATTTGGTTGCAGAAACAGGTAGTCTGTTAATGTAAAGCTA
>NW_005841950.1:2063479-2068274 GCF_000455745.1 Alligator sinensis | reverse complement strand
TATATATATATATATATATATATATGTATATATGTTTCCTTCTTTTAAAACATTCACTATGAAATAAGAGTCTATATGGAAAAGTACTACAATTATATCCTCATGTAGATAAGCTTAGTTTGTGTGCATACTGCCCCACTTTGCTGACACTCTTAAATTGGTTTGTGATGTATATTAATTTAGGAAAGTGCCAGTGGGGCCAGGGAGAAGCATGATTCAAGGTTTTGGGTGACCTACCTCAATTTGGTTCCCACCTAGTCCTTGTCTTTTTTTATTTTCAGCATGCCCAGACAGTCCCCACCTGCATGCTTTTGGGCTGCCTTATATCAATGACCTCCAATGTACCCTCACATAGCATTCATACTAGCATCATACTACCCTTTCTCAAGTTTTCTCTGAAAGATTGTACAGGATAGCTCCTGGCTGGCAGCATAGGTCTACATGGAGAATTTGATCATTGCATTTGTTAAAGCAGCCAAAGCTTGTGCCAAGGTGAATCTGGAGCTGGAGATGGTTGGGGGAATGGCTGGCTGGCTGCCAGTGGCATGGCCAGAGGTATAGTAGGGATATCCCAGCTCTCCTTAACCCACAGCAAGAATTTTTAATACTCTGTGGTCTTGATTCTCTCTACTTTGTTATAAAACTAAGTTTTGTACCAAAAGAACAGAAAACTCTTAGTGAGGGGCATAAGGGAAAACTTGCTCAGCATGGTGAAGGAGCCAAGGTTCAGAGGTTGGGAGATAAACCCAGGAGTCCTGATCCTTAGCCTGCCTCGTTCTCACCATTTTCCCTTCCCACACCTAGTGAGGGAAGCCACCTGTTTCTCCTTCACAGCCTGCCCTATTCTTGTTTTCTCCCAACTTCTCCTGGTAGGTACACTCACTCTCCTTGGTTCACTGGGTTAGGATCTCGCCTCTCCCATCTAGTATGAGCAGTTTTCTCAGCAAGAGCTTGATTCTCTGTCAAAGGCTGCAGAGTTGGAGCTGATCTAAGGTGAAAAGATGCCCCTTCATGTCTCATTGCAACACCCACCACATACTTTGCTAGGGAGTGGGCAGCTAATTGCCTTCAACTCTGCTGCAGTTCCTAAGTGTAGGATCATGCACAGTGCAGCACAATGATCTTATCTACAGAGGGAACTCTAAACCAAGAGTACCTCTACTGATGTTAATGCCTGGCAACCTTTAATAGAGCATTTACTCTTCCTAATTGCCTACAGGTTTCCCTGTTACTTGATCCTGCCTGTATCACAGTGTAAGGATGCCTAGTACTCAGCAAACCAGGAACAAGGCTTGAGTTTGAAGAGAGAATGGAGATGCACCCAGGCAAGGCCCAGAAGGAGATGGAATTAAAGGGAAGGAGGGGAAAGTGGTAGATGACAAAAAAGGAGCAATGGTCTCAAGTTGCAGCAAGGGAGGTTTAGGTTTGATATTAGGAAAAACTTCCTCACTTAGAGGGTAGCAAAGCACTGGAACAGGTTACCCAGAGAGGTGGTAATATCTCCATCCTTGAAGGTTTTTAAGACCTGGCTAGCCAAAGCCTTGGCTGGGATGATCTATTTGGAGCTGGTCCTGCTTTAAGCAGGGAGTTGGACTAGATGACCTCCTAAGGTCCCTTCCAACCCTCATTTTCTATCATTCTGAAGTGCTTAAAAAAGGAAGGAGACACCCAAGGGGAATGGAGCATTTTGACTCCAACACCAGAAGTTCCAGGGTGGAGTTGGAGTCCAAGATGCTGGGGAAAGCAGTGGTTAATCTGGGGGTAAAGGGCAGAAAAAGCCACCAGTGAATCCCAAGAGCTATAGGACTAGAATGAGTGTCCCAGGTTCTGCATGTTATTGTGTACAGCAGGGTTCAAATGAAAAAGCAAAACACAAATCAAGTTCTGGATGGCTTTATTATTTGCAGGTTTTCTTCACCAGAACGGAAATAAAAAGGTGCAAAATAAAAATGATGTGAGACTGGTTCTGGGGGAGGCACTGACCAGAAAGGAAATAAGGCAAAACGTACCCTGAAATGGGCAAAGTGCATCAAAGAAACAACACCCTCCCCTACTTCCTCCATCATATCCCACCTGGATCAAACTGATCACAGCAAGGGCCTCATGGAGTTTTAGCATGGGAAGGACAACCATCTCCAGGATGGGTCCTTAGTATAGGAGTTGGTGCCAATGGGACAGTACAACTGCCAGGGACAGTTACCAAGTCATTCTAAGTTAAGACATTAAAAAAACTACAATAGTGGATGTTATGTAAATACCCAAGTTATTTCCTCAGAGATAAATAAGATGGCACCATGATTCTCCCCAAGCACATGCTCAGACATCACTTATTGCAAAACCCAAATGTCACCAAGATAGGACTTCAAAAGCTGCTTCCAGTTTGTCTTGAGGAGTCCTACATAGGTAGAACACCTAGTTACTCTTTTGGTTCATTACACTCTGAAGGCATTTTCACCAATCATCCAACTCTCCAGTCACTGAATGAAGTGTCCAGGGGTGCCTCCATTAGCTGCTGAGAGCTGCAGGGTTCATCACACCTCTTCAAACTGTAATGGCAATCTGTGGATTGCCTAGCAAAAGATCCCTTACCTTTTTCCCTTCCTGATAAGCAGCTGTAGCCAAACTAGTGCAGAGTTCACCAGTCTCAGCACCAACCAGCCCCATCTCCCTTTTGCCCAAACATTATTTCCTGCCCATTCTTTCTCTGTCCTACTTCCACTCTTGCAAACATCTGCTCTCTCTGGGACTCTCCTGATCTCCAGGGCTAGGGACAGACATTCAAAAAGCCTGAGCCTGAATTGATTTAATCTTTGCAGGTTAGTCTAACCTGGATAGGCTGAAACGGTTTGTAACTGGACAGACATTCTCTCTGGACCAAGGAAATTCAGGCACATGCCTGCAGTGGCTCAGCCTGGAAGCTGGAGAGCACTAGAGCAACCCTCCCTTCCCCTGAACAGTGCTGAGCTGATTAGGGAGGTCTGCCTGCACCATCCTAGGCTTTTCCCTGCTGGCTCCTCAAGTGGCAGGAGTGCTCCCAGACCCCTGCTAGCACTCTGAGGCAAGTGGAGTATGTAGTGCATGCATCTGTTGATGATACGGAGCCTTTCAATCTCCCTCCCTGCTTCTTTATACTGTCTGCAGCAAACTGACAGGCAAGCAAGCCAGCAGGAGGCTGATAACAGTGTTTCTCACCTCATCAGCAAAACAATAGCCTTTCTCCATTAGTTAAAACTCTTCTTAAACAGCTTACCAGCTGACCTGTTGATCAGCTCCAAAATATCCTAAGCAGTCAATGTTCTGTCTGCCTGTCCCAGTGAAATTGGAAACACACACAGACACCTCTCAGCATTAGCTAGCATACCACATGCCTAGGGTCCATGGGGCTAGGGTCTGTGCTGTGGGAGATAGGAGGGATGGAGTGGGGGATTCCTGCTTGAGGTGCAGATTCTCAGCATCCAGGGGCACGCATTGTTCATGTGAACATCTGTTCTGTTACAGGTTTAAACCAGTTTCTGGTCACTTAAACCAATTTATGTATAATGTATGTCCCTAGCCCAAGGGCACAACCTCTGGGGAAACCACTCCATGTGAAATAGCTACAGATAAGTGCAGGAAGTCAAGCTAATGGTGCTGAGACTGGTCTCCAGCATGAGAAGGATGGCTTAGCTCATATATCCTGCAGGGCTGAGGGCTTGTTCAGTCGAAGGGGTCTTCAGTCCAGGCAGAAGAGTTTTTAGAGCAGGCAGGTTCCTTCCTCTCCCAGCAGACTGGGAGGAAGCAAAGGGGCCTGACAGCAAAACCATGGAAAGACAAAGCTGATTAAGGCTTCTCCTGCACTGCCTGTGAGTCAAAGGAGACAGAGCCAGAGATTCACTGAGCAGCCTGGAGGTACCTGCAGCTGGCCCCTAACCCCACAGACAGGCAGCTGGATACTCACAGAAGCGGGAAATGCACTGTTCACAGCAGCCCAGACCGGGAATCTGCAGCGTTTCTCCACTGTGTGCAACCTCTGGTGCCGGAGGAGATGCGGGCTCTGATTGAAGCTTTTCCCACACTCATCACATTTGAAGGGTCTCTCCCCCGTGTGGATTCTCTGATGTATGATCACATGGGAGCTCCGGCTGAAACCCTTCCCACAGTCGGGGCATTTGTAGGGTCTCTCCCCTGTGTGGGTTCTCTGGTGTCTGACCAGGTGCGAGTTGCAGCTGAAGATTTTTCCACAGTCTGGACACACGTTCTGCCCCTCTGCCATCTGCTGTGTCTTAGTCTTGTTGAGGTCACTGGGGTCTTCCTCATAGAGGCTGGTGGATTTTCTCTGTTCCTTCCCAACACAGTTTTCCTTCTCCCTCCCTGCTCCAAGTTCACTGCCACTGGCTTCTCCCTGCACACAATCATTTCCTCTGAGACTACCCAGTAAAGTCCCACATTGTTCCACTGCTTGAAGCCTTTTCTGTTGGAGATTCTCCTCTTCATTTACTCCTTCACCTACTGAGAGATGGAGAGACTCCAGAGGTGAGGTATTCTCAGTGTCAGGGAGAACAGGGTCCCTCAGAAAGAGAACCGAACAACCCAAACAGCTCTTGGGGAAATAAGAATATTACGGTTTGAGCAGGTTGTGACTTCTGATCTAGCAGCCACTGCCATTGTTTCCCCACTGCTGCATTTCTATCACTGCCACTTCCCCTGAGAATATTGCCGCCAACCATTCCCTGCTTCCAAATTGCCACAAACTGCAACTAGCTTTGCAGACTGGATCTGATTGTTTCAGAGCCAGGTAAGGTCCATGGGCCATCAA
>NW_005841950.1:2046473-2063448 GCF_000455745.1 Alligator sinensis | reverse complement strand
GCTGAACCCTGCTCTAACTCCTTCCCCAGAGGAGCGAGAGGAGAACAGAACCGCTTTGGCCTCAACGTCCAGTACAAATTCTAAGAGGAGAGATGCTGCTCCCAGGGGTCTGTCAGGCTGGGTGGGATCTCTGTCATGCTGGACACAGTCCTTGCCTGCACAAAATGAGGCAGAACTAAGGAAGTGCAGAGAGGCCTTGTGGGAATCCCAGACACCCCTTCACTGATGGATGGTGTACAAATCAATTTCCCCCACTCCTCACCTGCAGAAGTATGTCTTAGACTTCTCCTTTCCTCACACTCCTGGCAATCAGGGACCCATGGTGCATCCCCTTCCTCCAGCTGAGAGACCACATCAGGTTTGGACGTCAGGAATCCTGCTCCAGGGAGAGACAATTCACCAGATGAGAATGAGTTACACATTTGAGTAACAAACATTTGTTTTGGTCCTTGTAATCTCTAGCCTTCTTTCTAGCTGCTCAAACGCACAGTTTTTCTCACAGTGGAAAACATAACTAAGCACAGCTGTGCTGGCAAGTGTGGAGATGGAAGAAACTGGAAGGGTAGGGGGTCATTCAGACCAACCCACTGCATGGGTTTTACTAATGAAGGCTCTAACTGTGGAGATACTGACTTACTTTATAAAGCTCATCTCCATGAGAGAAACACGGAGAGTTCGAAAGATTAGTCAAGAGAGAGAAAAGGGGGGAAATCCCTTGGCAGTCATCTGTATGAGGAGAAGGAATCATCTCCCCGGGGCAAACAGCAAGAGCCCCACTACATGAAGTACTTAAAATTAGAATTGCACAGGTCACAAGAAATGCACCATGGAGAACAACCCTGTCTCAGCTGGGAGAGAAGGATGGGATGGGAGCAAATGAATATGTTTCATTCCGACTCCCATGGAAGCAGTACAAAGGGGATGGCTCTGGAGACCATGAAGCTGATCCCCCTGGACAGGCCAGAGCAAAATCCCCAGCAGAAGCTGTCCCTGGTTCTTCAAAAGCTCTCTAACTTTTGACATCACAGAAGAGCAGGGATCTCTTACCCAGTGAGGCTACAGTTTCATAGTTCTCCAGCATGACATCCCTGTAGAGGGCTCTCTGATCAGGGTCCAGCAGAGCCCACTGATCCTTGGTGAAATACACGGCCACCTCCTCAAAAGTCACCAGCCCCTGAAACAACAACACTTCCACTCTCAAGACCTGCTGCCAAGACCATAATCCCTCCAGCTCAGGCACATCGGGGGTAGAATATCGCTGTAGGCTCAGTCTGGCTGATGGGATAATTTCAAACAGGGATCTGATGCTGTCCCATTACCTCCCAGTAGTCAATAGCTGTGGCACCTCTATTAGTGATCACGACTTTTCCAGTTTCACAGTTTTCTGCAGCAGAAACCTGAAGTGAATCCAGTTAATTTCAGAGCAGTACTTCAGAGGCAGGAGATGCACCAGCACCATCTGCATTCCCATCTGATTTTGATCCTCTCTATGTATCAGCTGGTTTGCTGTTATATACAGCCTTCAGATGACTGGCCCAGCAAAAGGTCACAGATTACTGCAGACATGAGCTTATGCAGTGCCTGCCTTAGCTCACGTGGAAGATGTTAAAATGCAATGCAAATAGACAACAAATCACTGGATACACTAGAACTTCCAGTAGTCCTGGCACCAAACTTCCCTAGCACAGATGAGGGGAGAAATTTCTGCAGAAATCAGTGTCTTACAAAAAAGAATGCCATTCACAGTCATTCCATAAAATAAGGATTATTCAGATTGAAGCCCTGATGTTGCTGGTCTGCTTTCCTAGATCTGCTTCGGGTGGGTCTTCTTCAGATTTCAGTGCTATTCCAGATCCACCTTGACTCCCGGGTTGCTCATGAGAGCAAGCTAGAATCTGATCAAAATCTCACTCTACTGTTGCTGTTACTGGCTATGAAACTCTGATGAGTAGCACAGGCCTCCCCTTTGGAAAAGAAGAACCTACAAACTGCAAGCCCTGGGGGGTAGAGGAGCAGAGATTTATTTTTTTTAAAGGAAAATTTTTCGTGTCCCAAGTCAAATCAGCCAAATCAATTCCAAATCCATGTGAATCATTCAAGAACCACATGTGGCCCTGCTACCGGCAAGCATCCTCCACCCCGGCCCAGAGCTTCAGATACTTCCAAATCCTTTGGCAAGCATCCTGTGTGCAGGCCCAAGCCCAGAGGCTTGGGGTTTGGATGCCTCCAAGTTTCATTCACCCTCAGCCATATGGCCACAGGAGCAAGCTAGAGGAGAGATCCTCACAGAAATGGCTCCAGGCTTTACAGCACTGCTACTAGAAAGGGACAAACACTGGAGATGCAGCCCCTGACCACAGATCACAGACAGTATCCTGACAGGAATTCCAGCATCCTGACTATATCTAGCAGATGAATATGGGGAGATGGGACTTCTTCACTGGTCTTACTGGTGGGGTCCACCCTCTAGCTAACTAGTAGGTTTGGGGTTCCAGGTAGCAGTAGTGGGATACATTTTTCAGTCCCCGATTAATTCGGAAAGAGCAGATGTGTCCTGATCTGTAGAACAGGAAACAAACACAGTGAGATTGTTAAAATTCCCATCCTTGCCCACATCTATCTCCTGCTATTTCTCTTTCAAAAATCAAACCCTTCCACAGCGCCCTACCTCAAGGAGATGTGTCGTTTCCATCTGCATCCCTCAGGAAGATGGGATGGTTTAGAGTGAAAAGTAGATGTGGTTCTGCAGGCTGCCAGGAGACAAAAAAATAGAAAAAAAAGAGGGAGATTTCAGGAAGAACTTCAGTCCAGGTCACACCCTGATTCTCTGCTGGACTGCCATACTAGAAAAATATTTGATCGCTTTATTAGAGTACTGCCACAGCTTCCCATATCAGGACTAAACCCTCTAAGACATTGTTCTCGCTGTCTCCTCATCCCCAGTAACAGAACAAAGCAGAAAGCTGCATGAGTATTTGAAAAAAGGAAAAGGGGAAAGCAAGGGCAGGGTACTCAGTGGAGTTCACCAGCCCTCCCAGAGGGGAAGTGACTCATCAGACATTGCTTCTGGCCAGAACAAGGAATTGCCACTGTTCAATAGGATGTAAAAAAAAAATCCAGTTTTGGAGGGGAATCTTTTAAACTGCTGTTTGATCATTATAGAAATTAGGAGTGAAGGAAGTATGTTTTTACATCCCTCCAAAATGAACAGGCTGTTGAATCTGCCAGCTCTGCCATGGATCCAGGCAGCAGACCTGAAGGGCATCACTATGACGGGGCAGGGTAGGGAGGAATGGGACCAGAACTTTTTTGGCAGGCATGCCACAAATTAGCCTCCATGGTAGCTTGGCAGAGGTACAGTGGAAGAAAGACAGGTGACTGGCAGCTGGGGATTTAGGGGGAGGACTGGGCTGGGGTGTGAGCAGGAGCAACAGCAGGGAAATTTCAGAATTAAGGAGTTAGTAGAGTAAAATCTGAGTGAATTTAAAGGCAGGATATAAGAATTAGAAAAAGAAAGCAAAATTTGCACTTGGGAGCTCAGTATAGCACAAGGGTAGCCAACCTGTGGCACAGGCAGTCTCTGCATGGCATGCAGCAGACTAGGAAGAGGACAGAAAGCACAAGGGCGGATACGGTAGAGGACAGAAAGCAAAGCAGCAAATCGGGTAGGGAGCACAGGGAACAAAGTGGAAAGCAGAACAGGAGGTCAGGCAGGGAGCACAGGGCTGGGAGCAGAAAGCAGCAGACCAGGCAGGGGAAGGCCATCAGAGTGACATTTGGGGAGGGTGTGGGCTAATTTGTGGCACACCTGCTGAAAAGTTTGGCCTCCACAGGTCTAGCGTTCACAGTTGCAGCCAAATGCCATATCTACTTGTTTTTTTCCTCTAGAAACAGAGTAGATTGTGGAACAACCACGCTCTGATGAACTGCATGCTGCTTCTGCAATACAGTTTCTCGCCTTGTCCTCGAGTTCCTTGAAGAGTTTTTGCTCCTTTTTCATTAGGACATCTCTTGTCAATTGGAAGCATTTGAAAAATCCTCTAATTCCCTTCTACATTTTTAAAATGCAAGCTCTGGGCACTGGACAGAAGTAACATTCAACTGCTTCAAAAGAGAGGCAGAGTGGCTACCCAGAAGCTGACATCAAGTGTTATGTAGCAATTGTTACTTCTGCATGCTCCTAAAGCAATACAAATGAGCTAAATAGCTGTACATTTAACCTTGAATGAATGAAGCAGGATTATAGCTGCAGAAACTTTGCTATACTTGTATCTCCCCTGTTATTGCTAGGGAAGGGGGTCAGTGAACTCCAGTTTTATGAGGCCTCTCTCATACGCTTAATGAAGTGTCAGGTGTTGAATATTAAGAGGAAAGGATGTCTTTGGCCAAGTGTTTGGGGTTAAATAATGGTCCCAAAAAGAAATATATGTATATTTCCCCCTAAGTTTAAACTTTCTTAAATTAAAATAAAATCACTTATCTTAGTCTACTCCCTTGCTCGAGTTACAAAGACCAGTTGATTTAAGGAAGATTTTCAAGTTTCCTACATAAATATCACATTCTTTCTAAATTAAGCCATTTTGATATTATTGGGGTGGGAGGCAAGTGAAGCTGTGGGATAAAATCAGATTGAATGTATTTTATCACTCAAATATCAGAGGCATATTAGTGCTATCCACACAGTCTTTTAGGAAATTTAGAATACAGAAGTTACGCTTCAAATCTGTTTTAAAAAGATCGGGTCCCTTCCAGCCCTAACATCTATGAAACGATGATCAAGTAAATATTCCAGAACATTTTACATTATAATATTTTTTTAAGTATCATATAGGTTAATGTTTTTCTCCTTTCCTTTTTAAATCACCATTAAAAATTCTGGGTACAAAGTCTCATTGACTTCTCTAAACCAAGGCTGTCTGAATTAAGCTGAAGGCAGTAGGATTTGACCAGTACTGAACATCTGAGATAGGGGCAGAAGGGTGCGACTAGAGTGTAGCGGGCAAACTGAGTTAAGCTCTGGCTCTTAGCATAACTTTAGGCCTTCCCAGAATGAAGCAATTAAATTGAACAGAGTGCCTTACAAGGCACTGGGAAAAGTGAGTGCTATGATTGGAACGGTGGGCTAACCAGGTACAGTAGTTTTCCTAGAAGGAAAGGAAACCAAAAGCAGAATAGGATTGGAGTACCTTATCTAAAAAGATGAGGTAAGGAACTTCAGGATTGGACAGCTTGAGATGAGAAAGTTGCAAAAGCAGTGGACAAACAAAGAGACAGTGTTGCCACCCTGGGGAGACAGGAGCAGCCTTGGGAATCTTGTTCGAACAACAAGGAATCCAGAAACTAAGATCCCACATACCCAGCAGAGGATCCAAGGCCGGTACCACCGAAGGTCGCTGCTGTAACGTCTAAGGAACCGCTTGCCAGGTCGTATTGCAAGGATAATTATCTTGTAATAAGCCTAGGGGTTACTAATAAAGTTCACTTGATACCAAATTGGACGAGGGGCCGTGTCAATCCTTGGGGGTCTCTGGTAAAAGGGATCCTGGGGCAACAAGAGCCGTTTCATTCCACTAACACCGTTCAGATGTACTTATAGAGTCCCTTCACAAAAAAATTGGAAGCCTTGTTCTTTCCAGCAACAATTATTTTTAAAGCTAATAAGAAGTCAAGGGTGTGTTCAAAAGAGACGCAGTTAAAGAAATGCAGGCATTTCCACTACCCACAAAATCTCAGTGCTCAGGTGTGCATAGCCAGTGTGCACAGACATGCTGATGGCCCACAATCTGCCTTTGGGATCCCCTGGGATATTTTATGGGTGTCACACTCTTTTACAAAGGAGATACAGTCCAGCTCCCTTTTGAGCAAAACCACCTCATCGGTACTAATATTAACCAATATTAACCATCGCGGCAAAGATCAAGGGAACATGCTAGTTTGACCCTAGGAACTGGGGACATAGAGTGAGATTGATGCCTAGTGTAAGCTTCTCCCTGTTATTCCCCTCTCTGTCCAGAGATTATTTCACACTGACCTCTCTCTTTGCCCACTCCTGATATACTTAACCCCTTCTCTTCCTGAGAAGAGGGGCCCCATACTTCAAGAAGACTGTGGACAAATTGGAGAGTCCAGGACAGAGCAATAAAAATCATTAGAGGCCTGGGAGACAAGACCTATGAGGAAAGGCTGGAGAAACTAGAGTTATTTAGTCTGGAGATAAGAAGACTGAGGGGGGATTTGAAAGTCTTCAAATACAGGCACAGTGATTATATAGAGGATGGAGATGGGCTTTTCTCTGTGGCCATACAGGACAGGACTAGGAGCAATGGCCTCAAGCAGCAGCAGAGGAAATTTGGGTTGGAGTAGGAGAAACTTTCTGACTGTGAGGGTGGTCAAGCACTGCAACGGGCGACCTAGGGAAGCTGTGGACTCTCCTGGACATTTTCAAAAGCAGATTGGAGACACTTGGCTGGGATGGTTTATTCCAGAGGATCTTGCACTGAGCAGAGGGCTGGATGAGGTGACCTTGTGAGGTGCCTTCTAGCCCTACTTTCCTAAGACCCTACAAATGCCATCCCCACAGGAGCCGATTGCTGCTAATGCAACTCAAATTCTTTCTAAAGATAGGTTTGCAAAGAAGCAGGTTCCCACGGCCTGAAGCTCCAGAGGCAGATATTCAATCTGGAAGCATTTGAGTTTGCACCCATGCTTACTTCACAAGCCCTCCTTCGCCTGTCCATCTGACCACACAAAAATTGCAGCATGCAGAAATGCAGCTGCCTGCACATGGAAGTGCCTCAGGTGACTGCTGCATTTTGGGTGCAGATTCAGTCTGTGTTTTGAATTCTTTGCATTTCCAAATGTCATTCCCAATAAGAACCCCGATGACGAATGTTGTGCGTTCAAAACCTCACTCTCACAGCTAGGCAGTGAAATCCTTGCCTCTTGCATAATTCCTGGACCATCGTGGCTACAATATGACTACCGTTTCCAGCAAACCCATTCACCTGACATGCCCCTCTCTGGCCCTTTCCATCTGGGGCTCTCAAAAGTGTTATACCCACTCAGATCTAAGACTAATCCAAGACGCATCCAAGATGAATCACCCTGCCTTCCCACAGTGCTTCACAAAAGTCTCCCCATCTTCTCCTGCCAGTCCCTAGCACTTCCCTCTCCCAGCTCCCTCTCCCTTACCTGGAGTCTGCAGCTCGGGAATTGGTGCTGGCAGAGCCCAGAGCTGGTTTGGAGGGCCGGTTCCAGCCACTGGAGAAAGTCCCCTCTGGGCTGAGCACCAAGTGGCTGCAAGAAAGGACTCTCCCCAGCACAAACCCTTCTGGGGGACCAGCAGCTGCCAAGTGCGGCCTTCCGGAGGCAGCATCAGTGTCTGACCCAGGAAATCCAGCAAAAGAGGAAAGAAGGCTGCCTCATCTCTTAATACAACAAGCAGAGCCCTCTGGTGGTAGCAACTCCTGGAAAAAATGAACCAGAGCCTGTACCAGGCTGCTGTGCATACAGAATTCATGCTGATTTAACTACTGCGAGATTTTGTCAATACAGGAAGCTGAACGTCGAACTGAAGTTGTGACTGCAAAGTGCGTGAAGCCCCTGGGCAAGTTGTGATTCAGAAAGATGTCCCCAGAGGAGGAACGATTGTGAAGGAAGCCGGGGTGTGAATTTAAAGACCAAGAGGCAAGGCTTTCTTGTGTTATCTTTTATTGGACCAACTGTGTATTCGGGGGGAGCTGTGGGACAAGCTTTTGGGTATTAGGTGCCTTTCCTTAGGTTTGAAGGACAATTTAGAGTGGAACAGTCCACGACACCTGCCTGTGTTGGCCCTTTTGACACAGGAAATGAGCTTCCATAGGGGAGCTCTTGGAGAATTGCTATTCCACAGTATTTCCCCATATTTCCCTATGTCAGAGCAACTCCCTTTTGCAGACACTTCAAACAGCTAAACAGCGATCTGTAGCAATTAAGCTATATGTAAACTGGGTGGAGAAAAACATGAATCAGGACTCATAGTGATCACGCATAAGCCAGTTTTCCACTAGTTTCAGTGCCCTTTTCTTTTTAAAATTCTCTGAACAATCCCTTGTTGCAATAGGATCTCAGCTCCCAGGGCCTCCTTGAATCCACATCCCCCTTGCAACACACCATAAAAAAAAAAAATCAACACAGGCCATAACCCAATGTTAATACAAGTCTGCCTGGCAGGAGGGGCCTGCACAGGGAGGTTTGCTCATCAGACTTATACAAGTGTCCAAGACTTCAATTGTGACTGCACAGGGAGATGCCAGTGAAGTTAGTGTAAAATAGCTCTTTTCACAAAGGGGCATCAGGATTCCCTTGCAGGCAGCCACTCAGAGACCACTGGTTTCAAATACCAGTACTGGGAAAATGATGTTCAAGCTGCTCTCCAACTTCTTTTGAGGATTCCCAGTTAGAAAGAATCTGTGGCATTTCATTAAATTGCACTATTAGTTCATAGAGCTCTGGTGGCAGTTTATGCAAAAATCAAAGGCAGGCAACAGTATGAGGCAGCAACTCTCTCAAATAAAGTGCACTGCTGCCTCCAAGTCATCAGCTCATTTCAGATGGCACCTACAAACCACCATCCACCTGGTACAAACCCCCTGATCTTGTTTTCTTCCTGCTAAAGCAAATGTAAACCCCAAATTGGGGTTTGGACTAAAGGACTGCGATTTGGGTAGGTAAGGGTGGAGGGAGGGTGCACAGGGGTGCAGTGGATTGGGTACATTTATTGTAACGGAAAGCACGGGTTTCTTACTGCGGTTTTAAGATGTGTGATGGTAAGCTTATGATAGAGGATGTATATATATATAACTCTATATATATCGAAATATATTTTAATTTAAAAAAAACTGTGGCTGACTGGTGTGGAGACCTCTTCTGTCTCAGCACCTTCCACCCCAGCCCACACTGACCCAAATATTATTTCCTAGCCTGTCCTTTCTCTGACCCACCCCCCATATTTGATATCCCTGGTGTCCCCCAGCCTTCAAAAGGACAACTTCCAGGACAATCTTTCCACAAGAAAGAGCCTGCAAAAGGCTTGGCCAATGCTGGCATGAGAGAGAGCTCATCTGTCCACTGAGGCTGAGGTTTGGTTGCAGGGATGAGACTTCAAATCAGACAGAAGAGTTCCTAGGGTAGGCAGGGGCCTTCCCCTCCCAGTATCGGGCTAGCAGAAAGACAGTCACCAACAGCAAAACTATGGAGGAGGAGTTAGTTGGGGTTTGCTATAGAAGACGAAGCCAGAAATTCACTGAACAGCCTGATGACACCTGTGACTGTCCCCTAACCCTGGAGATGGACAGCTGGCATCAGCGGCAGGAAACACCTTATTCACTCCCTCCCAGGCAGGAAATTTGCAGCACTTTTCCACTGTGTGCAGTCTCTGATGCAGGAGGTGCTGGCCATGACTGAAGCCCTTCCCACACTTGTCACATGTGTAGGGTCTCTCTCCCACATGAAATTTCTGATGGGTGAGCAGGTTCAAGGACTGGCTGAAGTTTTTCCCGCAGTTGGGGCATTTACAGGGGCTCTCCCCTGTGCAAGTTCTCTGGTGTTTGACAAGGTGAGAGTTGCAGCTAAAGATTTTCCCACACTCTGAACACGTGTTCTGTCCCTCTGCTGCCTGCTGGATCTTGAAGGTCTTGTGGAGGTCACTGGACCCTCCCTCAAGGAGGGTGTTGGATCCTGTTGCTCCTTTCCCATGTGGGGATCCTTCTGCCTCTGCTCCAAGCTCACCCCTAGAGACTTCTCTCTGTGCAGAACTGTTCCCTCTGAGTCTTCCCAGTTGTGCGGGCCAGGAGCGACCCGGGCCCTTTTCCGTGCTGCACGTGGGCTGTGGCCAGCAGCCCGGGCACGCTGGATCGGAGAGGGAGGGCGACGAGCTGGAATTAGGAACAGACGCTTAACGGTAGATTTAAACATTGTTTACTTACACCAGAGATGGTCGTGGTGTAGGCTGGAAAACTTGCTTGAGTTGCAGTTACAGACACAGACAACACGGATGGTTGCGTGGAGTTTGCTAGGCTCCACGGAAACAGAGCTCCGGATGCTCTGGGTGAGCGCGCCACCAAAATCGGACTCGTAGATACGTCTTATAAATTCTTTCCGCTCGAAGACGGGAAGAGGTGGGCGATGGATCAGGTCGCCAAGCTCCTCTGAATCTCACACAGGGTCTCTATTACCCTGCCGTGTATCCAGAGTCCCCACGAGATGGATGTGGAGTCCTCTTCCGCTTGGGCGGAAACTGCTCAAGCCTCTTATATGGCTAACAGGCCAATCGTTAGCCACCACGTGGGAATAATTTAAAACTAGCCAATAGCGGGGAATGAATTTGCATACGGGTGGCGGGAACTCTTTTGCACCGTGCATTTCTCTTGCAACTTGAGCAATGCACCCTGCAAAAGAAGCTACAAAGAGGCGGGAAACTCGTCCCTGCACCGGGGTTCTCCTCTGCAATAGGAAACTCTCCCGTGCAATGAAGTTGCAACCTGGCGGGGATAATTCTGGTGCCGAAGCACACACAAAATCATGCCTTTGGGTCATGACACCAGTAACACCTGTGGTTCCACCTAACAAGGCTCCTCTTTCTGGGGACCCTCCTCATTCTCACTCATCCCATCGCCTGGTGGCAAAGAGAAAGAATCCAGAGAGTAACCAAATCCCAGTGTCGAGGGGGACCAGAGTCTATGCAGCCAGAATCCCACATGCTCGCAGCTAGAAAAAAAAATCTTACTAGGCCGAAAACAACAGGGAATATTTCCTGACACACAATACACAATTTGAGCTCTCAATCCACGTGACTAATGAAGCTCCCAGGCCATTTGGCTGAAAGATGATCTCCAGTAAGGCTCTGATGTTACAACACTGCCTCCCGGCAACAAGCCTGAAATTCCCATCTGCTTCTGCCTGTCTGCATGTGATGTGCACACTCCTTACAGGATGCAAGTCCCTAGGAAGGGAATGGACTACTACGGCTACCAGCTACTGGTGTTAGCTCTTCAGCCCAAGTCAGAGAGGTCTGCACTGCTGTAGTTCTCCAGCCATACACTATATGCATGCCCACCTGCAGATGCACTATAGCTTGAAATGAAAATGAGGAAAGATTAAAATGTTGCTGAGGCCTCACAACAGCAATTGCTGCCATCACCAGTGCCTCCTACATTCCCTAGCTGTTCCAGAGTCATCTCAGATCCAGGGCTGCTCTTCAAAGCAATGTGGCCATTTGTGGGATTCATTGGAACCTTACTCCACTGCTGTTGCCAGCTGTGAAATTCTGGGCAGTGGCACTGGCCTCCCCCGCACTGAAAAGGAGCGACTATACATTACAAGCTCATTGTGACAGAGGAGCAGAGATTCCCCCACAGAAGAGCTGCAGATCTCACTACATTGCTGCTGGAAAGGGGCAGGCACTAGAGATGCAGTCTAGAAGCACTGGTCGCAGAAGGGATTCCAGCCGTTTCCCCATAGCTAGCACCTGGATGTAGGGGAGTGAGGCCTCTTCCCTGGTCTCAGTGGTAGACTACCCCCGATCCTGTTCTAGAGTTTGGAGGAGTGCCCACCCTTGCCCAATTCTGAATTTTACCAGTTTGTGAAACCCTGTTCCCACCTCCCATCTCCTCCCTTCCTTGGGTTTTCTACGCATTCTCCCTCCAGCAAGTCCCTGAAAATCCCCTACCTGCACCAGCTGATCTGCAGCCATGCCCTTTCCTAGTTGCCTGAAGCAAAGCATGGACATTACTCTGCACCTGTCAGGATGAGAATGGCAGTTGGAGAGACCGAGAAAGGTTTAATCCATTCCCCTCAGGCTCTTTCCCTGTAGACAGATGTTTTAGACTCTGCAACTATAGGACACTTTACTGTATTAGAAACCCAGCATCTCCCACTATGTCAAAATCCATGAAGACATTTCTAAACCCCACACTCCAAGTAACAGTCTCTAAAGCAAATGCTGAAGGAGAGCAGCATTCAAGGAGCTGTCTCAGGTGATTTTCTTGACACTGTCCCCTCACCAGTTCGGGGAACTGGGCACATCTACACATTCATTAATGTGCCATAGTTACTGCGTATTAAGTTTAATACTTGTATAACCAAGTACTAAATCAATGCACAGTAAAAAGCCAGTGCATGGCTTTTTAGTGACACTCAGTGTGCAGTAGCCTAATACTACTGCGCAGTACCGTATTAGTACGGTTTTTGCCATGACACGCTATTGCACAGTAGTATTAGGCTAATGCATAGTTAGCGGCTCATGTAGATGCACCCAGTCAGAGGAAGAGAATGGTTTTCTCCTTTCTCTGCCCCTCTTATTGGTCACAGGACAGTGACTCTGTCCAAGGAGGCTGCAGTGAATAAGCCTGGACAGGACTGGGAGCTGGTCACCTCTCCTTTCACTTATTTCCCCTCATGGCTCTCTCTCCTATCCAGATTTTAGACCCTGCTGGAAATTTGGTCCCTATGCACATACATTTGCTTCTATTTTAAAAACTAAGTTCAAAGAAGAGTTTGAATCCTGTACTGAGTGAGGAGATCCATAGCACTATCTGCTGTACAGTATTTGGAAACTGCAAATCCTGGACTGGAGCTTGAGACGTGATGAAGATGCAATCAGTGTCTGAAGGATGAAAGGGAAATCTTACAGGATTTTCATCCTCCCAGTTTATCAGGGAGCACGTTTTGTAAGGAGTCTCACTGCCAGATAGCATCTCTTCTTTCACGCAGAAAAACACTTGTTTCAGGTAACACTCCAAGTTCTCAGAATTTAATACCACATGTCCACTAAAAGTCCTGTCTTCTTTAGATGCTCAGTTCCTTCATTTTAAGCCATGATTTTAGAAAAATAATTAGCAATTTGGGGGAAGGTCTCCATTTTTGAGAGCTTAGTTAAAAGGGCTCAGTTTTTGAATGGGCAGAGCACGCACTATTTGAAAATCTGGCTCTTGTCATCATGTTTTTTGGGTTTTTTTAAATACTACCAGTAAGGGAGATACCTAATGGATGTTGCAGTTACCCAGGAGATACGAAACGAGTTATATAGGCCGTCAGCAGCTGGAGGGGACTCATATCCCCATCTTCCACCTCCCAGGAGAATAGCCTCCAAATCAGAATAGCCTCCAAGTGTTTTAGCCCTGGAGTTTCAGTCCAAAAAAGGATCATTCCATATAGAGGAAAGAACAAATGGGGTCTGTGTCCTAATGTGCTTCTCCAGGTCATACAATGTAGCCCAAGAGGAACAAAACTACAACTAGCCAGTTCCACCTGGGGTTTTTTCATTGAATGAAGATTGGGTTTGTTCAATCTCCTCTCCCCTACTGTTGCTGGAGCCAGCCTGGCTTGGTGACCCAAATATGCATCAGGAGAAGTCATCAAACAGGAGGGCATTAGAGGAAGAAACACGTGTTTCTTCAAGTGTCTGGGGTTTGATAGGTGATACAAAATTAAATAAATTTCAGATTTCCCCAAATATGATAATAAAAGGCCTCATATCTTCTCCACCAGTTAAGTCATTTAGATATTATAGGGTTCAGATCTAAATAAAGCTGTAAGGCATATTTGGATGTCATTTGCTAAATTGCTGGGTTGTTATGTAATTACTTGGTCTACATTTAACCACAAAATATTTTTAGGAAAAGTAGAGTACATAAAACTTACATTTCCAGTATGTCTGAGAAGAAGGGGGAGGGTAGATATGCACTTTTATAGACTACCCAGATAAGATCTCCTGTACTAGATAGATAGATAGATAGATAGATAGATATGCACCTTTATAGACTAACCAAATAAGATCATACATACACACACACACACACACATGTGTGCACACACATACATACAGACAGCACAAGCTTTCATGAACCTAAGTTCATTTCATCAGAGGGGGGAGACATAGAAAGAATATCCTATACTTTTATCTTCAATTTTAAAAAAAGGTGGGGTAGGGCACGTAATCCAATAATTCTGACCATTTCTCAAGTCATCAGTAAAAATTACTGGTACAAAGCCGCCCTGGCTCCTCTCAACTAAAGCTCTGTAGCTGTCTGGATTGAGCCACCCCCAGCAAGATTTGGCCAACAAGATGTGCTTGAGGCAGCCCTCTTGCCCCTTCCTGTCCTTATTTAATTACACTAGCACCATGCTGGTGTCTCCCGTTAGAGCTCTTCCTGTGGGTAATGTTGACGGCTCTCTCTTTCCATCAGAACCTTTTGGTTCAAAGCTAACACTAAGTTGTGGGCAAGCTAAACAGAGCCATATTTAAGGTAACGCTGACAGGTAGAAAGTAGTGTGGGTACAGCACAAGGATTCCTCCAACCTCCGAATGCTCAGGAGCAGAGATGGTTTGTTCAGATTACAGACCTGCTGGGAGGCCTGGCCTTCCCCAGAGCCCTGTGCAGGGAAGTCCTGGGCTTCTGCATTGTGGCCAAGGAAGGGGCTTTGAGTGGAAGCATTCACACAGCTACACATGGTATAACTCCCTCTTGAGCTGGCTTGCGTAATGGAGCAAACAATCCCCGCTCTAACAATTTGGTGCCATGCATAGTCACCCATCACTGCAGCATCTTGGCTGTGGGCAGGGAGGGCGGGGGAGGCAATCCTGGGGACTAGTTTTAATACATAGAGTGAATGCTGGGACTGTTGTCTCCCTGTCAACTCCTCACTGTGCAAGAACATTAAACAATCATGTTTCAGACTGACCTTCCTGCTCCACATCCCTTGTATTTTGTACTCCTTCCCTTTCCAAAAACTCCGCCTGTACAGAAACCAAGGGGACACCCCAGCAGCACCCTCCACCATCCCAGGTTGGGGCTAGTTCTGACTACAGCTCAGAGCAGGGCTTTCTGCCACTAAGGCAGCTGGGTCCTTCCTACAAAAGCACCAACCTGAGAGAATTTTCTCAGGAGACACCAGGTCATAGATTCATAGATATTAGGGGCTGAAAGGGCCTTCACAAGATCATTGAGTCCAGCCCCCTGCCATAGGCAGGAAGTATGCTGGGGTCAAATGACCCCTGCAAGATAAGCATCCAAACGCCATTTAAATGAGTCTAGAGTAGATGCTTATACCACCTCTGGAGGGAGTCTGTTCCAGATCCTGGACACTCGGGCTGTAAAGAAGTTTCTCCTTATGTCCAGTCTGAATTGGTCTTCCAGGAGTTCATGGCTGTTACACCTTGTTATCCCTTGGGGAGCCCTGGTGAACAACTGTTCTCCCAGATCCTGGTGCACCCCTCTTATGGACTTATAGGCTGCCACTAAGTCCCCCCTGAGCCTTCTCTTTGCCAGGCTGAAGAGTCCTATGTCCCTCAGCCTCTCCTTGTAAGGCCTGCTCTCTTGGTCTTTGATCATACAGGTGGCTCTCCTCTGGGTTCTCTCAAGCTTACCCACATCCCTCCTGAACTAGGGTGCCCAAAACTGGATGCAATACTCCAACTGCAGTCTCACCAAGGCCGAGTAGAGCAGAAGGATGACGTCCCTGGTTTTGCTTGAGATGCATTGACAGATGCATGGCAGAGTTTGGTTTGCTTTGCCAGCCACAGCATCGCATTGGTGGCTCATGTTCATCTTGTGGTCAATGAAGACCCCCCAAGTGTCTTTCAGTCATGGTGCTAGTGAGCATAGCACTGCCAAACCTACAAGTATGATGCTGGCTTTTCCTCCCAAGGTGAAGCACCCTACATTTCTCTGCATTAAATGCCATCAGGTTTTGGTCCACCTGCCTTGCGAGCCTGTCCAGATTGGCCTGTATCCTCAACCTGTTCTCCAGTATGATCACCTTTCCCCATAGTTTAGTGTTGTCCATGAACTTTGCCAGTCTGCATCTGACACCCAAATCCAGACCATTAATGAAAATGTTGAAGAGTACTGGCCCAAGTACTGAGCCCTGAGGGACACCATTAGTCACCTTGAGCCATGTTGATTTGCTCCCATCAACCAGTACTCTTTGGGTCTCACCCCAGAGCCAGTTCCCCAGCCATCAGACCACGAGATGGTCAAAGCCACAGTTTTCCAGCTTAGCCATGAGGACATCATGGGAGTCCAATCCCATGGCCTTCTTGAAATCCAGATATATGACAACAGCCTCATCTCCTTTGTCCAGATCCAAGGCTCCCAGGACTGTGTATGCAGAGGGTCTCTGTCCTGCCTGCCCTAGCACTTCCCTGAGGTCTCTTTCCATTACCTGGAGTCTCTGGCTCAGGACCTTGTACCAGCAGAGCCTGGGGATGCCCCAGGGGCTGGTTCCAGCCACTGGAGAACTTCCCCCCTGGGCTGGGCACCAAGGGGCTTAAATACAGGTCTCTCCTCAGGACAGACATGCTGGGGGAGCAGGTCCAGCTCAGTCTCAGCTTCTGAATGCAATGGAGGCAGCAGGAGCAGGGTGTGACTTCGGAAGTTCAACAAGGAAAGAGACGGGGCTGCCTCCTCAATGCAGTAACCAGAGCCCTCTCCTGGCAGCAGCTCACAGAAGCTCTGAGCCAGAGCCAGGCAAACAGTAGGTTGGTTTAACCTGGGCTTTGCCTGTATGGGGAAGTTCCCACACAGTGAACAAGGGTGTGAGCTAAAGGGGCACTGGCTACTCTGTTCTGACACCTCGGAGGGCAGACCTGGCTGCTCATAGCAAGTGTCCAGTGACTGACTCCACTTCCAAAGGCTCAGAGCTCTTCCCCTTCATCATCCTCTCGCATCTGAATTGCTCTCCCTTTCTGAACCACACACACAGGACAGCCACAGGACACCAGGGCCCTGCTGGAAAGTGTACAGCAAGAGGAACTGGCCCAGTATGGGGCAGGCACAGAGGTGAGAGCAGTACCAGCATCCTTTTCCTCCAAGCACTGCACCCATCCCAGACCTAGAGCAGATCCCAGGACTCATGGCTACCAGTTCCCAGGCTCTGACCACTAGTCCCTTCCCCTTCCAGAGCTGGGGACAGAGCCCAGGATCCCAACTCTTTC
>NW_005841950.1:2039596-2046421 GCF_000455745.1 Alligator sinensis | reverse complement strand
TTCCCCAGGCAGGTCCCTTGCGCTGTCACAGAGCATGGTCTCTTGTTTTCCATTCAGGCTAGGAAAGATTTTCTGAGCCACAGTTCAATTCAGGGGTGAGCCAAGGACAGGGAGTTCTCATCACTGTCCCTCCTTGTCAGCTCACAGATCCTTCCCATGTGCAGGGAAGCTCTAGCTGGTGCCAAAGCCCAGCAGAGAGCCTGAAGGGTGTACACAGTTGCACCAGGATGCATGGGGTATTTTGAAGGCCCCTGAGGATGGATGCCAGGCACAGACTCAGAAACCACCTCAGTGGTGTTTACTGCTTTGCTGTCCCTGCATGCAGTGACCTCCGCTGCAACTGCTGCTACCCTCACTCTGCCCCAGGACCTGCTCCTTGCTGCACTTGGGGCTGGAAAGGGTAGATTAAAGGGGAGGTAGGGCAGAGTATGGGCAGGGGCCAAAATGTGCCCAGAGAAGGGTCAGAAATGTGGGGACAAAGGAAAAAACGGGGCAGCCAGGCAACATCAGGGATATTCAAGAGAAGCTGGGGTAAAATCTGCACTGCCAGTGGCAGAAGGGTAACACCAGGATAGGGAGAGGCAAAGGGGTTAAAAGTCCCCTGACTGGTCTGCAGGTATGTCTGGACTAGAGTGGAAGTGGCCAAGGGGCTGGTGCTTCTCCTTGGTTGGTCCTCCCCAGCTCTGCAGGGTTAAAAGGCCCATCACCCAGTTACAACAGCTCCTCTCTGTCTGGACTGAGACACTGAGCTGCCAGAGGGGGTGATTTTACACCACTGCTAGTCTGCAATTGCTGTTTGTGATATTTTTAAAAAGCCCCTCTAAGTTTATGTAGGTATAAGATGTCTGCACAGAGACTCCCAGCAGCTCACAAAATTCTCTTCTCTGCTGTTCTGACTGTATAACGAGTACTTCAGTTCCTGTACCTCACTGCAACCAGCCTCATTCCTTTTATTTAATTTTTCTTAGAAATCAGACTGTCCTTGGTTCATCCTGGCTAGTGTGGAGACAGATACCTTAGTGCTACTTAACATGGCTCTAGTATTCTTCCTGTGACTGTGATAATGCACCATGATTATTTCTTATAGTGCAAATAACATATTCTGTGCTATCATGGGACTTCATTGTTTGTCTGCTTTCTTAGGTTTCCTTCAAAACTTCCTCCATGTCCTTTGAACCACCCATAAGGATCTCCATTGTCCAACCATTACTTTGATTCTCTTTCATGCTGGGTTAGGTCTGGTCTTTAGTAAAAAGTGCTAACAGTTACACTGGACTGCAAATGGCTCTTTTTCAGCTCGTCTCACTCCGTTGCAATATGACAAAAAAATAAGATGGCTGTTCTGGAGTAAGGGAGTCTACACTGGGGGTTGCTGGGGTATAAATCTGGCCATGGGCACAAATCAGGTTAACACAAGGTAATAAGTTGCTCATTTGCAGGCCCTTCCTTAGGGTAAGTGAGAGATGATTCTCCCTTCAGTCAAAGGGAGGTAAACTGTTTTACTTTTATCATGAAATAAGAGCATGCGCATGCAGTTATGTGAAGTACCAGTTGTATAGTAAGCCCGCCTTATACCTTGCTGCATGATAACTTGTGGCTATATCTGCAGCCAGCATGGGATATTAATATAATTTCCTGCAAACAAACTCCAAAGACTCATGCAGCCTCAAGCTATAACCCATAGGTGTTAAATGCACCATTACTCTTAAAGGGCCATTAAGACTGAGACTTAGTCTGTGTGGCTTCAAAGCTCTTGACCATAAGAAGTATTAACATATGAATGTCTGCAGTCCTTTACCTGTCTTTTGTGGGGGTAGCAAGATCTGTGACACTGAAGTAATATCGTTTTTGGACCAACTTATGGTTGAAAGAAATGTTAGTCCTGATAATAGTAAATTTGTGCTCAAAAGATTGTCTAATGCCTCTCTCAACTAAAAAATGGTCCAGTAGATGTTACCATACCTAACAAATCTTGCTTCTCACATATTCCCTGGACCATCCTGGCTACAACAATACTACAGCACATTTCTGGGGAATATCATGGAACAGAAGCAAAAAGCATTTTAAAGCAAATGTCAGATGTTAAAGGGAGCCTTTACTGCTTAAAGAAGAGACTGGAGTGGATTTTTTTTAGCCTTTTATTGCCTTAATATCTATTACAGCAGTTCCCAATATTTCCAGGCATTCATTTCTGAGTTTGCTTCAGGTGACAGAAAACTGGATATGATGGTGTAAAAACTGGATATGATGGTGTGGGCAGTCTCTTCTGGTCCAAGGTTACTACTGAGCAAGTGCAAACCCTGAACCTTATTTTCTTCTCTAAGTCTCCGTGGATGGGAAGGAGGACATGGGAAGGATGGTGATCCCACTCCAGGGAGACAGAGCTAATGGTACTGTCTCTGTTCCCCCAGTGAGTTGTCAGGAGACAGAAGAACCCGGATGACCTGTGGCATGGAACTGGTTGCAGTGCATCTCTTCTGCCTGGGTCCTTATGCTAGGCACAGCTGGATGTAGGGTCACCAGCCAGCTTGGGGTCATCTCTTGCTGGTTCTTGGATGCATACATGAAGATACTTGTTGGAGCAAGCAAACTTTGGCCTGCCAGAGTGAAGGCTGCTAAACGATCACTTTTTCAGATGCATTCTCTGGTGTTTTGTTAGGCCTGTGCTGGAGATGAAGGCCTTCTCACACTCAGGGCATTGATAGGGTCTCTCTCCTGTGTGGAGTCTCCGATGGATGGTAAGGGTTGACTTGACCCGGAAGTTCCTTCCACAATCAGGACACTGATAAGGTTTCTCCCCAGTGTGGATCCTTATATGTTTAACAAGGGTTGCATTCTCCTTGAAGCCTCTCCCACAGTTGGGGCACTCATGGGGCTTGCAGACCCCATGAGTTCTCCTGTGCGTGACCAGGGCTGAGTGAGCACTGTAGCTTTCCCCGCATTCAGGGCACGGATAAGATGTCTGTTCTGCATGTTTCTGCCAATGCTGGTTCAGAGACGAACGTTCAAGGAAGACTTTCCCACACTCCAGGCACTGGTAGGGTAGCTGTCCCAGGTGAACCAACCGATGAATATCATAGGAGGAGCTGTCTGTGAAGCTTTTCCTGCAGTCGGGGCACTGGTGGCGGCTCTTTGCCTTATGAATTTTAAGATGCTTTTTTAAGGACTTTTTTGATATGAAGCATTTCCTGCAGTCGGGGCATACAAAGGGTCGCTCCCCAGAGTGGGTTCTCTGATGGACCACGAGGCTTGATTTGGAAGCGTAGCTTTTCTCACACTCAGGGCACTGATAGGGTTTCTCTCCCGTGTGGGTTCTCAGGTGTCTATTGAGGGAGGAGCCCCTGCTGAAGGTTTTCTCACACTCAGTGCACACATACTGCCCCTGTCCCAAGCACACCCTTGGCTGTGTCTCGACATTGAGGTTTTTGTGCTCTTTCCCATTAGTGTCAGAATGAGCCAGTCTCTTTGCTGGATGGCTTCTCTGCTGCCTCTCTGTCCTGTACTGATCTGCACATGCCAGAGAGTCATCCCCTTTGTCTCTTCCCCATAACATCCCATGTGGTTCCAGTTGCTCAGGACCTTTTTGCTGGGGACTCTCCTCCTCATTCTCACTTGCCATCCAATAACCTGCTGGGACTGAGAGAGCATCCAGAGGGGGACCATTCTCTGTGCTGGGGGAGAGGGAACCTGGGAGACAGTAATAGGGAAAGAGGGAAAATATAACTGCTGGGGAGATGGAAAAACAAGGGGATAATTTTCCAAACCCTGTGCCAGAGGACAGAGAGGCTGGGAGCCATTCTGTGTCCACATCCCGTCTGAAGACCCTAAGCAAGGAGTTAGTTGGGATCAGGGGGATGCCACAGGAGGCAACAACCATGAGAATGTATCACTGGCTGGGGACAATCCCATATTGTATTTGTGGGAATTCCAGTTTTTTTCCTTTTCTTGGCCAGGGTTGCAGAACAAATTCATCATAAGTGCTGTCCTTGGAGGTCTGGAATTCCAGCACCCAATGAGTAGGGTTTTGTGTTATAAGCCATGGGGGGAAGAGAAGAACCAGAACAGCACCAAGTCTAACATATTAGGGGCATCAGACATGAAGAAAGCACAGGTGGAGAGGCAGTGTGACTGAGGCAGTAGGAGAGGACTGTCCTTCCCACAATACAGAGGAACCCGAAGAAGTCCCCTGGCAGTGGGATGTCCTAGAAAGGGAAACCCTTTCTCCAAAGGAAGAGGTGGGAGCCCATGACTTGGTGCTGGGTAGATCACTAAGCAATGCAGCACTGAAAACAATCCAGCCTTAATTGAGGGACAAGATCAAACCCAGTAAGACTTCTCTTCCACTGACATTATGCCGTGAAACAAGTGAGGGAGGGACACTCTCTCTCTCACGTGGGCTCTAGGGCTCACTGCCACAGACCAAAGACACGAGGGAAAAGCCCTGACCAGAAGTCTCTGCAACTGCTTCAAAGAGCCCACAGCTTCTACTGCCCAAGGGGACAAGAATCCTTACCCAGTGAAACCACCATCTCATAAATCTCCTGAATGACATCCGTATAGAGGGATCTCTGATCGGGGTCCAGCAAATTCCACTGTTCTTCAGTGAAATGCACAGCTGCCTCCTTGAAGGTCACCAGCATCTGAATCAACAGGAGTCCCACACTTAGTACCGGCTGCCCAAACAGAATCCCACCCGCTCACAGATGGAAAACCTCTTGCTAGGCTGCAAGCAACAAGGAGTATTCCTGGGCATGTACTGCACAATTCAAGCTGTTATATTGCAAGTTCCCAGCACGTCTGCCTAAGAGGATAATTTTGAACAGAGCTCTGATTCTCCACCCCAAAAAAGGCCTCTACATCTGATTAGACTTTTTCCAAGAACTTTTCTTGGTGAACAAAATGCATTTCTACAAACGTCTAGCCCTCATTTCACAAGCTTAATGGTGCTCCCAGACAATCTGGCTGAAAGACTGATTTCCAGGAAGGCTCTGCTGCTTCTCCCCAACAAGCCTGAATTCCACTGAATTCCCATCTGCTCCAGCCCTTTTGCTGGTACCCTGCATGCTCCATGTTAGAGCAGTTGTTCTCAACCTTTTTAGACTTGAGGCATGCCTCAAAAACTTTTCTGAACTGAGCAGCGCCCCATTTTATATGCTTTCTTTATTACAGTGCTTATCTCCTTGGGAGAGGGTGGGCAGTGGAACTGAGAGAATGGCAGGGAAGAGCCTGAGCTTGCACTTATCTACTTATCTTTTCACACTGGGAGGCAATAGCATAAGGTAGGGTAGGCAAATAAGCAAATGCCCCCAGCACCACCTACGGGGAGGGCGCCATCACACAGGGGAGGAAGGGACGGCCGTCACCAGCGCCTCCAAACTTCCTTCATACATGCAGGGGAAGGAGTTCATGCAGAAATCAACATCTCGTGAAAATGATTATGGTTCCCAGGTATTCTGGGAGACCAGTATTATAGAGGTGAAGGTCCCAGTGTTGCTGGTCTGCTTCAGGCAGCTCCAGACCCTCCAAGGTTGTTCCTAAGCCATTTCTAGTGATCAAATCCAGGGGTGCTCTTCAAAGAAATATGGGTATTTGTAAAATTCATCAGAATCTCACTCCATTGACATTACCATCTGTGAAATGGGGCCTTTTCCTTGAGCTCAGTGGTGGAACCCACCCCACTCCTGTTCTAGGAGTTGGGGAAATGCTGGCACTTTCCCAATTCTGAGTTCTGGCAGGTTTGAGAAATCCTGTTCCATCTCCCATCCCATCCCCTTGGATTTTCTGCCCGTTCTCCCTCCAGCAGGTCCCTGAAAATACTCTACCTGCACCACCTGTTCTGCAGCCATGTCCATTCCCAGTGGCCTGGAGCAAAGCACAGAGGTTACTCTGCAGTCTGTCGGGATGAGAATGACAACTGAGGAGACTGTGAAAGATAAAATCCCATTACTTGCAGACAGATGTTCTAAACTAGGGATACCCAACCTGTGACATGGGTGCCACAAGTGGCACAGGAAGCCTCAGTATGTGGCATATGGCAGATAGGGTGGGAAGCAGAAAGCAAAGCAGGACATCAGGCAGGGAGCATGGGGCAGGGAGAAGAAAGCTGAGCAGCAGATCAGATAAAGGGAAGGGATCAGAGTGGCACTCAGGGATGGTGCGGGGCTAATTTGTGACATGGCTGCCCAAAAGGTTGGCCCCTGCTGTGCCAGCCTCTGCTACAATGGGATGTTTTACTGCAGGAGAGACCCTACACCACCCACCAAGTCAAACCTTGCACCTCAAATCAAAGAGACTCTAAATTAAGTCCCAGGAGCTGCCATGGGAGATTCCTTTGACATGCTCCCCTTGGCAAACCCTCTGGCAGCAGCAGGACTCACTTCTCCTCCCTCTTTCCTCACCTTGTGCAAAGGACAGTAACTGGGGCAGGGCTGGGGCAGGGATGGCACTTCCCTTCATTTATTTCTTCTCATGGCTCTCTCCCGTTCAGATTATACAGCCAGCTGGAAATGCTGGCGATATGCACATATATTTGCTTCTGTTTAAAAGTATAAAGCCTCAAGAAGAGTGTGAATCCTGCACTATAAGAGACATCTTCCAGAATTTAGATCCTCCAGTTGTTCTCATTCCCAGTTTATCAGGGAGCAATTTTTGGCAGGAGTCTCACTGTTAGATAGCTTCTGTCCTTTCAAGCAGAGGAACACTTGCCTTGGGTAACACTGGACAGTCTCACAATTCAAGACCATCTGTCCCGTCAAATTTCTGTCTTATTTAGGTGCTCAATTCTGCATTTTAAACCTTTATTTTTAAAAATTAACTGGGAATTGG
>NW_005841950.1:2037199-2039565 GCF_000455745.1 Alligator sinensis | reverse complement strand
GGGGGGGGGGGGGGGTATCAATTTTTTGGAGAGATTCATTAAAAGGGCTTGATTTTTGGGTGGGTAGAGCACCCACATTTGAAATCAGGTTCCCATCCCCAAACTGATACCACTGGGGGTGGTGCTGAACGGTTGTGGAAGTTACCAAAGAAATAGGAAACTTGGGTTGTAGATGCACCTCAGCCTGAAAGGACTCACATCTACATCTCCCACCCCACAGGAGAGACCCACCCCCCCCCACCCCACTAGAATAGTATTCAGCCAGGTGAGTGGGATACCAGACCTAGCATTGCAGCACCCAGCCTTTCAGCTGCCAAGTCTGTCTGGAGTTTCAGTCCAAAAAAGGGGTCATTCCCCAAAGAGGAAAGAATAACTGGATGCATCCAGACAAACATGCACGTGCAGTTTGCGGCACCTCAAAGCAGTTTAAAGCACTGCAAACCACATGTGGTGCAAGTGCAACCATTCACTGGGAGATCCCGTGGTCAAAAAAACCCCAAAACACTGCAAAAAAAAACCTAGCGTGGCACATGCTCCAGAAGCGTGCGTCAGCAGACACAGAAGCTGGGTCCTCCAGGGAGATGCTCTGGATGCTGACCCATGACCCCTCTTCTAGTTGTCCACCAGCTCCTCCAGCACAGGAGTTGGGAGAAGTGGGGAAACGGATGTTTCCCTGAAGTGGGGCATTTTGCCCCCCACCAAACCCCACGTGCAGGGGTGTGCACAGTGGCAAAAAGCAGCGGCATGAATTTGTGCTGCTGTTATTTTTGCCGCAGCAAACACAAGCCCCTGCATGCGCACACTCATCGGGGCATGCCCAATGGGGCCTGTATCCTGATGTGCTTCTCAAGGGCACGTGAAGAGGCCTCATAGGATATTTCTTCTTAAGAGGAACCCAGCTAACCAGTTCTGCTTGCTTCTTTTCATCCAACAAAGAAAGCTTGGTTCAGGCCATCTCCCCTGCTGTGGCTGGAGGCCTGGCTTTGTGACCCAAATGTGTCTCAGGAAGGCCTCTTGAAACACAAGGGCATTAGAGGAATAAAAAAGACCTTCATGGGGTTTCAAAAAGAAACAAGGTTTTTTATTTCCCTAAAAATAAATAAAAAGAATAAAAAGCCCCTCATTTCTCCATCAGTTATGCCACTTAGTTTTTACAGGGAGTGAATCAAAGTGCCTTCCAGCCCTAATGCCTATGAAATTTATGAAATCTATGAAAGAAGCCAAGTTGTTGGGCAAAAGTGGATTTCATTTGCCAGGACTACATCCCTTAGGTGTCACATCACGGTGACTTCTACATTTGCCCACAGAATAATTTTAAGAAATGCAGGATAGGAAAGACTTACATGTCCTGTATCAGCAAGTCAGGGGCAGAGGAAGAGCAAGAAACAACATTCCAAACTTTCCCCCTAAAATAAAAATAAAAAGTAACCCAATTATGTCTTCCCCTTTTATAAGTCACCACTGAAAAATACTGAGCCCACAACCTCCCTGACTCCTTTCAACTAAAGCTCTCAGCAGGATTGAGGCTGCTGCATCACCCCTTCCTGTCCCTGTTTAATTACACTAATTAAATGATGCTGTTTGCAGGGAAGCAGGGGGTTGCATGAGTGTTCACACAGCTGCACAGAGTTCAGCTCCATTTAGAGCTGCCTTGTGTGCAGAAGCAAACTCCCTCCCCCTTCCCCAACATCTCTCTACCATGAGGCAGATTTGCCCATCTCCCCACATATCCCTAGGCATGGCCAGGGCTGGCAGTAGGAACAGGTTTTTAAGAAGAAGAGTGAAGGCAGGGGCTCCCTATCATCTCCTCATTGTGCAGAGAGGATTAAACAATCCCATTTCAGCCTGGCCTTCCTGCCCAACAGCCCTTGGGCTTTTTTTCACCCCTTCCCTTCTCAGAGTCTTCATGGCACAGAAGCCAAGGGGTCCTCAGCAACTCCCACCCCATTTAATTTAGGGGCTGGTTCTGACCCTAATTCAGAGCAGTACTTTCCTTGCTGGTAGGGCAGCTGGGTCCCTCCTGCAAAAGCACCTACAACCTGGGAGAATTAACCCCAGGAGCTGCCAGGTACGAGACTCCCTGGACACGTGGGCGCAGAGCCCCTGCCCTGCCCATCCCAGCGCTTCCCCCAGGGCTCTCTCCATTACCTGGAGTCTCCGGCTCAGGAGCTGGTGTTGGCAGAGCCCAGGACTGTCCTGGGGGGGCTGGTTCCTGCCACTGGAGAAAGTCCCCCCACTGGGCTGGGCAATGAGGGGCTGCAATTCGGGTCTTTCCCCAGCACAGACCCTGCGGGGGGAGCAGCCCCTGCTCAGCCTAGGCTCCGGGATCACAATGGAGCAGGCAGCAGCAGCATCTGACTAAGCCA